>NC_083781.1:6557528-6935387 GCF_015708825.2 Lethenteron reissneri
AGCAGCAGTAGCAGCAGCAGTAGCAGCAGCAAGGTGCCCCCCCACACCCCAAGTCACCGCGGGGGTCAGTTGGCTCCCGTGGTGCGTTGATTAGCACGCGACTGCCGGCACTGACACAGCACCAGGGTTCGTGCGCTGACTCAGACTTTGCGTGAGCCGGTAAGGAGGCCCCCCCCTCCCCCCCATTGGGCTCAGCAGGGCTGTTGCGAGGACGAGCACAGACCAGGGCCGTTTGGGCAGTGGCTGCAGTCGCAAGATATTGCAGTCGCGTGGAGTTGCGTAGAGATCCATGGAGTTGCAGAGATCCATAGAGTTGCAGAGAGATCCATAGAGTTGCAGAGAGATCCATAGAGTTGCAGAGAGATCCATAGAGTTACGTAGAGATCCATGGAGTTACGTAGAGATCCATAGAGTTGCAGAGAGATCCATAGAGTTGCAGAGAGATTCATAGAGTTACATAGAGATCCATAGAGTTACGTAGAGATCCATGGAGTTACGTAGAGATCCATAGAGTTGCAGATAGATTCATAGAGTTGCGCAGAGATCAATAGAGTTGCGTAGAGAGCCATAGATTTGCAGAAAGATCCATATAGTTACATAGAGTTCCATATAGTTACATAGAGATCCATATAGTTGCAGAAAGATCCATAGAGTTGCAGAGAGATTTGATAGAGTTACATAGAGAACCATAGAGTCGCATGGAGGCTCATAGACCTCAAGCCGAGACCGTTGGCAGTGGCAGCAGTCACAGGACATCATCTCGGGGTGGGTGGAATGTGCAAACTAAGAAGAGGACAAACAACAACAAATTACACGAAACCCACGCCAGAACTTGCCATGAACAAGGTAAACAATAAACAGTGCTTGAATACAAAATAAAAAAAACGGTGTCAAGAAATTCCTCTCGCAGGCGTATGTGTCAGTAAACCGTATACACAGCCTCAGGCGCAATGGTGATGTAGCATTCATGTAACAATTGTGGCAGAGGTAACACTGCTGTGTGGCCTTCAAAATACACGTGGCTAGAGGGAGGTAAATGTGGAATATTAAGATTGGTCATGAAGACATTCACAAAATGTGTGTGTGCAGTGCAAGAGAAGACCCTGGAACCAGAGTTTTTGATGTAGGGGTGATCAACAGGCAATCAGAAGTCTACGTAAGGTTTCTTTGACTTTGCGAATGGAGAATGTCAGTAAAAATACTGGGCTGATTTGGATGTGAAAACTTAAAAAGATTCATTTAATGCGTCGGCTTCCGCGACCAATGTTATTCGTAATCAATGTTTTTTTGTTGGGTTAGATCACGTAAATGTAAATGTATCGTGCACCCACCACCACCCGACACAGCAAATTAGTAAGGTTTGTCACGTAAACAGAACGCGCCAATGAGTGACTACTTCAGCGCACCGGTGTGTTGGAGAGTAAACCCACAACAGTTACAATAGTAACTAATTGTCGCGTTTTGTTTAAGTGACAAACCTTACTAATTGGCTGTGTCGGGTGGTGGCGGGTTTACGACACGTTTTTACTTAGGCGATCTGACCCATAAAAAAAATGTAATTTGTCGATGAAGTTGATCCGTTGTCGAATCTCAACGTAACTCCAGTGCCGTTCTATTAGCTTCAGAGTAAAACTCTACTAATTGGGTATCTAAGACGAATATTTGAGCCGAATAATACAGAGAATTGTGTTTACTAAGGAGGGCATTTGAATACTATCTATGACCTACATATCAGTCGTGAAACTGAGGTACGGTAGGAGCTTCAACAGTGGGAGGGTGGCTTGTGAGAGGAACGGATTGCTTATTTCGATAGAGAAAAACAATTTAACGTTTCGCTTTATTTAACGTAAAGTCAATCTGCGAGTTGATGGTGAGACCAGAGTTGGATCGTTGGGCCGAGGTGTTTTTAGCAGGCTGTCTGCTCGACACATTCACCACGGAGGGTTGTAATCAGAGTAACTCGAGATGATTGACCTCTCTTCGATGATAATAACACAAGTCTAATTTTACTCGCAAGAGGAACAAGTTTGAAAGGGAGCATTTGATTCTGGCTGAGGTTCAAATAAGTTTCAAGTTCTCAAAACGGATGAACATCACAATTAGAACTATCACACACGATTAGCGTGGTTGGCTACGTACGGTGCGAAAGAAGTTCAACGCGACTCACGACCTCCTCTTGATACCAAGATCCAGGATGGTCATATCTATGCGCCGCTTCTCGGTGGCAGCCCCAACAGTCTGGAACGATATCCCTCTGCACATTCGCAGCATCACCTCAATCGCCTCCTTCAAGATACACTTAAAAACTCACCTCTACAATCATGCTTTTGAGCGACTCTGAGCTTGTCTCCGCGCGTCAGAGTTGCGGCCACTACGTCTGCAAATTTGCGCGCGTTACAAATTGAACTATTATTATTAAAGGCGCAGCCCTGCAATCGCTTGATTACGTCACTACTGGCAGGAAGGGCTTCCGCTAGCTCGAACTCCAGAGAGTACATCCGTAGGGTATTTAAGCCTACTCTTTCACGCTTTCCCAGATGGCGTTAAAGAGATGTGAGTATCCCCCACATTACTCCACCACTCCCAACATCCCCATAGATCAACCGCGGTGGACCAATTTATACTGCTGGGTGGACAGCCGATGGGAATTCAGAAACGCACGACCCCTCGTCTCTGATGTTCGTTCGTAGACACGCGTTGACAGCGTTTGGCTGCGATACATTTCCATTTGATAAGCCACTTCGGTTGAGCTATCATTTGTGGCCAGTTCACTTCTCAAATAAGTATAACCCGTAAAAACAAAGTTTTTCACTATAAATCCTTTATATGCGTGGCGGCTAGAGTCCTCTCGTCCTCTGGCTTGAGATGGCTGCCACCTATGGGTCAGATGATTGCATTGCACCATTAAGCAATTGGTAATTAAATATAATATTTTTGTCCTAAAAAGTGTAACATTTTGGAGAAAAAAAATTTCAGGAACATTAATTTTCACGCACAACGAGTCTGTGTGCAAAATGTCAGCTCGATTGGATCACGGGAAGTGGGTTAAAAAACGACCGAAAGATTTGCACGGTCCTAAGCAAGCAAGCGAACTTAATATAAAGGATTTTAAAATAGCTATGATAGTCCAGTGGGCATTACCGACATTAGGAAGCCGATATTAGGACGCTACTTGAGCTGTGCAACTTTTAAATTTAGATTGAAAACTCAAAACTTTACAACTGCTTTTTGTGTTTAGTTTGTTGGCCTTCCCCCCCACACCTCCAAATTATCACGGTGCGAATGAAGTTCAACGTACACACGTGACCCTGGCACTCATATTTTGCCAGGAGACGGCAGATGCATCACATCATCAACGACGTCAACCCCCCACCACCCTGCCCTCCCGAGCGCAAGTGCACATTGGAAGTGCACAGAGTTGCAACCTGCCTTCTTCGTGGGAGGGTGCAAATACACGTCATGTTTATCAAACGAAGGTGCAACGAGTTGCGACACGGGTTAAATAGTTGCGAACGGTCTTCGCGTCCATAACATAGTTTTTTTTGTTGGGTTAGATCGCGTAAAATATAAATGTGTCGTTAAACCCGCCGCCACCCGACACGGCCAATTAGTAAGGTTTTTTCACGTTAGCAGAACGTGGCCAATTCGTTACTAGTACAGCAACACCAGTGTGTTGGAGAGCAAATCAACAACATTTACGATCTGAGTGCGACGTTTCGCCAGTGATTACAACTTGCGTCATCAGGCGGGCAGCCAGATTTGTGGAGAAATCCCCGTGTTCGTCACGTATTGAAACACCCTCGAAGTGACATACACCCTACATGCACCATATCGAAGTCATGTCCAATAGCGGCGACCGCAAATACAAAAGTACGCACGTATATGTGAATTACCAAACGTACGTTCCGCAAGTCAAGTCTTACACAACACTGATCATGATGGAGCTAATGTACACACACACACACACAAGTTTACTTTTCAGCGGATAAAGACGAACGTCTGATTTTCCAAATTTTCGAAATTAAAAAAACACAACTGTGCTTTTACGCCTTCCACGACACACACACACACACGCAAACGAGCGGGTCACGTAGCATGAGCGGGCCAGCAAAAGTAGCTACATATGTAGCTACGGGCCCCGCACTTTTTCGATTTAAAGCTTTCGTGACTGCAGGGATTCATCTTCTTGGTTCTTTCGTGACTTTACCGAAAGAACCAAGAAGATTGGCCCCGCACTTTCAAGGGCCCCGCGCTAAATCTTTTCAAGATATCAATTCCGGTTCAGTGATTCTGCACTTGTTTTATTACTATAGTACTATACTGCCTTCAACTTTTACGAACGACTGGGTGTGTAATGTTATCGATTTGTCGTATTATCTGGCTGTAGCAAATGAAAAAAATACAATTACTTTACTCTGCAAGTTAAAAATTAGTGTTTAAATATTTATGCGGTTTTTTATTGCCCCTTCATAACATATGCTACAGGCCCCGCACGAGCTTAATCCGGCACTGGACACGGAGCTGCCGTGTTGAGTTTGACCTCTTTGTGTGCTTGGTGGGGCTTTCTCCAGTCATCACTTAATGGGTTCGGTCACACAATCCCAAATGCAGAAACATCCTTTAAACAAAAATTGAAGTCTCCAGTCTCAGCGAGCCCTTCCTGGGTAGTTTATGCGAACGAGCCCCTTTACGCCGCCCCCCCCCCCCCCCCCCTAGTTCCATGTTCAGCTCCTGGACTCGTTTCCACCGCCGCGTAAATGTGCCAGCTGCTCTCCGGCTGAGCCATGTGGTGGACATGGCTCTCGTCAATTACCCCCCCTCCTCTCCCAATCCCCCCCGCCGCAACCGCACTCTCTTCCCGGCATGCGTTTGCTCGGGTAAACCCACACACACACAAGAGCAGACACGGGATTTGTTTTAACACACAGCCGTAAATAAGGCTCCTCTCGCTTAGAGGGCCCCCACAGCTCTAGTGAAATGTTCCTTCACTCGAGTGACATCCCTGGGCGAGGTGGCGAAGGCTTGGCTAGGCCTTCATTCTCGCTGTGGATTGATCATGGCTGAAGATAATGATCGTGACGTCCCTTATGTGCAATTGAAGTTATTCAATATTCTTCTTGGTTATTTCGGTAAAGTCACGTGACTTTAGCGAAAGAACAAAGAAGATGAATCCCTGCAGTCACGAAAGCTTTAAATCGAAATGTTATTCAATATTTTTTGTGTCCAGCTTGTTGTCCTTCCCGCGCACCTACGATTAGCACGGTTTGCCACGTACGGTGCGAAAGAAGTTCACCAAACGTACATACAGTCGGCAGGTCCGCGCGTGGTGGGGTAAAGTGTGGGTCCTGCCACCTCTTCCAAGGCGTCTGGTCAATGTGTAAGAGTAGACCCAATTCCCTCACCATGGTCCCTCAAGAGCTTCCTCTAGTAAAGGCGCTTTTCCATGATCCCTGTGAGTACAATGTAACAGTGAACCACTCGGCAATGTTGTACTGAGGATCCTGAAGAAAGTCGAAACCTCTAAGTTGCCACAGGGACAGCTTTAATGTGTCTTCCTTACGAGGTCACTCGCAAAGGTCACTCTTTCGTCAATGCGGCCGGGGTGGTGCTGTGGTTAGAGGTCTTCACTCACAATCGGAAGGTTACGAGTTCAAATCCCGGTCGGGGGTCAACTCGGTCCATCATCCCTCCAAGGTTGATAAAACGAGTATCACATTGTAAGAGGCCAACAGTGGGTCTTCCTGTGGGGAGACTGCCCCCCTTTCCCTCCATAGGAATGTGGAATTTCCACCACAGACAGCGCCACCAATGGAGATGAGCGTCACCCATGCTTGATTAAGCAAAAAGATACTATGACTGAAATAATAATGGGAAATGTTTCACCAAAAAAAAAACCTCACCGAGTCTTGAGACCATTCTCTGAGAAGGGTTCTGCTCTGGGAGAGGGGTGGCGCAGTGGTTAGCGCACTGCGCTTTCAACCTCGCAAACTGAGTTTGTCAATTGCTGGCGACGGCCAACATCAGTGGCCAGCGGTAACTGAATTCGTTCTTGGCCCCCCCTCTCCCTTCACTTACCGACAAATGATTGACCAGCGTGGTGAAGCATGTTCAAAGTAAGCCCCTTGGCCGCCAAGGCAAGGCGGAGGGAGCCCTTAATCCAGCAGTGGAATGACAATGGGCTATAGACTTGGGCTACATTAGGATTCTAGACTTGAAGCTTTCGTGACTGCAAGGTTTCATACTCTTAGCTTTTTCGGTAAAGTCACGTAGGTAAAAAATGAAATTAATAAAATAAAATAATAAAACTCACGACGCTTCGGAGGCAACACAAGTCTCCGTCATCAGGTGGGACCGTCACAGCCAGATTTTCTGTATCAATTTGCTGTATCAAGCAAATCTGGCTGTGACGGTCCCACCTGATGACGGAGACTTGTGTTGCCTCCGAAACGTCGTGATTTTTTATATTTTATTTTATTAATTTTAATTTCATTTTTTACCTACGTGACTTGACCGAAAAAACTAAGACTACATTAGGATGTTTGGCCAGTGCCTCGAACGAATGTTTGGCACGTGTCGCAAACCACTCGGAGCATTGCGCAGATGCCTGCGTGGGCTACAAGGTATTGGGGCGCGTGTTTATCTGCACAAATCTCAGTCATGCAACTATACCGGGGCTCCTTCGAGGACACCAGATGAAAGTTAGTGGACACTACCTCCTTTTTGTCCTCAATTCTGCTCCAGTGTTGCATGCCGGGTCCCTTTTTTTTTTGTTTGAGACTGGATCGGTAAAAAGCTAAACAAAAAAAACCGTGGCAAGGGGTCACCGAACGCCATTCAAACACCGTTTTTTTGTGTTCACGTGAAAAATGCCACAACAGTCGACCTTTTCTAATTGTCGTGCTGTCAAAAGGTGCTCCCCAAGAATTTACGGCAAATACGGCAAAGTTGACTTTTTGGAGGGAGAGTGGGGGAGAAAATACCCTTAGGCTGTCATCAAGTTCCTTGCAGTTTCAAATCCACAGCAACTGCCAAGCGTGCCGTTGCCAGATTTCACGAGTTGACTTGTCTGCGATCGTCTGTTTGTGTGGGCACCACCGGTGGCGAGATGTTCACTCCCTCGCCTGGTATGCAGGAGGTCGTGGGTTCAATCCCAACGCTGACGCCTGCTGCTGCTGTATATTTGGAGTTTGCAGTGTCGCTGTCTCTCCCCGTGGTCGCCTGGATTATTTTCTCCGGGTCTTCCGGTTTTTCCTTCCACATTTAGAATCAACATCGCGCGTTTCGAGTATTTGGCTGCTGTAAATGTCCACGTGACATTTGGCCACTTCTTTGAGCTTTCATTCTGTGGCCAGGTCGCTTCTGAATAAGAGCTAAACATTTCGATTTAAAGCTTTCGTGACTGCAGGGATTCATCTTCTTGGTTCTTTCGGTAAAGTCACGTAGAAGGGAAGTAATAAAATAATAAAAATAAAACATAATACAATAATTCTCACGACGTTTCGGCCACAACGCAAGCAGCCGTCCTCAGGTGAAGACTAGGTCTGCCGGGAAGACCAGGTCTGTCGGGGAGACAGCATCAGACGCTGTCTCCCCGACAGACCTGGTCTTCACCTGAGGACGGCTGCTTGCATTGTGGCTGAAACGTCGTGAGAATTATTTAATTGTTTTATTTTTATTATTTTATTACTTCCCTTCTACGTGACTTTACCGAAAGAACCAAGAAGAAGAAGAGTTAAACAGCTCAGTGGGCCTTGCCTGGTAAGAACCAAAAAAGTGTGTACAAATGCTATGCCATGCCGACTCTTGGCCATGGAATTTTCTTCAGTCATCACCTAAACACCATCGCGGGTGTCTTTATAACACAACCTGTTTAGGTCACGTTGTGCTCATGAAATTTCGTTTCAAACGACCACAGGAAAATGTTGCCAATATTCCCCTTTTTCTAGGGAATATTTTTTTGCAAAGTTTGTAGGGGTTATTAAAATGTTTCAACAGCTATGAAATCAGCCACCAATGTGATGTCTGCCAATGTTTAAATGTAATAATGATTTGTGCTCATTTTTACCGTCTTGTTTGTACCGTTTTACTTTATTCATTCGCCGAAATGCAACATTAACGTATCATTTGCATCAAACGTACAGGTAAGTTTAGCGCTCTGTTGCACGGCTGTAACATATGAATGGCTTTTGAAGTGGTCCCTTCATTTTTGTTTGGTATGCTTTTGCATCAAAAAGTGAAAGCTGGTAATTTTCCTCACGAACCAATGAAATATTGGAGTAAAATCAAACAAAAAAGGTAATCAAACCAAAATGTTTTTTAAAGCAAAATAACAAGCCTAAATAAAGATTTTTGTTTGTTGTTGGAAGGAATACTCCAAAAGACATACTTGTCTGATTGACATGAAAGCAATTGTATTATTGATCGTGATGTTACTGCGTAAATTTTCACAGTTGCGTCACCCGGCACTCCGTTGTGTTTCCAGGTCTTGCTGCGTGTTGTTCGGCACGATGTCCGACGTTTCGCTCCTCCGGGAACCAAGCACATTGGAGAGCTTCTGGTGTCGTCACACACCACGCCCCACCCAGATGGAGCATTTTGATTTTGCTCAATTCTTTGAAGATTTGCTGATTTTAATTGTCAACGAAAGCCGCCCTCCCCCCACCACGCCTACCATTGATGGCTTCTTAATCTTTCTCCGGTTGACTTGGGGGTCTTAGAAAACACGTGTGCACCCTCATGGAGATGCAGCACTGATAAGCGTGTTTGTTTACTGGGAGTCAGCCGTTAATGACATTTTCGCAAGGTTTCACGACCACTGTGGGTTTTTTTCAGGAGGGGATTTTGTGTTAGCTTCCCGCATGTGTGTGTGTCAACCCATCAACAGCTCCTCGACAAGTTTCACTGCACGAGACCTACATATAGAGTGCACATGTTAAGCCATTTTTCTGTTCTTATTTTCCCCCATTTTATCGCGACGGCTGCTATCGCTGTCATTCTATCAGCAAAGTTTTCACTCGGCCCTCACCAACTAGACCATTTGCGTATAATCACCTGGGAAAGATGATATGGGGGTGTGAAACACACAAGTCAGTTATGGTAACGTTTCTTTCTTCAAAATGTTATCTTGATTGTACTATCGACATCGTGTTATGAGACGTGGCATAAATTCAGATCTGTCGCAGAGCCCTGCAAGCCCATCGTGTTGGAGAATGACCCACGGAAGCAGACATCACAGAGCTACTTCCCAATGTGCTCTGCGCATGAGAGTAATTTTCACCACGTGACAGTCAGAAATTATTTTTAAATTTTCATAGTTGGAGCGAAATTAAGTGCAGAACCAATTTTGGACGTGATGGCTTTTTTTTACGTGATCATTGGTGGACAAGCCTGAGACCAATAACTCGTGACGCTTGAAAACCCAGTTGATTCACAGGCAGCTGTCTGGGTGCAGGACCTCAGCGGTGCCCCCTCATGGCTCTGACCTCTGAGCTATCTGGCCGTCTACATTTGGGCAGACTGGATTCCTCCATAGGAATGTGGAATTTCCAACGCTGGCTCGGAGATGGCAACGGCAACGAGCACTGTCCATGCTCATGTTAATTGGTCACTAACTATATTCTTGGTTCTTTCGGTAAAGTCACGTAGAAGGCAAACAATAAAATTCTAAAAATATAAAACAATACAATTCTCATGACGTTTCGACTGCAACACAAGCAATCATCCTCAGGTGTGAAAAACACAGCAAGACAATTTGAAAAAGTGGCGTTTTTTTCTGGTCACTAACTATTAACTAATTTCACCATTAATTATGTTTATTTTACCATGGAAGGCCCACTGAGCCTAATAGCTCTTTATTAGGCTCTCAATACATACCGATGTGGAGGGAAAATCCCGGAGAACCCAGACAAAAATCCACACGACCACAGGGAGAACATGCAAACTCCAAATGTACAGCAGGCGTCAGAGTCAGGAACGAACCCAAGACCTCCTGCATACCAGGCGAGGTAGCTAACATCTAGCCACTCCGACGCCCATACCGACGGCGTCACGAAGCCCCACACATCACCTGCCATCCAGTGGCACACCTGGGCACAGAGATATTTTTTCCCAGTATTTTCTGTGTTAAATTATTAGATGAGTGATCCAACGGATAGTCAGGAGAGTAAATAGCCACATTTTTAAGCACAGCGATTACTACTGCTTCAGGCTGTCAGATTATGTAGCTTTGGTCAAGAGGTGCTGAGAAAGCCAACCTGCAGCCAAGACAACAATACTAACAAGACAACAATACAAAAAATACAATAATACTAACAAGGCAATAATACTAATAATACAATAATATTAACAAGACAATAATACTAACAAGACAACAATACTAACAATACAATAATACTAACAATACAATAATATTAACAAGACAATACTAACAAGACAACAATAATAACAAGACAACAATACTAACAAGACAACAATACTAACAAGACAACAATACTAACAATACAATAATATTAACAATACAATAATATTAACAAGACAATAATACTAACAAGACAACAATACTAACAAGACAACAATAATAACAATACAATAATACTAACAAGACAACAATACTAACAAGACAACAATACTAACAATACAATAATGTTGCAAGTAGAATATTATTAATGGGTTGCGTTCAGCTCAACGCAGTTAGCTACGTTTCGAAAAATGTTTTAAAGGTTACCAAACATTCATACAGATCCAAAGACAATAACCATCATAACCGCGAGTAAAACTGGTGCCCGCCATAGGAACGTGTAGTTTCCACCACTACTTATCCACTGTCCTATTAAGTACCTTTGTTTGACCGTTTGTGGATCACAACACTGCATTGGCTTGGTTTAAAAAGCTGCAAAAATCACTCCAAGCACCCACGTCTCATTCGTCGTGTGGCTTAATCTTCCATAAACCCAAGTTATACACCGTGTTTAAACAGAACGCAAATGGGACAAAAAAGCGCCCCCTTAAAAGGTCCCGTTTATTTGTTTTACTCGAAAAACCACGCACCTTTGACAATCACCTTCTTCGCCTGATCCAATCGCCGATCCATGTTCACAGAACAAGGCGCTTGTGAGATGTTTGCCTGGCCAGGAGTACGAAGCAATTGGACTTTAGACCGCTCAGGTTATTTTGTGTGTGCGTGCGTGTGTGCGTGTGTTTATCTCGCAGGCGAACCTTAGCCTTAATAAACCGAGCAATTGCTCACGACATGGCTTTTATTTTCTCATTCGACCGAACCAATCGAGAAGGGAGGTCAACGCGGGTTGCTTGGTAAAGCGGGCATTGATCGTGTCCCTTTTGTTGTTCACGCAATACGGTCAGAATCAGAATCAGAATATTTATGCTGGAAGAATCCGATGAGCTATGAAGCTCTTTTTCATCAGATGTTCAGTAGGCGCACGGGGACAGAAAGTCACAACAAACGATACAAAAACACTTTTGGAGTGCAACGAATAAGAAAGGTCAACAATTCTAGATTTGAAGGAAGAAGGACGCTTGTGTTACGCCCGAAACGTCGTGATTTAATTTAATTGTTTTCATTTATTTTATTTTTTTACCTACGTGACTTACCGAAAAAAAACAAAGAGTATGAAAAGCTCAGCAAGTCACACAAAAATATAACTAAAGCTAAACAATTTATTTATATTACCAAAGTAAGGCACACTGAGCTATTAGCTTAATTTTCAGAAACCGACCTGGCCACAACAATGATAGCTCAACGAAGTGGCTTGCGGTGTGGAAATTGGTAGCAGCCGAACAATGATCAAAATGCACGTTTCCTGAATCTAAACGTTGGGGAGGAAACGCCGCAGCGTCGTATCGAGCTCTGTTTTATTTCGCTCATCGCAGGTTTGTTGGATTAATGGTGCGTGGAGTCGCGCTTTTCTGCGAACCTGGCGACCCGGGTTCGGATTCCCGCTCACGTCCAACACCAGTAGAGACGATTATTTGAACCGGTCCCGGGCCTCCCCTAGGGTCGACTCGGCCTCAAATGGGTACTTGGTGCGGTGTGTAAAATCATCGCCGCTGGAGAGACATAGGCGGGCCCCCCGGCGTGGTTTCTGGCCACCCAGCCCCTCGTGTGCCGTGCCGGCCTTCATTGGTGCTACTCGCGAACAGCACTTGCCTCACACAACAGTCTGTTACAGGCTACACGGGGGGTCTTTGTCGTTGTCTTTTGCATGTTGAACTTCGTTGGTGCCGCACGTAGCCAGCCGTGCTAATCGGATATTTGAAAGGTGGCGGCGGTGGGGGTGGTGGGGGTGATGGTGGTGGTGGGGGTGGTGGGGGTGATGGTGGGGGTGGTGGTGGTGGGGGTGGTGATGGGGGTGGTGAGGGTGGTGGTGGGGGTGGTGGTGGGGGTGGTGGTGGTGGGGGTGGTGGTGGTTGTGGGGGTGGTGGTGGGGGGGGTGGGGTGGTGGGGGTGGTGAGGGTGGTGGTGGTGGGGGTGGGGGTGGTGGTGGTGGTTGTGGTGGGGGTGGTGGTGGGGGTGGTGGTGGTAGGGGGGGTGGGGATGGTGGGGGTGGTGGTGGGGGTGGTGGGGGTGGTGGTGGGGGGGGGTGGTGGGGGTGGTGGTGGTGGGGGTGGTGGTGATGGTGGTGGGGGTGGTGGGGGTGGGGGTGGTGGTGGGGATGGTGGTGGGGGTGGTGGGGGTGGTGGTGGTGGTGGTAGGGGTGGTGGTGGTGGGGGTGGTGAGGGTGGTGGTGGTGAGGGTGGTGGTGGTGGGGGTGGTGGTGGTGGGGGTGGTGATGGGGGTGGTGAGGGTGGGGGTGGGGGTGGTGGGAGTGGTGGTGGGAGTGGTGGTGGGGGTGGTGGTGGTGCTGGCTTTACTTGCTCGCCGTACTTTTTGAGAGATTGATGGGCGACGCTACGGAGTCAAATTGTGTCGGGCGGGCAAACCCGCGGGCCCCGTCGCTTGGCCGCGACAAGCAACACAAGGAGAAGCCCCCCCCCCACCACACCCCCCCCCCCACAGACTCCCCCCCCCCCCCCCCCCCCCCCACTGCATTCCGTCTCCATCTGGTCAAAATTGCCAGCGAGCGCTAATGTGCCCCCCGCCCACTGAACACCGCCAAAGGATATTCAGTTTCCGTAAACCTTTGTATTGTTTTTTTTTACTTTTGCGGCCTCGTCAGTAAACATTTGGCGACGCGAACAGTCCTACACGGGCTTTATTCCAAGTCACTCATCGTGCCTGAGAGACCGCGCTGTGTCAGAGCGAATTCACCGATTCCCATCACTCAGTGTCCTCCTTTCAACCGGTGAGAGAGCTCGTTCAGATTCTCTACCTGCTCTGTAAGAGTGACCAGGGTCTCGTGGTGGGGGAGGAGGGTTTATCTGCTCACACAAAGGCTACATTTCTATAGAGAGTGACAGGAGCCAGTCTCGATTGAGTTGTCCGCTCCCATCAATGGCAGGAGTCAGTCTCTCCGGACAACAACCGCTCACAACTCCTCGCTTAATTGTATTCGCTTTAACTGCCCACAGAGCGATGATGGGCTGTGTAGACCCCCCCCCCCCCCCCCCCGATCGCGATGTGAGCCTAGAACTATGCAACTGCGAGTCGCGTGCTTTGCCTGGATGAATTGTGCTTCAGTAGCACAATTATTATTATTTTTTACAAATTATACTTTGGACATTTCTACAATTGGGCTCTCACAGAATGACAATAAATATACCCGGGTAAATGTCAGTGAGTCTCAACCCTTTTTTTCAAAACAGGGTCCAGCAATGAGATGTTTTGGTCAAATACCAGTGAGCGTTTGGCTCCACGTGGGACGAATCCATAAAACACTCAAAGCTCTCCACGTGGCCAGAATCAATCCACAGACCCAATGCATGTCATTACACACGTGGACCAAAGCCCATATGTGCACTGCCATCTCCTGGCCGCCTCGCTGCCCAGCCTCACGCCTTCATCTCCAGCCACGAACTCTCCTCCTTGTCACTCTGATATTGCTGCTGCCAGGATTGGTGTTCCAGTGAACTTCACTCCTTGATTTCTCCACCCACGTTGGGGACTCGGTCTAACAAAATTGACTGTTTTGTCTCATGCGTGCTGTGTTCAACCACCACCACACTGCAGGTCACAACGACACACTCACCCACTCGCCGCCCATTCGCCCACTAACTCACCACGCTGCCAGCCGAAACGCTTCTCTCTCTCTGCTTCTTCCCTCGCACTGCAGAAATGCATAACTCTCGTCTGACTTTGGAATTCCCTCCCATCATCTATTTTCCAAAGTTATTATGACCTTTCACAACTCAAGACATGTATTACTCTCACGTGTTCTAACGTATACAGTGCTGTTTGTTCCTGGCCGCTTGGTATGTTGGGCCTTCGGGACTGTTGTTAACTTCCTCGCCTGGTGTAAATGGGGACGTGGGTTCGATCCCGACCCTGGCGCCTGCTGTATATTTGGAGTTTTCATTGCCTCCCCGCGATCGTCTGGATTTTTTTCCAGGTCCTGCGATTTTCCCCTCCACCTTTAGAAAACGTGCATTTCGAGTATTTGGCTGCTATACATTTCCACATGATAACCCACTTCGTTGAGGTATCATTTGTGGCCAGGTAGCTTCTCAAAAAGAGCTATATAACTCAGTGGGCCTTACCTGGTCAAATAAAAAAAATAGTTTATGGTTTTATAGTTTAGGTGCCGTCTGCTTAGCAGCGGACGTTAAAGATCTTGTTAAGTCGCTCGCAAAAGTAGGCCATTGCGTGGCGGTGTCGTGGTCCAACTTTGTAATAACTACGCCGCAAAATACTCAATTGGGATTACACACACCGCAATCAACGACCCCGCTGCAAAAAAAAGTGTTAGGAACTTCCTGAAAGAATCATACGCCGACTCAGTGAGACTTTTCTGGGTAAACAGGCGTAGTAGTAATAGTTGTAATCATCACAGATTTTTTTTTATGAACTGGTGGTCACCCAGCTAAGCATGAACCAGGATGTGTTCACCTTTGCTTCTGTGATCCATCTATATCGGGAACATTCACCCTGATTTTGTCTGCCATCTGTAATGCGGGCGTAAGCGACCTTCCGGATGTGACGTCACGGGGAGGTGGAGTCATGTGACGTGGGAAGAAGGTTCGGGTCCTTAAGCGGGGGGGGGAAACCGGAAGGAGAGGCAGTTGGTGGAAGACTGGAAGAGGGTAAGGCCACGCTGGGCGAACCAAAGAGGGGTGGCACCGTCGGCCAGCGGTGGCCAACCCCGGAGACAGTAGTGGGCTACTGGAGGGAGTGAAGCTGCAGCGAGTATAGCGACAGAGAGCTGTGTGAGGGAGGCAGCGGTGAGGCTGACAGGAGCTACGGGAGCGACAGAGAGAGACACAGCAACGAGGCTGTCAGAGTCTACGGGAGTGACCAGAGAGGAGGCTGCAGCGAGCACAGCCGGAGGGGCTGCGTAAGGGTGACAGCAGCGGGGCTGCTAAGGAGCTACGGGAGCGACGGAGACCAACAGCGGAGCTGTTGGCGGTGACGGGAGCGACAGCGGAGTCGGCACCGTGTGGAAAGAGCTAAATAAGAGACAGCCGTGTGGGAAACCAAACCAAATAAAGGACACCGAGCCAGAATCGTGGTCGAGTCGTTTATTACACATCCACAAATGCTGGAATACAATTTCTGATTTCGTCCACACTGGCTCATCTTCTTGGTTCTTTCGGTAAAGTCACGTAGAAGGGAAGTAATAAAATAATAAAAATAAAACATAATAAAATAATTCTCACGACGTTTCGGCCACAACGCAAGCAGCCGTCCTCAGGTGAAGTCACTCGGCAAACTTACTGACCTCTGGACTCTCCAGACAACAACACAGTGTACTGTGTACAAATACAATACACATACCTACAAGTACACAAGACTGATTTGGATGAAAGAAAATGGTATATATAGACACACTGTATGAGTAATTTACACAAAAGTGACAATAGAAAGTCCTGAATTACTGACTTGATGAAAGTCTGCTGACGTTCTCCAGTGATTGTATGTGTCGCCTTACGCATGTTTAAATGAAGGACTTGGCACACTTTGTTCGGATGACGTTATTTCTCATAATCTGTACTAAGTGTAAAGTCTGCACACAAATACCTATCCAAAAATAAACGTTAATGAAAGGTCAAATAATATTCCCGCTCAGACGAGCAGCAAGGCAGCATTCCTCTTTATTGCCAGCCCTAAAGCAGTGGTTAAACAATTCCACGTTCATCTTCTTGGTTCTTTCGGTAAAGTCACGTAGAAGGGATGTAATAAAATAATAAAAACAAAACATAATAAAATAATTCTCACGACGTTTCGACCACAACGCAAACAGCCGTCCTCAGGTGAAGAATGAAACACCACCAAGCTTGGAGCGTATATTTAAGCTGGTTTGGAGGGGGGGAGGTGGGAAGAAGAGTGCCTTGACAAAATAATTTGCATATCAAGAGGAATTTAGCATATGGAAAATGCTTTGATGCTGCTAATCCTGCATAATGCACGGGCATAATATTAATTTGACCCCCCGCCCACCTCCTACGCATTTTCCATATGCTAAATTCCTCTTGATATGCAAATTATTTTGTCAAGGCGCTCTTCTTCCCACCTCCCCCCCTCCAACCCAGCTTAAATATACGCTCCAAGCTTGGTGGTGTTTCATTCTTCACCTGAGGACGGCTGCTTGCGTTGTGGCCGAAACGTCGTGAGAATTATTTTATTATGTTTTGTTTTTATTATTTTATTACTTCCCTTCTACGTGACTTTACCGAAAGAACCAAGAAGATGAATCCCTGCAGTCACGAAAGCTTTAAATCGAAATTCTACGTTCCCATGGCAAATCTAGTCTGTTTTTAAATCCTTTATATTAAGTTCGCGTGCTTGCTTGCTTGCTTAGGACCGTGCAAATCTTTCGGTCGTTTTTTTAACCCACTTCCCGTGATCCAATCGAGCTGACATTTTCCACACAGACTCGTTGTGCCAGACAATTAATGTTCGTGAAAAAAAAATTCCCAAAATTGTACAATTTTTAGGCAAAAAAATGTATTTTACATGTATTCAAATAGAACGCATTCATGGCTTTGGCTGAACATCACAGTGCAAGAGCCCAGAGCGTAACTCCTCCACAGGCCGTGGTGGAGTAGCGCAGTTAGTAGCGCCCTCGCTTCCCATGCCAAGGGTCGCGGGATCGATCCCCGCATCCTCCACAGGCGAATATATTTTTAAATCCTTTATATTAAGTTCGCTTGCTTGCTTAGGACCGTGCAAATCTTTCGCTCGTTTTTTAACCCACTTCCCGTGATCCAATCGAGCTGACATTTTCCACACAGACTCGTTGTGTGTGACAATTAATTTTCGTGAAATTTTTTTTCCAAAATTTTACACTGTTTAGGGAAAACTAATAAAATATTTACTTACCAATTGCTTAATACTGGCAGACAATCATCTGACCCATAGATTGCAGCCATCTCAAGCCAGAGGACGAGAGAACTCTAGCCGCCACGCATATAAAGGATTTATAGTGAAAAACTTTGTTTTTACGGGTTATACTTATTAGGACTTAGGTTTCTATGAAAAATAGACTTGCAGTGTCAATGGGCTCTCACCCGATTTGCATCAGAAATTAACTGAAGGCTTTTTAAAGATGATTTTAACAAACATAATTTAAGTTGACTCTAGTTTTTTGTTATTACTGAAGCCTCAATTTGAAATAATAATAATACAGAACTCTATAGAGCACTCATGACCGCTGATCAGCCTCCCAAGGGTAAAACCAAACCAACGTCACGCTGTTAAATAGATTTATGTTCATATGATTGTGGTTATGGCTGTACTTTATTAATCCCTAATCTCTGCCATTACATACAATAAAACAAGAAAAGTTAAAAAAGAAAAAAAACAGAGAAATGTAATACAATACACTATTAGACATTATTGTAAAACAATTATAAAAAGTCCATCCTATGTTAGTGAACTTTTTTTATTTTAGGCAGTAAATTTGTTTTCATATTTAGAATTTTTTTCTGGGGGGGGGACCCCCAGACCCCCTGGAAGATTTGGTCCCCCCCAATGTTGACTCCATGGCTACGGCCTTGGGTAAAACTAAATCCGGCGTTTGTGTGTATAAACATGCCTGAAAGGCCATTGGACTCAAATATTTCCACATGGAAATATGCTCAGTTTACGTGTTCAATAACAGCGAGCACTGAAGCTATTTATACCTGGCTAATAAAGCCGCAACAGTTTTATGATCCACGAGGACGCGTGCGTGCACGTGTCTGGTGAGTGGTGGCATTGCAGGTTCATGAACTTCAAGTTCAAGTTCATTTATTAGGTAAAGCCCTGTGAGCCATTCGGCTCTTAAATAGGGTGCAACCGCAACAAAAAAAACATGAACAAGAAACATCTTAAAGTGACTATGTGCAAACAGAAAATCCAAGAAAAGACAGCAAAATATTGCAGAAAAAGCACCGTACACCAACACTGTGTGCAAAAATCCCAGTGGGATGCAAGTCAAACAACAACAACTACAAGACAACTTCGATTAAGGCCATCAGTCTAACTCTGTACTACAACAAACAAACATGGCCAAACCGAAAAACTTTTCGAAAATCACCAAAATAAAGCCATAAAAGCAATGAAACAGTGATCATAGGAACTGTGACCGAATTTTCACAATAAACGACATAAACAACGTGTATTACCAAACTCTGCAGCCATAGCTGCCATAGCTGACTTGCAAATGAGACTACCACCGGTCTCTTTCTCTCTTTTTGTTTAAGTTCTCACCTATGTTTTTTTGGGTGAGCTCATGTAAATATAAATGTGTCGTTAAACCCGCCACCACCCAACACAGCCAATTTGTAAAGTTTGTCAAGAAAACAGAGCATGCCAATTCGTTACTAGTACAGCACACCGAATGCGTTGAAGCTAGTATTAATTACTGGCAAAATGTCGCACTCAGATTGTAAATGTTGTGGATTTGCTCTCCAACACACCTGTGTGCTGTACTAGTGACAAATTGGCCACGTTCTGTTCACGTGACAACCCTTACTAATTGGCTGTGTCGGGTGGTGGCGGGTTTAACGACACATTCATATATTTACGTGATCTAACCCAAAACAAAACTATATTATGGAAAATCTCAATTTCGGAGCTTTCGTGACTGCAGGAATTATTCTTTGGTTCTTTCGGTAAAGTCACGTATAAAGATAAAATAATAAAATAAATAATAGCATACTACGACGTTTCGATGCAACACAAGCAATCATCATCAGGTATAAAAGAAATAGCAACAAAAATCTAACCAGAAAACTATAGACAGACATACAAGCAGACAGACATCACAAAGACACACAGAGAGAGAGAACACGTATCAGTTTTCTGGTTAGATTTTTGTTGCTATTTCTTTTATACCTGATGATGATTGCTTGTGTTGCAATCGAAACGTCGTAGTATGCTATCTATATATATAATCGTGAATGTCTGTCTGTCTGTGTGTGGATTTCGGACCATACGCACTTTCATTGGACGGCGGTTGCCCCTGGCAATGGCTAGCGACGCCTTCGTCGCTTTCATTGGACCTGGCAACGGCTAGCGACGTCTTCGCCAAGGGCTGCAGTTTCATTGGACGGCGATTGCCCCTGCCAACGGCTAGCCACGCCTTCGCCACTTTCATAGGCTCCGTAAATAATTAAATAATAGCCATTACACAGTATTGTTGGAGCGCTGAGGGGGGGGGGAAGGCACGCCACCCGTACCCTGCCTCTGCCGGGTGGACAATTTTGGCGAGGCCGCAGGCTCTGCACGCTACTAGGCCTCGACACCCACCACGCCACTCTGAGGTAAATTCATCAAACTTTTTCCTACTGTTCACTCCACCCCCACCACAATGTGTGCAATTAATATTACTTTTAAACCCAACGCGCCAACAATCGATTACTTAAATGTTCGCTGTACAAATAGTTATTAAGCTGGGTCAGCGTACTGCCAGTCTATCATGTAGACTGTAGCCTGCTTATTAAGCTCGGTGAGCGTACTGCCACTCTATCATGTACACTCTAGCCTGCTTATGAAACTGACTGCGTGTACTGGCAGTCTATAATGTGGACTGTAGCCTGCTTATTATAATCGATTCTTTATATGTTCTTTGTACAAATAGTCATTAAGCTGGTTGAGCGACCCCAGTTCGATTCCAACTCACGCCCACCACCGCTGACGATTATTTGAAACGGACCTGGCCCTCCCCTAGGTCCACTCAGCCTCAAACGCGTAACTGCTGTCGTGTGTGAACATCGTCACTGGGGAGACAAAGGCGGCCGGGCATCGTGGATCCAAGTCCCGGGCGAAGCCGGGTCATGTGTATGTGTGTATGTGTTTATGTGTATGTCTGTGTGTCTGTATGTATGTGTGTATGTATGTGTGTGTATGTGTTTGTGTGTGTGTGTATGTATGTGGGTTTTTTTCTATGTATTTATGTGTATGTCTGCGTGTCTGTATGTATGTGTGTATGTACGTGTGTGCATGTGCTTGTGTGTATGTATGTGTGTGTCTATGTATGTGTGTGTATGTGTTTCTGTGTATGTATGTGTGTTATGTGTCTGTCTGTGTGTCTGCATGTATGTGTGTGTGTATTGTGTATGTGTTTGTGTGTATGTATGTGTGTGTTTGTGTGTATGTGTATGTCTGTGTGTATGTATGTGTGTGTATGTGTTTGTGTCTATGTGTGTGTGTATGTGTGTGTATGTGTTTGTATGTGTTTGTGTGTTTACGCTCGCATTACACAAATGTGTTGCAGGTCTAAGGCGTTCCTCGCGCAGCATTGCCGCTTTATTATTTCAGTCGTTTACTGCCGTACGCACCCTGAAAGTCGTGTGTGTCTGCAGCAAGCACGTGTATGTGTACCTATGGACGCGCGCGCGTGTGTTGTGTAGGGGGAACGGTAGTGTAGTGCTTAGCGTGCTGTCTGTGTGTGTGTCTGTGTGTGTCTGTGGTGTGTGGGGAGCGGTAGTGTAGTGGTTAGCGTGCTGTCTGTCTGTCTGTGTGTGTCTGTGTGTGTGTGTCTGTGTGTGTGTGTGTGTGGTGTGTGGGGAGCGGTAGTGTAGTGGTTAGCGTGCTGTCTGTGTGTCTGTGTGTGTGTCTCTGTCTGTGTGTGTCTGCGTGTGTCTGTGTGTGTGTCTGTGTGTGTGTCTGTGCCTTGTGTGGTGTGTGAGGAGCGGTGGGTGTAGTGCTTAACGCTACGCTGCGCTACAAACCCGGCGAACCGAGTTCGATTCCCGCTCACGGCCACCACCGGTGACGATTATTTGAACCTCCCCGAGGTCGACTCAGCCTCAAACGAGTAACTGGTGTGGCGTATTAACATCGCCACTGGGGAGACAAAGGCGGCCGGCCGTGGTGGATACAAGTCCCGGGCGAAGCCGGGTAGTACAGCTAGTTATTTAATTTATTATTTTATTTTTATACGTGACTTTACCGAAAGAACCAAAGAATATATTATGGAAAACTTCTAAGTCTATTTTACGTGTATTAATATGAAATTTACGTCAGCATCTCGAAACACAACACAACTAATCAACGCTCTTTTTTGGTATATTTATTTTCGGACAGCCCTGTCCATATCATGGGACATGTCCATATCATGGGACCTGTCTTTACACCACATTCGAACCCTGCATCATCGCCACAGAATTAGCTTTGCAGCCGAGCACGAACAACAAATCCACACACGACAACATCAACAACAACAACAACGCATGCGCCGTCATAAACATTGTCTGCAATTATTGCCATTGGCATGTCGTCCTCGACTTCACGGTACACCCTGGGTGCCCCACCCCCTCCCCCGATACAATCTAAGATCCTCCAGGGGTCTATCGCGAGGCACTTTCAAGCGAACCGTAAGTCTCGAGTTGGGAGGGCTACTTGTACAGGTGCCGCCGGCCTGAGGGATGACTACAACAAGTATAACCCGTAGAAACAACGTTTTTCACTATAAATCCTTTATATACGTGGCATCGGGGCGGCTAGAGTCCTCTCGTCCTCTGGCTTGAGATGGCTGCCACCTATGGGTCAGATGATTGTCTGGCAGCATTAAACAATTGGTAATTAAATATTTAAAAAAATTCCCTAAACAGTGTAAAATTTTGGATTTTTTTTCACGAAAATGCATTGTCACGCACAACGAATCTGTGTGCAAAATGTCAGCTCGATTGGATCACGGGAAGTGGGTTAAAAAATGACCGAAAGATTTGCACGGTCCTAAGTAAGCAAGCGAACTTAATATAAAGGATTTTAAATAAGTATAACCCGTAAAAACAAAGTTTTTCACTATAAATCCTTTATATGCGTTGCGGCTAGAGTCCTCTCGTCCTCTGGCTTGAGATGGCTGCCACCTATGGGTCAGATGATTTTCTGCCAGTATTAAGCAATTGGTAATTCAATATTTAATTTGTTTTCCCTAAACAGTGTAAAATTTTTGAAAAACTTTTTCACGAACAATAATTGTCTCGCACAACGAGTCTGTGTGCAAAATGTCAGCTCGATTGGATCTCGGGAAGGGGGTTAAAAAACGACCGAAAATTTTGCACGGTCGTAAGCAAGCAAGCAAGCACGCAAGCAAGCGAACTTAATATAAAGGATTTAAAAAGCTCGGAGTCCGGAAAAGTTGAAAGAAGCTACAGATGCGTGCCACCCTCTCATCAACCCACCCAGCGCCTTTTCACCAGAGCACCGCCCCCCCCCCTATCCACACAGCTACGCAAACTACCTCTCTCTCTCTCTCTGCTTCTCTCCGATGCTTCTCCCCGTGCCAGCACTCACTCTCTGTGGCAGCTTTGCGAGTAAACCCAGCAGAGTCTTCGTTTCAGTTTTTGCTTTCGTCTCCGCTGAATCTCGGATGCAGTGCAAGGTGGTCAATTTGCAGTTATACCACAGAGTTCTCATGACCCTTTTGCGTTCTTTTAAAAAGGTGATTTTTTTTTATTTGACAGCTCCATATCTTACAGAGGATAATGGTGAGGTATTTCGTACGCGTGTTGAGATGTGTGTGAGAGACGTGTGGAGGCTTTGAAATAAAAATGTGTTTTTCACTATAATTTCAACCTATTATTTTAGTCGGGTATTTATAAATGGATCGCCATTTTATTGCCCCCGTGAATGTATCTGTCACGTGTCTGGCTGTCACTCCAGAATGATGAGACCGAGTGTGACAAAGGCACGCCAGTTGAAAGTCTAAATCGGCATTCGTTTAACAAGTGCTATTTATTATCTAGCAAAATTCGTGTTACTACAGCTACACACATTCTTGCTTGCAATGTACACAATATAGACAGGGCCACTTTTGAAAGAGGTGAATAAACATTGAAAATGTTTTACATCCTAAAAATACCAATTGAACAAATTGAATAAGAATGTTCATTTACCAAGAAAAGTATCCAATGAGCCTCAAGACTAACAGCTTACCTAACATGTTCTGCCAATTCCTAATTTGATACTAATTTGAAAATGTACAAGTTGAAGCTTTTTCTTGCAACCACAACCAACCAAAAACCCCACCACAAGAGCTAAATGAAACACAAAGTGTATACACATTCACCAGTGCAACACATGTAAAAATTACAAAAATGTATATCTGACAACGATTTTTTTACCACGTGTTTTTAGTGCAAGTGGAATTGCAAGCAACATTCGAAGTGTGTGTGTGTCGTGCGCATCTCTGTAAGCAGGCTAATGAGATTCTTGGGATGATTGAAACTTGGCAGGAGGAATGCCTGGGGCTCAGCAACCAAAAAAACTCCGGCATCCTTAAAAACAAGAAACAAGAGGACAGGCAGATGTGGGCCGCTGAGAACCACCGACACACAGCACGAGATAGAGAAAAAGAGCTGCAAGTCTCAATTTACTCCTAAACATGGAGGGGGGGGACACACGTGATGGAGGGCCAACATTTAATTAGCAAAACATTTCTGGAAAATTCAGAATCTGTATTTAGACTGGAGGAATCCGATGAGCGAAAATGGTATTTTTCACAGATGACCAGTTGGGGCAGGTCAGAACGCGACAATGGCTCAAAACAGTTCCAACAACAAAATCTGGCAGAACAGGCAACAGTCATTAACGAGAGTATACATATGTAAACGCACATGTGAATTGGCAGAAACCATCCTCTTATGAAGAGGACTGCAGAGCTTGGCCATTTTTTTGTAGCGCCAACTCCTCACCACCTGGCTTGTCCCTTCGTGCAATGTCGTACTTTTGGATTCATCCGAAACAAATTTTTGCATCATCCTCGGGACAAATATCCGAATCATCTGAAAATGTGTGAACACATCCTACCTCTTGGCCATCTGGACAGAAAGTCAACCTACCCCGGACAAAGTTAAAACAGAAACGTCTCGATAATTAACAGCTGCAATGTGTTACGTAATAAGCATCTCAACGTAACGGGATCTCAAGAGGCGGTTCAAAACCGTCAGCTGTGCATCACAGGGAAAGAGAAAAAGGCACGTGTACATTTTTCAGAGCTTCCCTTTAAAAAAATCCTTCCACACCCCCCCCTTCTCCCCACCCCCTTAATAAAAATCACCCCCCCCCCCCCAATGTCGACCTTTCACGGAGTTTCTGTCACCTCTCCCCCCCAATGTCGATCGGCGTATTGTAGGAGGGCTCGCGTTTTGTCGCAATAAGAACATTTTCCCTTTTCAAAATCCTTCCACGAATTAAAAAAAAAAGCCTCGGAGACACGCGTGTGGCTGGAAGTACAGGTCCGCAAGGCGGCGGGAGGTGGGGGGAGCTGTTATAAACAGGAACAATTCACAACAAATAAATGAACTGTGCTTATCAAACCCATATTCATGCCGACAACTGGACCTCGAAACCGCACAGAGAGACGTCCTCCTGGATAGACAGCGCTCAGTGGCAGCTTGTGGCTCCAGGATAAGGCGCGGCTGACCCACGCCGTGCCGGCCTTCAAGGAGCAGTGGGCGATGGAGGAGGCCGTGTGCTCGGTGGCAGATGACGGGGAGCTCTGCATGCAGTTATGAGCTACCCTTCAGAAGCCGTCGGACTGCGAGAAGGGCTGCGTGCAGAGCGAGAGAGAGAGCGAGAGAGTGAGCGAGAGAGTGAGCGAGAGGTGGGGGTTTTACATAAAGCTAAGTTTTAAAATGAAAAAAAAAAATACGAAATGATGAACGAAGCAAAGTGCCGACTACACCGAGCATCTTCTTGTTTCCACTGATGTGTTTATCCTGGAGTTGCAACCCCACCCCGGCAAACCATTGTGCAACCGGGTGGGAGGAGGGGCTAAGAAAAAAAGCAACTGCAAAATCAGCCACCTTGCTGCTATTTATACTGGTAGGAACCTCCTGGTTACACCAGCCCACAGGGGATAATTGTGTCCATCCGTCCGTCGCGCATCCAAAAATGGGAGGAGTGGGGCTGGGTGGGGAGGGGAGGGTGGGGAGGGGCTGGGTGGGAAGAGTGGGGCTGGGTAGGGGGTGGGAGGAGTGGGGCTGGGTGGGCAGGGGCTGGTCACCCCGTGGTGCCCTTATAAAACTCAACGTTTAACCTACTCACGCCGGCTTGTGCCCGCCCTCACAGTCGGCCATATTTGCGGAATACACCATGCCGCCGTTGACCCTGGCCATTGACCGAGCCACCCAACGTTCCTACCAGCTCCCTCCGCACGAATGTGCTTTAGAATCAGCGCAACTGAACGAGCTGTATGGATGTTCGGCTTTTGGTTGCTGTCGAATAATCACCACGCACCGCCGTTGTGCTCCGTTCATGTAAATTCGGTGGCCTCGAGCACCCGAGACTCTACAAACCGCGACTCTGTGCCGCTCTGAAGCGGTCACGCACATAAATAATAAACTTTTCTCACGCGGTCGTTTTTTTGTTTGTTAAAAAGCCATCCTTGCAGTGCCGGATTATCCTCGTAGCAAAAGTAGCTACGTATGTAGCTACGGGCCCCGCACTTTCAAGGGCCCCACGCTAAATGCTTTTCAAGCTATCAATTGCGGTTCAGTGATTCTGCACTTGCTCTATTACTATAGTACTATACCGCCTTAAACTTTCATGAACGACTGGGTGTTTAAGGTTAGCGATTTGTCGTATTATCTGGCTGTATAGCAAATTAAAAAATTAAAATTTACTTTACTGTGCAAGTAGAAAAAATCGTGTTTTAATATTTACGTTTTTTTTTTATTTAGGGCCCCTTTATAACATATGCTACATGTCCCGCACTGGCTAGATAGGAGCCGGCTCATTGTGTGCGGTTGAACAGGAGACGCACACACACACACGGCAGTCACGAGTCTCAAGCATGACAATTACCTTTTGAAGGGTTTCATTTATCTTCTTTAACGTATGTTAACGTATGTTATGCACTGCAAGTGGAATTTGAATTCATACGGCGGCATTTAAATTGAAGGCGTCTCGAAGCGCTGTCCAAAATTAACAGTCGTCGCGGCCGCTGCTTCTCTATGAAACTACAAACACACACACACCCACACACACACAAACACACACACAAACACACACACACAAACACACACACACACAAACACACACACACACCACACACATACCACACAAACACACACACAAACACACACACACAAACACACACACACAAACACCCACACACACACACCCACACACACCCACACACACACATCCACACACACACAAACACACACACACACAAACACACACACACAAACACACACACACAAACACACACACCCACACACACCCACACACACACACAAACACACACACACACACAAACACACACACACACAAACACACACACCTCCTATTTTTGGGCAGCAAGTGGAGAGATGCGGTTGCCTTCAGAAGCCAAATCAATCCAAGCCGGATTGTCTTTTTAACAAGTGCACATTATCAGATCGTGGAAAAGCACGGAGGAATATCTATACACGCATCTTAAGGTGAAGTGGAAAAGCTATGGAGAGCATCTTTTTGGTTCTTTCGGTAAAGTCACGTAGAAGGGAAATAATAAAATAATAAAAATAAAACATAATAAAATGACATAATATCATATAATCATAAAATAAAACAATATATTTATATAATAATATAATCTAAGTGACTTTACCGAAAGAACCAAGAAGATGAATCCCTGCAGTCACGAAAGCTTTACATCGAAACTATGGAGAGCAATTGATCCTCATGGCTGTACACCAAGGTATCTAATAATACAAAATGGTCCGAGGCAATTTAATATTTTATTTCTGGGACACTATTTTTTTGCCAGGGGTGTACTCAACTCCGCGACTGGGGTACCAATCAATCCGAAATCGGTGGTGCTACTCCGCGATGTCGAAACGCAGCGAGGACGATTGCGCTTAAACCCTGAACGCTCGTGGTACGCACCGTAATGGTGCATCGTGTACAGCTCGTCGAGATGAGTCGATTACCGCATCGCCGACCATCAACAGACTAAAAACGACTACATCACGGACATTATGCGAGAACCGGGGTACCCGCCATAAGGTTCAAATGTCCACGGAATTACAATTTCGGCGATTCAATTCTTCAGTGCGGCAACGTGTCCAGGAACCAAATGCCAACACCGAGTTCCGCTCGCGACGACGAGAGGGCTTCGGAGAGAGTTGCTGTAGTTGTTCTGTTCCTCGTTCATCGAAGGAGCAGAGACGACAGGGGTTCTACTCGGTGGTCCATAGCTTGGGTTGCATGGCCTTAAGCCGCGCTGCAGTGGCTCGTCTTTAATTCCCCATTCACCAAGGGGGTGCGCGCATCGGCCTGTTGATTTTCAGACTCGATTGATGTCTCCACGAGTGTCTGCGGAATGTCAAAGCCAGGCGGTGCGATGTTTGTGTCTCGAGTGGAGGTGTTTATTCCGCACATCCGCCGGCGTTCCACTCGGCGTTCCACTCGGCGTTCCACTCGGCGGTTCCAGCGATGACCGAGACATTTTTGACAGACGGTGAGACTCGGTCAGAGGCAGGAGAGAGAGAGAGAAGGGGGGAAAGTCCTAAACCTTGAAGAGTGGGTTGGAGGTCGGCAGTGTGTGCAGAGCCAGAGCGAGGGGGGTTTCCTACACGGGTTCAGCAACGAGAGAAAGAAACAACCGCATGCAACTTCGAGATCCGGAGAGTATCATTCAGCGCCTTTCATTGCGCTAAGCCACTGAGAGATTTCGTTTTTTCCTCCCGACAAATTGATTCGAGTAACAGGCTGCACTTTAAATCGGCATAGCGTGGCTTTAGATTGAACATAAAGTGGCGCTTTCAAGAGCCTATGCTTTTAGATAATTCTCCCCTCTAGCTAAAAGTGCATCCCTTTATAGCCTTCCACGAATTCCGAAAATGCATCTCATTGTAGTCGACAGCAATGTGTCATGTGATTGGAAGGATGTGAGGGGGGCCAAGCGTACGCGACTTTACTACAAGGATGGGTATCACAGTTGTGGGCGGACGCAGCTCATCACATCGCTGGGGTGACTAAAATTCGGTACCACTTTGTATGCCGATAGGACGAGCACAAAATGAATTCTCATAACTGTACTCGTCTTTGAAGGCATGCACTATTGCATATGTACACGTACAACAAAGATCACCCGTATAGCCTCTAAGAGGCTATGAAGAGGCTATTGGGGTAAGTGCTGATAGCGAGCACTTATGAGAGTCACGACGGCACACGAGGGGGTGGGTGGCCAGCACCACGACTTTGTCTTCCCAGTGCTGATGTTTAAACGCCGTGCCAGCTAATTTATTAAGGCTGAGTCGACCTAAATGCACATACATACGTACATATATGCACGGACATGTCCTTACGCATTCATCCATAATAGAGGTTTTTTTCTGGGTTAGATCGTATAAATATATAAATGTGTCGTGAAACCCGCCACCACCCGACACAGCCAACTAGTAAGGGTTGTCACGTAAACAGAACGTGGCCAATTCGTCACTAGTACAGCACTAGTGTGCAGTGTATAGTGTAGTGTATAGTGTAGTGTATAGTGTAGTATACTATTACAGCACACCGGTGTGTTGGAGAGCCAAGCCACAACATTTATAATGTGAGTACGACGTTTCGCCAGTAATTACAACGAGCTAACACAGTTGTTGTCCGGCCCAGCCAGGCCGTTCAACAACTGATGTTAGCAGCGAGCTTGTAGCGTTATCAGTCTGCAAGGCAGACGCTGGCGCAGCACTGCCACCTAAGGACCCAGAGAGCACAATGCATGCACCAGAAGTAGAGGATTTCAGAGAGGAGCAATGCCTCTCGATATATTGTCGCATAAATAATATGATGTTGCAGTATAAGTACAAACCATAAAATGTAGCAATAATTATCCGACCCTCGCAGGCAATGAACTTGTTGAAAATGTACATTGTGACTGATTTATTATAGTAGCAGCAGTAGTAATAGGCAAGTACCGTGCCACTTTATTTCTTACCAGGTGAGAGGATGTTGAAATAAAGTCTTTTTTGAATAGGGAGACCTGGGACACAAATGCAATGTTAGTACACGTGATAAACTACAGTATACAGGGTCACAATGCAGTATTAATAAATACAAATATCTAAATAAACAGGCAAATAACAGTATATATTTAAAATTGTATCTAATAGAACTTATAATTTTAAAAATGTACATTTTAAAATAAAAATCTCACGTCTTTTTTCGAAAAATCTAATGTTTGGATCTAAACACATTCCTGCAGAGGGACCTGGTAGGAACGTTGGGTTGCTCGATCAATGGCCAGGGTCAACGGCGGCGTGGTGTATTCCGCAAATATGCCCGACTGTGAGGGCGGGCACAGGCCGGCGTGAGTAGGTGAAACGTTGAGTTTTATAAGGGCACCACGGGGTGACCAGCCCCTCCCCACCCAGCCCCACCCCTCCCACCCCCCACCCAGCCCCACCCTCCCCACTCAGCCCCTCTCCACCCTCCCCTCCCCACCCAGCCCCACCCTCCCCACCCAGCCCCTCCCCACCTTCCCCTCCCTACCCAGCCCCTCCCTCCCCACCCAGCCCCTCCCTGCACGATGGACGAACACAATAATCCCCTGTAGGCTGGTGGAACCAGTGGGTTCCTACCAGTAAAATCCATCCTGACTTTGCTTGTTAACCAGAATTGTATGTCCGTAATCTGAAATGGAATGCAAATCGATCGGAATTCATCAGTAGGATTGATAAAAATCAAAATACATTCATTTGAGCCCGAGGCCTGCTAACCGGATTCCTAGACCCCACCGCGCCAGTCTTATCCCCCCCCCCCCCCCTGTAGTCTCGGTAAATAAATACAATTAACACCAAAGATCCAGACCTGCAAAGCAAGGCAGATGTTCAGATAACTACCTTCATAATTAAATCGCCCGGCGCCAACAAGCAAACAGCCCCTTCTGCTTCCCAAAATGCAGTGCCCCCGGAGGCTCTAAGTGCTCATCTCAAATCTGGAGTTAAAGCCCTCGGGCAAGGACGACCGTGGTGGCTATTTCGGTGTGAGGCTTGGGCTGAAAGGTCGTGACCCAGGGCACGTTTAATTGCGAGGGCATTTGTGGAAAGGGCTGTGCCTACTGGGACACGGCCGCGGAGAGAACGGGATGTTGCTGTGGTTTGTTTTTCCCAGCAAGGCAGACGCTGCAACAGAACAGCCAATAGATCTACAGTAGAAGCCCTGTTAAAGACTAATCGCTTAACGACGGGCCTCCATGGAGCCCAATATGTAGTGATACTAGTGTAGTGTATAGTGTAGTGTATAGTGTAGTGTATAGTAATGTAGTGCCTCCATAGAGCCCAATATGTAGTGTATAGTAGTGTAGTGTATAGTGTAATGTATAGTAGTGTATAGTGTAGTGTATAGTAATGTAGTGCCTTCATAGAGCCCAATATGTAGCGTATAGTAGTGTAGTGTATAGTGTAGTGTATAGTAGTGTAGTGTATAGTAGTTGGAGGCAGTCGCCCTCCAACAAAAACGGAGGGCGGAGGAGCGACGCTCACAACAACGAGCGGCGCGCCGGGTGGCTAAAGCAGAGCAAGTTGGCACAGTAGGGGGCACAGGTGTTGCATCAACCAGTCATCTCGTCATCTCAGTCAGTCGACCCGTGGCACCTGAGTCTGCCCCGTGACCTCCTGTCAGCGGGCGTTCGACACTTCACGTGGCCTCAAGGTGCACATGGCCTGGCACAAGCGTCGTGGTGACATCACCGCCACTTAGTGGTGAAAGGCGGTTGTTGTTGTATAGTAGTGTAGTGCCTCCATAGAGCCCAATGTGTTCGCTTACCAACCATTCCCCTGTTGACGACGAGCACGCGACCGCAAATTTTGGCCAATCGGCGAGCTCCAAAGTGGTCTGACCAATCAACGACGTCCATTCACGAGCTTTTGATACATTGATTACATTCGGTGTCTGCTGCGCTTTGAAGCGGAAACATCTCTTTTGAATTCTTGATGTAATGTATTTCCTATGCTCGCTCAACGACCTAATAATCATCATGGGACCTCCTTTGCCAGTACCAAAATATACTAATAGGGTTTTTCCCCTTTTTTCTGGCAACAAAACTGACACCTTTTGCAAGGAATCATGTTTACATTAACCACAATACTTGCAGTCAAATGCAAACAAAAAACAATACTCTGATAATTTATGCATTGTCTTTGAAACTGATTGGTCCACACCAGAGACAGCTTTCTTTTGAGCCTCGTCTCAAACGGTGTTATCCTGGCCAAACCCCGCGGACAAGGGCGCGTGTTAACAGCACAGTTGGCCGCGTACGGTGCGAAAGAAAGTTGAACATACACACGTGGTCAAAGTGAAGGCGGCAGGCAGCTTTGCCAGCGCGTCGTACGCGCAGGGTTCATCTGCATGCGCGAACTCCAAAAGGCTCGCCTGGAAAGAAGGGACTAGTTCCAACATTGACAAGGCGCGACAAATGCATGCGTGTTGGACTTCTTTCGCACCATACGTTCCCAACCGTGCTAATAGGACAACAAAACTAAACGCAACAAAAAAGTGCCATAGCTCCAGTTGCTTCCTCATATCGGAAGGGAAGAGCGTTCGAGACGGCCACAGAAGCGCATCTGAAAGCGCCGCGCGATGCGGTGACCGCAGTCTTTGTTCGATGGCCAGCAGAAAATGTCAGAGCGTAAATAAGGTATGATTGTGTGCGCCAACTTCACCGTGATTTATCGTATACAGTCAGTGCCGGATTATCCCAGTAGCAAAAGTAGCATATGCTACGAGCCCCACATTTTCAAGGGCCCCGCGCTAAATTATTTCAAGCTATGAATGAAGGTGTCCCCTCCCCCCGGTGTCCCCTCCCCCCGGTGTCCCCTCCCCCCGGTGCCCCCCTCCCCCCGGTGTCCCCTCCCCCCGGTGCCCCCTCCCCCCGGTGTCCCCCTCCCCCCGGTGCCCCCTCCCCCCGGTGCCCCCCTCCCCCCGGTGCCCCCCTCCCCCCGGTGCCCCCTCCCCCCGGTGCCCCCCTCCCCCCGGTGCCCCCCTCCCCCCGGTGCCCCCCTCCCCCCGGTGCCCCCCTCCCCCCGGTGCCCCCCTCCCCCCGGTGCCCCCCTCCCCCCGGTGCCCCCTCCCCCCGGTGACCCCCTCCCCCCGGTGCCCCCGCGCATGCGCAAGATTCATTTATCAGCTTCTTTCATTCTGGAGATGGCCAAGATTCCATGGCGGAGAGTTATTTTTTTATTTCCAATGTTTGTTTTTGCTTAAAGTGAATAATCTGCAAACTGTAGACGCTCTATTTATTTGGGGAAGGCGTGGGGGGGGGCAGGCAAAGTCATCCAGGAATTCCAGACCTTGGAGCAACCAACAGGTGTTTCTTTGATGAATCATCATCATCCCAGCATCTCCATTGCACCACCTGAGTTTGTGCCCCTCCCCCCACCAGCACCATTTTCTGCGAGATGCGCACGGGGGTTTTTGATGTGGGGGTTGTTTGTCTTTTCATTCTTGGCAATCTCGTCCTCTTGTCAACGAAGATGACTGCGCACGACTGCCAAGCCATCGAAAGCAAAAGCGTAGCGCAGTGGTTTTTCCTTACGTTGTAGTTTAAGGCTCGCATTGCCCGGCGACGCCACCATGTTAGGGCATTCGGTCAGCCGGGTCGTGGGTGCCAAATTATCAAGGGCGGACGCGAGGCGAACGCTCACCAGTGACAACACGAGCCACCATACAGGGGCTTCCCACTAGATAGTGCAGTTTTGAACAACGGCCGGTGAACGTGGAATGTATCCAATGAGTGACAACCGCGCGCACACTCGCCCGAGCACAAAGACCAATCTCAACCACCGCTAGACACCAAGCCTGTGTTTGAAATCCTTATTCTTTGGTTCTTTCGGTAAAGTCACGTATAAAGAAAAAATAATAAATTAAATAATAACATACGACGTTTCGATTGCAACACAAGCAATCATCATCAGGTATAATGAAATAGCGACATAAAATCTAACCAGAAAAATTTATAGACAGACATATAAGCAGACAGATATCACCAAGATACACACAGCGGGCAACACAGGTACCAACACAGGAAAGAACCAAAGAATAATTCCTGCAGTCACGAAAGCTCCAAATTTAAGTTTGAAATCCTTCCAGATATGGAGGGAAGGGGGATGGAGTGGGGGGGGGGAGGCCCCCGCTATCCGCCAAAATATTTCAGATTGACACCACGATTTCGTGCACTTGCAATGGAGATTGAATTGACCACTTGACTACCCAGAAGGCCCGTACGTGCAGCACCATGAACTGCTGCACACAGAAAGCGTCCGAGAGTTTCACTTGCAAGGAAGGGATGTTGTTGAGGGGGTAGCGCCGCCGACGAACGAGGCTTTGGGGGGTTATTTTAGGAAAGGGGGGCAGGTCCCTTGAGAGAGAAAGAGAGAGGAAGAGGGAGGGGGGGGGCGGAAAGGGGCAATATCCCTGATAAATGCCGCTGCCCTCGAGTAACACAAAAAAAACAAAGATAAAGATCCCCCATATAGCCATAACAGACTGTAGGGGCAAGTGCTGTTAGCGAGCACCTATGAAGGCCGGAACGGTACACGAGGGGGTGGGTGGCCAACACCACGCCCGACCCGCCTTTGTCTCCCTAGTGGCAATGTTTATACACCGGCACCAGGTACTCATTTGAGGGTGAGTCGACCTAGGGGGAGGCCCGGGACCGATTCAAATAATCGTCACTGGGTGTTGGCCGTGAGCGGGAATCGAACCCGTGTCGTCAAGGTTCATAGCGCAGCGCGCTAACCGCTACACTACCGCTCACCATCACCACCCACCATCACCACCCACCATCACCACCCACCATCACCACCCACCATCACCACCCACCATCACCACCCACCATCACCACCCACCATCATCACCCACCATCACCACCCACCATCACCTTCCACCCCATTCTCAAAGCACCAGGCTGGCCGCGGGCTCCACAGAGCTTCCTGCGGCTGATGCGTAATGACTTCGCGCACCACGCTGCCTTTGCACAAGTCTTGCACGAATCGACGAACTTGTATATATTTTTTTCCCTGTACGATCTCCCGCTGGTGTGTATCGCACCTCTGGCGATGTGCATTATTAAATTGCCATGGTGGGCCTCTGTGCAATATTGTGAAGAGAGAGGAGGGAAAAAGCACGTGGCTGTAGGTTTTTAAGCCCAAGCGCTCGTGAATCGTTTCCACAACCACTGGGAACTGAGCACTGCCGGTCCTAGAATGCCCAAGAACGGCCCAGTTCTGTTCTTAGGTTTTTTCGGTAAAGTCACGTAGGTAAAACATTAAAATTAATAAAAGTAAAATAAAATAAAAATAAAAATCACGACGTTTCGGAGGCAACACAAGCTTCCGTCTTCAGGTGGAACCGTCACAGCCACAACAGCTGTATCAAGTAAATGAGAGATTACAAGAGCTACCACTCCGTATATATAATAATTATATAAGTAAATGAGAGATTACAGGAGATACCACTCCGTTTATATAATTATTATATAAGTAAATGAGAGATTACAAGAGCTACCACTCCGTATATATAATGGTTGGAGAGGGGAAGGGCCAAGTGGTAGCTCTTGTAATCTCTCATTTACTTGATACAGCTGTCGTGGCTGTGACGGTTCCACCTGAAGACGGAAGCTTGTGTTGCCTCCGAAACGTCGTGATTTTTTTTTACGTTTATTAATTTTAATGTTTTACCTACGTGACTTTACCGAAAAAATCTAAGAATATGAATCCTTGCAGTCACGAAAGCTTCAAATCTAGAATTAAGGCCCAGTTCTGCTCCAAGTTTCAAAGTTTGGTGCCTGGGTCCGTGACCCCATGAGCCGCGAAACTCTGTGCAGGTTTGGCCTGTCTCACTTCATCCCCTAGCACTTCCATGCCCTCCAATGTAACGAGAAAATAATGTTAAAAGATGTGAGTTTAACACGTATAGGCTGTCGCGGCCGATATTATTCATAATAAAGGTTTTTTGGTGAGATCGCGCTATTTATAAATGTGTCGTAACCCTTCACCACCCGACACGACCAATCAGTAAAAAAAGTGTCACGTTGACAAAAGACAAATAGTTCACTGCTTTAGCCCACCGGTGTGTTGAAGAGTGAATCCACAACATTTTAAATTTTTGAGTACGACGTTTCGCTGGTTATTAATTCTGGTAAATTGCCCGATGATGCTGGATGTCTCTCTCTTTACTGCAATTCAGAAGGGCTCACCGTAAATCGTTTTCGTGTGTGTGGCTGGATAAAACGCTAAATTAACACGTTTACTTTTCGATTGAAAGCTTTCGTGACTGCAGGGATTCATATTCTTGGATCTTTCGATAAAGTCACATAGAAGGGAAATAAGAAAATAATAAAATAATACAAATAAAACGTCTATGTCTAGAGTAGGTGGCCAGGAAATGGTTTCGATTCATATGTTTTATATTGCTTCAGTGATATCGACAATGCTAGTTTATTACTATACTGATTATACAGTAATAATGTCTTTTAAATATACAAAAAAATAACTAAGCAGATGATACACCCCCTTCCCATATCTGACGGTCCACATAAAAAGTTAAAAATAAATTTCGATTTAAAGCTTTCGTGACTGCAGGGATTCATCTTCTTGGTTCTTTCGGTAAAGTCACGTAGAATGGAAATAATACAATAATAAAAATAAAACGTAATAAAATAATTCTCACGACGTTTCGGCCACAATGCAAGTAGCCGTCCTCAGGTGGAGAACAGGTCTGTCGAGGAGACAGAACCAAGAAGATAAAAAATACATGTTTTACACATCCCATCAGTCACGCGATCTTTCTGATGGTGCATCATTTCAGCAGGATTTCTTCAACAATACAGTGCCTCATCAGCGGACTCGGGCTGTCTTGCACTGCACTGCCAGATGTTTATAGGTACGGACCTTCTCTGTTGTAAGTAGGTCCTAGTCAGGGCCGTTCATATGGGGGTGTGGGGCCAGGGGTAACTCACTCCGTACGCCCCCCCCACCTTCAAACGACATCTAACTCAGTGATGACGAAGCCCCCCCCCCCCCCAATCGCGGGGCCCGGGGCAATCACCCCGATTCGCCATACCCTAGGGACAGCTCTGGTCTGAGTTCGACGCGAAAGCCTGACTCTGCTGATGGAGACACTGTATGTCGAAACTGGTCCAAGGCTTGTTTGCATGAACTCCCAGAAGGCCGTGGGGGGCTGATGGGATGTTGCATGTGGAGGGACACGTGTGTGTGTGTGATGGAAGAGTGTTGTGTATTTTAAATTGGGGATTTAAAAGAAAATAAATTAGACAGCGGTGCCCTCTGCTGGATAGTTGAGGTAGATGTCTCTGCCACATCATTTCTGGCAAGGGAGGTTCCAAAATTGTCTCTTGCTGCTTATTATCAGGCCACTGCAGAGTCCAGAAGCTGAATAAACCCACCAGGCGCGTATGTGTGTGTGTGGGGAGCGGTGGTGTAGTGGTTAGTGCTCTGTGCTACGAACCCGGCGACCCGAGTTCGATTCCCGCTGACGGCCAACACCAGTAACGATTATCTGAACCGGTCCTGGGCCTCCCCTAGGTCGACTCAGCCTCAAATGAGTGTGTGGTGTGTAAACATCGCCACTGGGGAGACAAAGGCGGCCGGGCGTGGTGCTGGCCACCCACCCCCTCGTGTACCGTTCCGGCCTTCATAGGTGCTCGCTAACAGCACTTGCCCCGACAGTCTGTTAAGGCTATACGGGGGGTATTTGTCTTTGTGAAGTCACAAACGTGCATATGAAGAACATTACTAGGGTTTTGTTTCCGAGTGATGCAGTGCATTCAGACAAAATGTGTGCGCTTGGAGACAGTATGTCAAAACCCTCGTGACACGCAAGTGAATTGTTGGATTTTGTTTTGCGGTAGACAAAACAAGCCCGCCCGTCACTTCTTTTTACGTGACCCTCCATCCGTCTCTCCCTTCCTTGCAGCCAGCAAAAGTTGTTGTATCCGTACACGGTAGAAGAGAATGTGTCGTTGATCGACGGTCCCCCCCCCACACCCAAGGCCCCCCCCCCCTTTAGTGCGTGACCCCCCCCCCCCATACTCCCACCACATCGAACACCCCTCCCCTTAGCACCCCCCCCACCACCACGCACCCCCAATCCGCGTACCGGCCACTCGAGCACCTCCTCCCGTCTGTGCGCTGACCTCCAACCAATCGGCCAGCCAGCCAGCAAAACTTTTTGTCACATAGCATCACGAAATATTTGCAATGAGACGCAGCGTCTGTGATGGCTAATTCCGTGCTGTGCAAGATACATTCTAACTGTCTTCGCTGAACCCCCCCCATGCCAATCTTACAAATACATCTATGGAATTTTTCCCCATACCCCATACCTTTCCTAAGTACACCTTCTAAAAATATGGATTCCCAACCAAGCCGCCTATAGATCTGCAAGCCAACGCAATGGCCGATGTTTGTTTGTTTACTTTCTGAGTTAGGCCACCAAAAACATATGTGGATTAAACTTGGTTGCGTTGGCTCGTTTTGTTCTTTTCGGATGAGGTGGACATTTATTGGGGACTCCAACCAGATCCGTTTATTTATTCACAATTCGGGGGTCACGATTTGATCGAATAACCCATCTTTTTAACTTTGCGGCGAATGCATTACATAAATCCATTCCAAAGCTATCACCACATCCCGCGACACCATCATCAATGTGTAATGACAATAGAGTCTGCATGCGGTGTGAGTAGACTAGTGGCCACGGGAGGTAATGACAGGGGAGTCAGCCTGCAGTGCGAATGCACTAGTGGCCACGGGAGGTAATGACAGGGGAGTCAGCCTGCAGTGCGAATGGACTAGTGACCACTCGAGGTAATGCCAGGGGAGTCAGCTGTGAGTGCGAATGCACTAGTGGCCAGGGGAGTCAGCCTACAATGCGAATGGACTAGTGGCCACGGGAGGTAATGACAGGGGAGTCAGCCTACAATGCGAATGGACTAGTGGCCACGGGAGGTAATGACAGGGGAGTCAGCCTACGATACAAATGGACTAGTGGCCACGGGAGGTAATGACAGGGGAGTCAGCCTGCAGTGCGAATACACTAGTGGCCACGGGAGGTAATGACAGGGGAGTCAGCCTGCAGTGCCAATGCACCAGTGGCCACGGGAGGTAATGACAGGGGAGTCATCCTGCAGTGTGAATGGACTAGTGGCCACGGGAGGTAATGACAGGGGAGTCAGCTGTGAGTGAGAATGCACTAGTGGCCACGGGAGGTAATGACAGGGGAGTCAGCCTACAGTGTGAATGCACTAGTGGCCACGGGAGGTAATGACAGGGGAGTCAGCCTGCAGTGCGAATGGACTAGTGGCCACTGGAGGTAATGACAGGGGAGTCAGCCTGCAGTGCGAATGGACTAGTGGCCACGGGAGGTAATGACAGGGGAGTCAGCCTACAGTGCGAATGGACTAGTGGCCACGGGAGGTAATGACAGGAAAGTCAGCCTGCAGTGCGAATGGACTAGTGGCCACTGGAGGTAATGACAGGGGAGTCAGCCTGCAGTGCGAATGCACTAGTGGCCACGGGAGGTAATGACAGGGGAGTCAGCCTGCAGTGCGAATGGACTAGTGGCCACTGGAGGTAATGACAGGGGAGTCAGCCTGCAGTGCGAATGCACTAGTGGCCACGGGAGGTAATGACAGGGGAGTCAGCCTGCAGTGCGAATGGACCAGTGGCCACGGGAGGTAATGACAGGGGAGTCAGCCTGCAGTGTGAATGGACTAGTGGCCACGGGAGGTAATGACAGGGAGTCAGCCTCCAGTGTGAATGGACTAGTGACCACGGGATGTAATGACAGGGGAGTTGGCTGTGAGTGCGAATGCACTAGTGGCCACGGGAGGTAATGACAGGGGAGTCAGCCTGCAGTGCCAATGCACTAGTGGCCACGGGAGGTAATGACAGGGGAGTAAGCCTGCAGTGCGAATGCACTAATGGCCACGGGAGGTAATGACAGGGGAGTCAGCTGTAAGTAGGAAGGGACTGGTGGCCACGGGAGGTAATGACAGGAGAATCAGCTGTGAGTGCGAAGGGACTGGTGGCTACGGGAATGTTCGAGACGGGAACGTGGTCAGGTGACGGTGGAGTCTGCTGGTGGAGCGAGCGTCCAGAGTCAGCGAGAAGGTTCGAGAAGGGGGGCGTGGCCTCGTGTCGGTAATAAAGGGGGAGATGCGCGGGAGACTCGGGGCTGTTGCAGTGGGGGCCTCCGCCTGATGTCAAGTGAACGTGTCTTCAATAAATTGGCATCTCAAGAGAAGCGTATCAAGTCGTCATTACAAATGCATACAACATGAACTAATTGAAACATTTCGATGTCTTGGCGTTGCACAGGCGCTCTCCTGGATGTTTCTTGAGACTGAAAAAAACAGAGTCATCGATGCATCGATGCATCTACAGCGCTTTTAAATCGACATTGAAATCGCATTTCTTCATAACTGCTTTTTTGTGTCCAGTTTGTTGTCGTTCTTCCCCCGCACCTCCGGTTGACAACGTACGGTGCAAAAGAAGTCCCGCATACAGGCGTGCACACATTATAACGCTTCCCGAGTTCGCGAAATATTGTGTTGCTCCATCTCGTCCCAAAACTGGTAGCGAGCAAACGGAATATTCCAGCAGAGGGCAGAGCAAGCCCGTGCCACAAAAGCAGTGTCGGCCACCACGGTGGCCTGCCTGGTCTCTTCTAGAACTCAAATAGGGGGGAAGGGGGGAGGTCCTTTTCCTTGAACATCTGGAAGCTCGCATGGCACTGATTGCTGTTAAAGCCGTCGATTCGTTGCAGCTTTAGGAGCCGCGTGTCGCAGGATCGGTCCAGAATGTCGCTTTGCACTGAACCAACGCTGCCGAAAGTGTGCACTCCCAGAAGGCGCTCTGGTTTGACGGGAAGTGTCAAATCTACTTGATTTAGTAGTAGCTTTTTAGCCTTTAAACTGGTACAAAACTGACACCTTTATACAAGGCATCATGTTTGCAATAACCGCAACACAAGCAGCCATCTGGTCCAACACCAATGGAGACTAGGTTCTAAGGAAAGCTCTCTCGGGTGTGGACCAATCAACTTCAAGGACAGAGCATATCATTACCATTATCAGAGTTGTTTATTTTTGTTTGCATTTTGACTGCTTGTGTTGCGGTTATTGCAAACATGATACCTTGTATAAAGGTGTCAGTTTTGTACCAGTTTAAAGGGTAAAAACCTACTACTATATTTTGCCACTGGTAAAGGAGGTCTCATAATCTACTTGATTGTTTGAGTATGTCCAGGGGGGGCAGATATATGGATGTTTACATTGCTTATCTATTCTGTTATTATGTCATAGTACACGTGTGTTCAATGCAGCTTTAGACGCCTGAGTACCAAGTGCTTCTACAGCCCTTTTAGTAAAACCCACTTCTGGATGCAGGTTCAGGGGGGGTGGGTATTTGACTATACTGGTTGGTGCTAATTCTAGATTTGAAGCTTTCGTGACTGCAAGGATTCATATTTTTAGGTTTTTTCGGTAAAATCACGTAGGTAAAAAAAATTAATATAAAATGAAATAAAAACTAAAAATCACGTTTCGGAGGCAACACAAGCTTCAGTTGGGATCAAGTGATCCCAACTGAAGACGGAAGCTTGTGTTGCCTCCGAAACGTCGTGATTTTTTTCATTTTATTTTACTTTTTATTAATTTTCATTTTTTACCTACGTGACTTTACCGAAAAAACCTAAGAATATGGTTGGTACTAGTTAGCGAAGAAATCGAGCATAGACATTGGAACATAGAAGTGCATGACAACAATTGAACTTGCTGCCCTGCCCACTGCTGATAGCTTGGCCCTGCGGTCTGTATGTAAGTTGAACTTCTTTCACTCCGTACGTAGCCAACCGTGCTTGTCGGAGGTGCGGGGGGGGGGCAAATTAAACACAAATAATCAGTTCTAATTTCAATACATTTTCAATCTAGGCGATTCAAAAGTGCATCCCTCCAAGTGGCTTCCTAATATCGGAAGGAAGAGACCCATAGAAACTCACAAAGATCCTGAGACCCATGGAAACCTACAGAGACCCATAGATACCGATACACATCTGTATGTACATTATGTTGAACTTCTTTCGCACCGTACGTAGCCAACCGTGATAATCGGAGGTGCGCCGGGGAGGGCGGGGGAGAACAACTGAACACAAAAAAAAGTTCTAAAGAAATGAGTTTTAAATCTAGAAGATTTAAAAAGTGCATAAGCCTCCAGTGGCTTCCTAACATCGGAAGGGAGAGCGTTCCAGACGGCCGCAGGAGCGCATCTGAAAGCGCGCGTTTGTTGCATCATTATAAGTGCAAGGTTGGCGTTGCTGCGTTAAATTTGTTTTATTTTACACGCTTTTATTTAACTCACTCTGTCTGTTGTTGTCGTTGTTGTTGCATCCTCAAATCTTGTAGCTCAATTTTTACCCACTTCCCAATGTGGTATCGACTGCAAACTTGGTATACTTATGTCATACTGATGACAATACTATTTTCTATCATAAAAAATAACAAATATATTTTTAAACAATCTTTTTTACATGTTATGTTTCGGCTTGGGTCGAATTGTCCACGGTAAACTGACGTTGGCTGTAATTGGCCACGGTCCGTTACGTTATGGCAAGCTTCGGGGCCACTTCCTGGAGTCGTGGAGTTCTTCCATTACTAGTACGGTACATTTAATTAAAGCCTGTTTTTTTTTAATCCTTTATATTAAGTTCGCTTGCTTGCTTAGGACCGTGCAAATCTTTCGGTCGTTTTTTAACCCACTTCCCGTGATCCAATCGAGTTGACATTTTGCACACACACTCGTTGTGCGTGACAATGCATTTTCGTGAGAAAAAAAAAATCCAAAATTTTACACTGTTTATGAAAAACTAATTAAATATTTAATTACCAATTGTTTAATGCTACCAGACAATCATCTGACCCATAGGTGGCAGCCATCTCAAGCCAGAGGACGAGAGGACTCTAGCCGCCCCGATGCCACGCATATAAAGGATTTATAGTGAAAAACTTTGTTTTTACGGGTTTACTTGTTTTAAGTCTTTTTTAAATATTACTTTTTTCGACGCGAGTCGTGCGAGTCTCAAGCTACCGTGGGACTGACGGTGACCGCGTCGTGTTTACCATCCAGGCCCAACGCAGGGTCGGTCGGTCCTGCATTCTAGGTGATTTCAATCATAGGCACTTGATCACAACACCTTGATGTGGATGAGGAGCGTAAAGTACATTATTCTGCGTGAATCCAAAGAGGTGCATGACAGGAAGACAAACAATCATACGAAAGTTACTACGGAACTAAAGTTGATAATTGGTTTTTTACCCTTTTATCTGGCAACAAAACTGACACCTTTTTTACAAGGAGTCATGTTTGCATAAACCACAATACTTGCAGTCATAATGCAAACAAAAAACATAACTCTGATAATGTATGCACTGTCCTTGAAGTTGATTGGTCCACACCCGAGACAGCTTTCCTTAGAGCCTAGTCTCACATGGGTTTGACCAGATGATGTCAAAAGGCGCACAACTCAAAGACAATGCACCATCAGAGTATGAGAGCTCGGGGTAAGCATTTACATCATTGGTACCTCATTTGCCAGTAAAAAATATGATAATTGTTTTTTTACCCTTTTATCTGGCAACAAAACTGACACCTTTGTGGTCATGTTTGCATAGACCACAATACCTGCAGTCATAATGTGTGGACCAATATTTTTTACTGGCAAATGAGGTACCAATGGTGGAACTAAAGTTGTTTGCAGAAAGTCTTGAGTGGGGACAAAATCATCTATGACCTTGATTTGTTGTTTTTGGATTGGTTCAACAATGTTAGCCAATCATCATTGGGGGCCATTGCTGGCCGTCAATAAACATTAAAGGGCAGCATTGGCCCAGAGCTAACATTCTGTTTGGTCAATGAGAAAGTCAATAACTATTACTGCTGGGAGAGACACACAGTTTGCGGATTTGACTGAATTGCAACATCAAGGGCAACTTCTTAAAGTGGATCATGGCCACACTGATGAAATAAAGGGGTCGATCAAAGCGAGACCGAGTGCATTCTGGGGGAATGAATCCCGCTGTTATGATAAGAATGACATTGCGTCTGAAGATGAAGACCTTTGTAAGATATGACGAGGATCAGTCGTGTGGCCATTCTAAATGAATAACTTGGAAAGAACAGTGAGGGAAATATATAAGTTAGATAACCACTAAAATTAATTCCTGATATTTGAATCTATGTTCATACTGGTATGGGAACCTCCTGGTTCCACCAGCCCACAGGGGATTATTGTGTCCGTCCGTCGTGCATCCAGAAATGGGAGGAGTGGGGCTGGGTGGAGAGGGGAGGGGCTGGGTGGGGAGGGAGGGAGGGGCTGGGTGGGGAGGGTGGGTAGGGGCTGGGTGGGGAGGGAGGGGCTGGGTGGGGAGGGGAGGGTGGGTAGGGGCTGGGTGGGGAGGAAGGGGCTGGGTGGGGAGGGTGGGGCTGGGTGGGGGGTGGGAGAGGTGCGGCTGGGTGGGGAGGGGCTGGTCACCCCGTGGTGCCCTTATAAAACTCAACGTTTAACCTACTCACGCCGGCTTGTGCCCGCCCTCACAGTCGGGCATATTTGCGGAATACACCACGGCGCCGTTGACCCTGGCCATTGACCGAGCAACCCAACGTTCCTACCAGCTCCCTCCGCAGGAATTTGTTTAAGGGCACATTGCAATAGAGCGAGCAGCTCTATTGCTGGTTCATACTCCTGGTTGGGGAATGACTCAGCCCATGACTCACCCGTATTCAATACAATTATTACCATTTTGTGGGGAAGTCAACAGCAGTTGTCCTATGGATAGACTCACCCGCGTTACAGAAATATGGAATTTCCACCAACTGACTCAGGACTGTAAATATGAGACGAGCACCATCTCAATGATCGTTTGAGAAATGTCATAATGTGGCTTTTTTTAATGACACATGAATCAGGAGAGAAGTTGTACAAAGGGTCAAACAAAGGAAAATCGGAGTAAACTAAACTAAACTTTTTTAAAAATATATATTCTACCGGGTAATGTCCGCTGAGCTACGTAGCTCTTTGCGGAAGCGACCTGGCCACGAATGATCGCTCGACAAAGTGGTTTATTGTCGTGTGGAAATGTATAGCAGCCAAATACTCGAAGCGCACGTTTCTAGTTGTGGAGAGAAAACCCAGAGGACCCGGAGAAAATTCCACGCGATCACAGGGAGCACAAACATGCAAACTCCAATTATGTAGGCATCAATGTTGGGATCGAACCCACGTCCTCCTGCATATCAGGGGAGGTAGTTGACATCTCGCCACCGTGACGCCCCAACGAGTAATTCGTTGCGGGCACGTAAGAAAGTAGTAAACGTTACAGCAAAATCGGATCAGAGACACTGAGTTCAACCTTATTCAATAATGGAATTAAATTTGCCGATGATGCTAAAAGTGTGGATATTATTTTTATTAGAAAAAAAGTCAAAGTCTCTCCTTGCTTAGACTAACAGTAGTGGAAATTAATCATTTCCATGGTGGGAGCCAGTGTTACCCATTGGACAACACAACTGACTTCCCACAAAGTGGTACCTATTTATCAACCTTACAGGGGTGTGATAGGCTGAGTCGGCAAACTTAAAAACGATATCTATTTTTGTAAGACATACCTCAAGATTATAAATGCCAAACTATAGTTAGCATGTACTGGAAATCGTGGGGGTGGGTGGGTGGGTGGGGGGGGTTATCTTTGAAGACTTAGCTAAATTTTAAGATTTCACGAGGGCCACCAAGAGAGAGCTTTATTATTACTTTGGCCCACTTGTGTGGAGCATTCCTTCAAAATCAAACGAATATATCTTAAGGAGCTGGCCCGATGTTATCCGCCGTCCGCAAAATTGATTCTACAACACACGTGCCACAAGAACGAAAACAACAATTTGATCTTAAAAGATGCCATTCAGTCCCCCTTCTTTAAACGGCGTATGGCTACAGCAAATCCTTTTAGAAATTTAAATAAAAATTCAACTCCATTCGCTGCAAGATGTGCAGTACTATCAAATCGTTGGGTCTGGTTAAGTTGAAGAGGTATCTAAACCACAAGGTAGAAAAAGTGACTTGCGCAAAAGTGAACGATCGCTATAAAAATTCACGACACAACCAGGAAAACAAAAACAATCTGATCAAATGCGGCTGAGCTTCAGAAATCTGTGTTGCCGATAAGAATCCAACTTTTAACTGGGTACAGCCAGAGTCGGAGCAGCGGGCTCATGCTACGTGACTTAAACGCAGTCGCTTTGCGTTGGAATGTTAAACAATTGCAACCGCCGACAATGAAGCCTTTGAAACGCGGGCGTAGGAGAGAGAGAGAGAGAACAGCGGCAGACAGAACACTCGAGAAAATAAATAAATGAACAACATTCTGCTGGCTCGCCCATTCTTATTTTTATTGAGCCCCAATTATAGTTGCATTATTTGTCAATGGAGAGAAAATATTTGGAATTAGTGCGAGCGTAACGTGCCAAGCATGTATTTCAATGGCCAGAAATGTCTCGGTAAGCCCCAAGACTCTCTTTCATGAGGGTCCTGTATGCATGTACTGTGTTGAACTTCCTTTGCACCGTACCTAGCCAGCCGTGCTAATCGGAAATACGAGGGAAGGACAACGAACTAAACGCAACAAGCAGTTCTAAAGAAATGAGTTTTAAATCTAGATTTAACAGTGCATAACTCCAGTGGCTTCCTAATATCGGAAAGAAGAGCGTTCCAGACGGCCGTAGAAGCGCATCTGAAAGCGCCATGCGATGCGGTGACCGCCTTTGTTCGATGGGCAGCCAAAAACCGCTGCTACGAGGATGAGCGAAGTTTGCGTGATGGTTCTTCATGTTTCTTGACGAGATCAGCGAGGTGTTGTGTGGTTCATTTGTGGCAATCACTTTGTGTATGATTAGTCTTGCGTGCCACGTTTGGCAAACCATAACACTGGTCAACAAAACAAAAATTTCTGGCCTGGCCTTTTGCAGCTGTTTTAGACTAATTTCAGGGTGCTGATTCCAAATCTGATCTCAGATTTGCTATATCACATCTCATTTTTATGCTATCGGCATACCCCATTTTCATTGATTTTACCCGAAATTAACTCTGTCACTTATGATTGCAAGTTGTTGCGAGTCAGTGACTGCTTTAGTGTTAAAATATGGTGCTGTATTTTTACGATAGTGTGTTTTTAATATAATTTTATGTAGATATCCACATTTATTTAATATTTTTCTTCTGCAGTTTTTATTGAAAATGCAATATTTGACATCTCAAATATGTGTGTTGACCAGTGTAATTTTTTAAAATATATTTACGGGAGAAAATGTGGTACAGTACCAATAAACAGCCGACACACGCGAGGGAATGACTACTCACAATCTGCGGAGACAAGTCACAACCCTGCTTGCTATTACACCTCGTTGTCCCACACGTGAGTGCGCGATCTCTGCACAATTCACCAACCCCACCTTTGAGTCGGTGGATCAGAATCACGCGCCGCCAAAGTCAATTCTACATCGTCATTGCCACCATAGTCGTCACGTAAATATTTCACTGGTCAACACACTTTTTCTGGCATAAGGTATTCCAACGGTTTTAAGGTAATTTCGGGGTGCTGATTCCAAATCTGGCATCAGTTTTTGTCCATCACATCAAGTTTTTGAGATATCAAATATTGTATTTTCAATAAAAACTGCAGAAGAAATATATTAAATAAGTGTGGATATCTACATAAAATTATATTATAAACACACTATCCTAAAAAACGCTATGTTCAAGTGGAGTGTACCATGAACACCGTCTGATATACGGAAGGTATTGCGTTTTTATTTTTAATCAGGCTAAAGATTTGACAATCTCTCTTTATGTCTTTTGAAGTGTGTACACTTTTTACTATTTCGTGTATCTCAAACGTTAGTGATGCGATGTTGTGTTCACGTGCAGAAGCGCTCTGCGACGATTGTGTTGTAAAGGAAGCTGTGTTAAATAATCACGTTTGATTGACCGATCGTATGTACGTAGCACCGTGTGGGGAGCGGTGGCGTAGTGGTTAGCGATACGTGTGCCCAGTTTGGGCGGGCTGTTCACCCCCCCCCCCCTCCCAGTGCCCCCCCCCCGGTGCCCCCACTCCCGTGCCCCCCCCCCCCACCTCCGTGCTGCCCCCCACCCCCGCACACTCCACCAATGAATATGCCTCACTAGCACTGCAACACGGCTGCGGTAGTTTTTTTGTGGAAAAGCCAAAACCCCTCCAGAGACATTGAGCATGCGTTGACGCACCCCTCCCCCACACACAACCCCAACGCACTCTGCGTTAATTGTAATTAGCAATCGCTGACAAATTGAGGCACGTGGCATGAAAACGCCGCGGAGAAATGAAATGAGAAAGGGCCCCTCCCACCCATCTGGTCCATCTCTTTTCTGCTTCTTTCATTCAGATTTCCCGTGTGCCTCTGCTTGTTTTAACAATGTTTCAGTCAAACTCATACCACACAGAACTCCATAGACTCACCACACACAGAGACCCACAGACTTACCACACAAAGACCCACAGACTCACCACACCGAGACAAGTATACTCATAAAGACCCACAGACTCACCACACAGAGATCCATAGACTCACCGCCCACAGACTCACCACGCAGAGACCCACAGACTCACCACACAGAGACCCACAGACTCACCCCACCGAGACACGTATACTCATAAAGACCCACAGACTCACCACACAGAGATCCATAGACTCACCGCTCACAGACTCACCACGCAGAGATCCACAGACTCACCACGCCGAGACACGTATACTCATAAAGACCCACAGACTCACCACACAGAGACCCACAGACTCACCACACAGAGACCCACAGACTCACCACACAGAGACCCACAGACTCACCACACAGACACCCACAGACTCACCACACAGAGACCCACAGACTCACCACACAGACACCCACAGACTCACCACACAGAGACCCATAGACTCACCACACAGAGACCCACAGACTCACCACAGAAAGATTCACAGACTCACCACAGAAAGACCCACAGACTCATCACACAGAGACCCACAGACTCACCACACAGAGACCCACAGACTCACCACACAGAGACACATATCCTCATAAAGACCCACAGGCTCACCACACAGAGACCCACAGACTCACCACACAGAGACCCACAGACTCGCCACACAGAGACCCATAGACTCACCACACAGAGACCCACAGACTCAACACACAAAGACCCACAGACTCACCACACAGAGACCCACAGACTCACCACACAGAGACCCACAGACTCACCACACAGAGACCCATAGAGATGTAACTCGCTGACCACGTGCCCCTACTGGTTATGTGAAGAAGAGCTTCATATCTCTTCAGATTCCTCCCCCGGGATTTAAAGATAATCAATGCAGCACGTGCTTTGGATGCCCTCCTTTATATTGGAAGACCCCACTGGGCATCATCGTTTGCCGGCTGTTTACGAGACGAGCAAAATATAACAGCCAACCGATGCCATTGCAATGGAATCATTTCGTCCCTCCTGGCAGATTCCGCACGAATCTCAGAGGCGCATTCACGCGTGAGCAAAGTGACACACAGTATCTGGTCGTCCGTGTCAGCCCCGAACGCATCATCGCACGCGCAAATCTCCGCCGGCCATCTGTCCGGACTTTGATCAGCTGTGGCATGCAGAAGTTATTTGTTTTTTGTTGTTGTTGTTTTTAACATAGTCGTCGTTTGTCATCATCATAATCGTCGTGATTTACAGAGTCAAATTGGGTGAAATCATAAAAAAAAACATTGGAGTGAGGCGTGAGTTCAACAACGTGGAATTGTTTTTTTCTTTGTTTGTTTGTTATTGGCGATGCTGCTGCTGCTGTTGCTGCGTTGTCAGTGGGGCATGAGCACAAGATAACAAGACGGCTCGAACACATTTAGTCAATACTACTGCCCGAAAGAGGAAAACATCATAAGCGATGTTTTTCGGGCAATGGGTGTTCCTTTATCGCAGAAATGGATGTTGCCCGAAAATGTAACCTGTTAAAATCAGTTGGGTTCTTTTCGTTATCGGGGCAGTTATTTTTTTGTGTATGTATGTTGAACTTCTTTTGCACCGTTACGTAGCCAACCGTGCCAATCGGAGGTGCGGAAATGCGTCGAGGTTTTTTTTTCGTGTTGTTCTTCTTCGTGTCACGCACGTGGCCTCGGGGAATAGACCTGCAGAAAGCTGCGAGCCACGTGGAGCGAAACGTCGGAAGTCGAGCCGAGCAACGCTCGGCACATCGTGGGGGGGGGGGGGGGGGTGAGGCGGAAACCGCGAGATCGTTCCCTGCGTCGTAACATCGCCAAGGAAAGAAAAAAAAGCCACAGAAACACCGTGTGGCATATTGATGCAACCCGCAGCACTCAGCGGCACATTCCTGGAATGGGCCCCCTCGAGTGACTGTATCATCACGACAGCCCATAGACAAGGCAGCGTTCCAGCATGCTGGCTCCCGGGGCCGCAACAAAAAAATATCCCTGTTGACAGAAATTAGGAAAAATAATGTGCACAGGAGGGGAAAAAACAACCCCTCTACGTTTACTTATTTATTTCTCTAATTTCAAGTTGTCGGTTCCGATTTAGTGAACGGAACGCTCATGGTTAACGCAAAATGCATTGTGAAAATATGATAATCATCACCGTCTTGATCATTCCACTGCTGGATGAATGACTTCCGTAAAGTCCCCCCGTTGAAAGTGAACATTTTATCGGTCCAATGGGTTTCATCCGTGCCAAAATAAACCAAAGCAATCCATGTGGTTGCCATCCGTCATGCTCCTACGATGCCATAATCCATCTCGTGTCTTGCACATGAGCTGACCTCATCGCTCCGTCTTAGAAGTGATCGTAGTGTTGGCTGTTATTAACCTTTACTGCAGCCTTGCAACGCGTTTGTTTTCAATCGTTAAACACGCATTTATAATTTTAATAAATACATGGGTTTAATGAAACAAAATAGTTGTACTCACGTGCCGGTGCTCAATTTGTGTCATTCATAAACATGCCATTCATTCATTATTTTTAAAAATCTCGAATTGTCTCGCACGCCCAGAAAGGGTTTCTCGTGCCCCCAGAAGGTGTTTCCACCCCAGGTTAAGAACCACCGCTCTAGTTCGTGCTCTCTGTTGTGTGTGTTCCTCTCTCTCTCTCTCTGTCTCTCGGCGCGATTCTCTGCACACACCTGCTCCACGCTTCGTTGTGCCATTGCCTAGGCGAGAACACGTGTTTCCTTGTGCGACTCATCTTGTAAATTGCCTATTGTTACTTCCTGCAACAACAACAACAACATGTATATTTGTTTTGATTTAAAGCGTTCGTGACTGCAGTGATTCATTTTCTTGGTTCTTTCGGTAAAGTCACGTAGAAGGGAAATAATATTATTACATCATCAGGTGTGCTGATGATTGCTTGTGCTGCAGTCGAAACGTCGTGAGAATTTTTATTGTTTTATATTTTAATTATTTTATTATTTACCTTCTACGTGATTTTACCGAAAGAACTAAGAATATGTATATTTGTCTTTGCCGTCCTTTCCACGCGAACGCTGTCGACGCTGATATGTAAGATCGTTCACTTCTCAACGACTGCATTTACTCAAAATCAATCCAGTGTCGCACGCATTGGCGCATCACACATTTAATATAATATTTAGGCATACTTGACTCCACATTTGGCTGTATCCATACAGCACGACGAATGCATGCCATCTAAGTAAACACGAGCAGCGTCATTTAATTTTTTTCCAGGATAGCCTCAATGACTCTTCAAGATTCGTCTTCAGGAAGAATCCGGCATCGTCACGTGGGGTCAACTTCATTCGTGAGCGTTTGGCACGTGGTCGTAAACCAGAACTTCGAATCTCACTTTCTTGAATTACAAACGCAGAAGAGCTTCTCCTATTAGGGGGCTCAGCGTTGAGGGGCACATGTATGAATGGCAAAATGGTCACCGCATGACACCAAGATGCACAATTGTAAAAGGCAATGTGTCAGTGTACCTCTGAGTGGCTGTTTCTCTTTTTAAAAAAAAGACCAACTCGACTGAACGGGAAGCGGGTGCACGTCGATTGCGTTTCACCACTTACGATGAGACGATCTGCATTCCCGAGTAAAGAAAGTGCGTCGTGATTGCTATGATTATGCGAATTTAAATTCCCACTGCTGTGCACGCAATTCTGTTTACCAAGTCCTTTGTCGTGTATCATTCCCCGTGAATGTCTCTCTCTCACCCCCCCCCCCCCCCTCTAACCGCATGATGGCTATTACATTGGTAACCTCCAAACAAAGAGCATTCCAAGAGCTAGTAATACATTGCAGCTAAATATATCCATGAGCTTATCATCCCCCCTAGAGGGGAATAACGTCAATACCATTTGGGAAATGTCAGCAGTGGTTGTTCTAGGCGGCGAAGAGCTCCTGCTATGGGAATGTGGAATTTCCACTATTGGCTTCGGGCCACCGATAAGCATGCTTTTCGTCAATTTGCTCATTTGAACAAGGAGGCCCTTTGACTTGTACTGGAGGCTATGGACTTGCAGGGGCATCTCAAATATGGGAAATAAAGCGCAACACCCCCATAATATCGTGGCACAATTGAGTTAATATCTTACACTTGCAGGAGCTATGCCACAGAGACCACTACCATCTTCAATGGGGAGGGGGGGTGAAGACTAATCCAGGAGCCTAGCATATACAAAAGTGAAGTCGTATGAGATCAGAGGATTACAGCATTTCTATGGATATCTGTGGGTGTTAGAAGAAGCGTAAGGGGTGCTGGTGTCGAGCAAAAAAAAAAAATCTGTCACGGTTTGTATTGCATGGTGGGGTATTTTTTTTTTTTACATTATTTCCGTCACCAGGTGGACGAGCTTAAAGACTCAACTTGCAGCCCCGAATCCGCGCGTGATGAGTGTCAGCGATGCTTGCATCATGAACCCCTTCATGTCCATCAGGAGCCACTGAAGCAGTGAATATCGTCCAAAATATTAAACACTTGGGGGTGAGATGGGTGGAGGCGGTGGGGGGGGGAGAATGAAAAAGAATTCTGCTGCATATTTCGTAACTCACGCAGAACAAATGTCACACTGCCACCGGCCATATGTCAGATTAGGGGCTTGACTGCCAAACCGTGGTCAAGGCCAAGATAGATTTTTTTTTTGTATTTTAGATATATAAACCCTTTTTTCGCTTCCGTGACAACTAAGCACGCGATCCAACCACTACACTTTAATATATATAATAAATAAACACACACACAACAACAATAACAACAACACCCGCCGTTCACCGCTAAGTGGAGGTAATGATACCACGGCCTTTGTGCCAGGCTAGGTGTACTTGGGCTGCATATGCCACACCTGGGTGTGTGTGTGCGCCTGTTTCCAGGGAGTGGTGCTGTGACTTGTGACGATATCTGAACCGGTCCTGGGCCTCCCCTAGGTCGACTCAGCCTCAAATGAGTACCTGGTGCGGTGTGTAAACATCGCCACTCGGGAGACAAAGGCGGCCGGGCGTGGTGCTGACCACCCACACCCCCCTCGTGTGTCGTGGGCATCTCTGTCGTCGTGTCCACCTCAGCACACCGACGGTCACTTAGACAACAATCAAGCCGTGCTTCTGTTGTGCATTCCGGCTTGGAGGCGTGGAAAGACGCTATCTTTATTTACGTTGACGCCGCGTCTCGCCGCGGCCCGCAAGCTTCGTCCCGTGCGGCATCAGTCACCCCCCCCCTCCCCCCCCGTAGAAACCGCACAAATTTATTTACGTACGCGAATGCATCCGATCCAAAGCGCCAGGGTCACCTCCCGCCATCCGCACATTTACAAGAGAGCCCCCCCCCCGTCCTCCCCCCCTGTCCTCCTCCCCCCCTCCTATTGGAGTGGACTCCAACTCACCGGTCGCCTCTTGACGGCTCGCACTCTTCAAGGCGCGCGAGCTCTTTCACGCCACGAGATGCTCTCTGTTCCGACGTTGATCAGTGCGTGCGGTGGTGGTGGTGGTGGGGGTGGAACAATGCACTGATTTGTTGACCGGTTAGATTTCGAACATCGCAATAGCTCGCTGATCTCGTCTAGGAGCAAGAGTCGTCGCGTGGACTGCGGTCATCATCGCAGCGATGGCGTTTGGCTGGCCATCGAACAGCGCGCTTTCAGATGCGCTTTTGCGGCCGTCTGGAACGTTCTTCCTACCGATGTTCGGAAGCCATTTGGAGCTATGCACTTTTAAATCATCATCTGGATTGAAAACTCATTTCTTTAAAACTGAAAGAAGTTCAACATACGTAGGTACAAAATTAGTTTCCCTTACTTTGTGCGGGGTCGGTTTCTGCGATTTCGCGTAGAAGCGGCTTACATTTCTACCAAAGAATTCGCTATATGCGGTTTGAATTCACTCGTGTGCGGGCTGGGCTATGCGGTCAGACGCGGGATAACATTGGGACAACATTGTTTGGGTCGACAGTTCGCGCTACTCGGCAGGCACTTTTGCTTTATGCGCCCCTATTTTTGGAACGCATCTAAGGCATGAAGCGAGGGAAACTTGTATAATTGTCATAATAACGTTGTTGGTCAAGTAATATGTCAACAACATCCATTGAGTTAGATATCAACAACATTAAGTCATTTGTAACCGAGCCGCACCCAACAAATTCTTCCTGTTGGAGAAAAAAAAGTTTAAAAAAATTGTACTTGTGGCATCTTTAAATTATCGTAGCCCATGAACGGGGAAAAAAGTCAATAGAAAAGTTGTCCTACGGGAAGACTGGCACCTACCTTAAAAATGTAGAATCGCCACGACTCACTGAGCAGCCCTCGCAGAGATAAAACATCGCCCAAGGGCTCATTAAAGCTGGGATTCACTTTGACGACGACACATCGGGAGACAATGTACAACCCTAATGAGTGCTGGGAGAGAGGGGATGGGGGAAACTCCGTTGAACTCACTATGTGGTCAGGAATGCATGGTGTGTTACAGGGGACACACCGGACCAAAAAAAAATTGACCTCGGAACTCTGCAACGAGCCCTGCCACCACCTTACTCTGCCACCCCACGCTACTATCCTGGCTGATAAACACAAAATCGCGCTAGCACGAGGGCATATCGGCGGGCGATGGGAATTCCACGGCGTCTCCAGTGCAAACTTAAACAGAAGTTCTGTCATGCACCGCTATCTTTTGCTCTCCATAAATCATCTTCGCCGAGTTGCGTTGCCACCATCCCGAGGCAGTAGAGTCCAGGAGCCTTGGTTACGGAATGTACACAAAGCCAGCCTCTTCCAGACGCCCATTTAACCCTCACTCGGCCCTTTGCGCGCGACATTAACTTGTCAAGGCAAGACGTCGTGGACATATTTTGCGCCACGGTGGCGAGATGCTAACTACCTCGCCTGGTATACAGGAGGTCGTGGGATCGATCCCGACCCTGACGCCCCCGCTGTATGTGCTCTCTCTCCCCGTGGTCGCGTGGATTTTTCTCCGGGTCCTCCGGCTTTTCCCCTTTCACATTTAGAAACGTGCGTTTAAAAAATTTGGCTGCTTTACATTTCCACGTGATAAGCCGCTTCGTTGAGCTATCAGTTGTGTAGAAATCAGTGGGCCTTACCTGGTAAAAATAATAAAATATGTTAGTCACTGCTGAACAACCTCCTGAGGTTGCATCACCATTCCACGTGAGTACAGGTTATGAAAAAAAAATCTTCATTTTGAGATATAACGCCTGTGCCATAATGGCATTAAAATTGAAACATAAATCATAACTGATGTCCATATGTCTATATACTCTTAGTTCTTTCGGTAAAGTCACGTAGTTAAAAAATTAAATTAAAATTAATAAAATAAAATAATAAAAATCACGACGTTTCGGAGGCAACACAATTCTCCGTCATCAGGTGGGACCGTCACAGCCAGATTTGCTGCATCAAGTGAGGCAGGGATTCAAGATGCAAGCTCTTAAATACAAGTTAAGGGGGAGTCCAAATGACTGTCGAGTGGATAATGAAATGCCAGCAGTCTACACTTGCATCCACGAGAAGCATACATTTCAGCTCTCTTTGTGAACCCACTGCTGAATGAGGGCCTCACCCCACACCATGTCAGCAGCCGTGGAGGTTGTTCGACCATACTTCACCACGCTAGTCAGGTGCGGGTTGATGAAGGAGTCGTCGAGGACCGGTTCAGACGTCACTCGCCACTGATGTTATCCGTGGCCGGGATTCGCGCTCAAGTCACCAGACTCATATCGGCGTGCTACCCATTGCGATAAATATACTTCTAAAATCATTGAGCGTTTTGTTTTGATATTTACCTATACAGCAAACTAATTATTCTGTTGAATTAACATTGTTATTAATGCGAGCAGTTTTGTAGAAAAAAACCCCAACAGAACTTCGTGTCGTACCGTGTACATGGAACTACAAACGGCAGCTGAAAGTCTGTCTGTCGGCCTCAACAGATGGCTTAGAGACTCACTTTTTTATGTTTTCAATAAAACCCTCCTCATTCCGATGGAAGCCACCCAGCAACGCTCCAAGCTGGCATTCCCTCTGAGCCTTGCTTGAGCAAATAACCTCAAAGGCAAAGATCCCCAACCCCGTATAGCCTACACAGGCTGTTGGGGCAAGTGCTGTTTGCGAGTACCTATCAAGGCCAGAACGGTACACGAGGGGGTGGGTGGCCAGCACCACGAACGGTCGCCTTTGGCTCCCCAGTGGCGATGTTTATACACCGCACCAGGTACTCATTTGAGGCTGAGTCGATCTCGGGGGGGAGGCCCACTAGTGGTTCAGATATTCGTCACCGGTGTTGGCCGTGGGCAGGAATCGAACTCGCGTTGCCAGGTTCGTAGCGCAGCGCGCTCACCGCTCCACCATCACCTCCCGTACACTGCCGCTCACTCGCTCACGTAAAAAAAGACGAAGATCCCCCGTACACCCTTGAAAGATTGTCCGGGCGAGTGCTGTTAGCGAGCACCTATAAAGGCCGGCACGGCACACGAGGGGGGTGGGTGGCCAACACCACACCCGACCGCCTTTGTCTCCCCAGTGGCGATGTCTACACATCGCACCATACATTCATTTGAGGCCGAGTCGACCTAGGGGAGGCCCGGGACCGGTTCAGAAAATCATCACTGGGTGTCGGCCGTGAGCGGGTATCGAACCCGGGTTCGCCAGGTTCGTAGGGCAGCGCGCTAACCGCCGTACCACCGCTCCTCCACACGGGGGGTGGGGGGGAGCGGTGGTGCGGCGGTTAGCGCGCCCGCGGTAATCGGGCGCAGCGGGCGAGTGCTGGCATCGTCGTAAGCGGACGGCGGTGGCGGCAGAGCAAACAGCGTCACATGGCCAGTGGGCCCACGAGAGAGACGGCTCCGTTTGATCCGGTGTCCCCACACCCCCCTCCTCCCTCCCCCCGAAAAGCGAATTGGATCGATGAATCTCCGTCTCCACTCACGCCGGTCACATGGCACTCCTCAATAACGGGCGCGCGGCGCCTTCGCAGATTTTGAAATAAAAAAAATTAACCCGTAAAAACAAAGTTTTTCACTATAAATCCTTTATATGCGTGGCATCGGTTTTATTTTATTATTAATTTCTGTTTTTCTTGAGTAAGAGTTTCATTTTTATCACATTGGTATTTTAAATTAAATATTAAATTATTTTTTTCCTAAAAAGTGGAAAATTTAGGAAATAAATTTTCACGAAAATAAATTGTCACGCACAACGAGTCTGTGTGCAAAATGTCAGCTCGATTGGATCACGGGAAGTGGGTTAAAAAACGACCGAAAAATTTGCACGGTCGTAAGCGCGCAAGCAAGAAAGCAAGTGAACTTGATATAAAGGATTTAATAATGATTGTTCGTACAGAAGGTACACATGTTGTTTGATTATCGTTCCACCACCCCCAGCATCACTGGCATCACCGCGCTGTGCAAGAACTTGTCATGTGCCCACAGCACCTTCCAGGGCCATGTGGCTGACATCTGCCAAGAATTTGTTTTGACCCGCACGCACCTGACATACAAACTCGCTGATGAATCTCTAAACAGCGGGGCATTGGCGGTGTTGGGTTTCCTATTTGCACTATTTTAGGGTATTTATCTGATAGTGCACTTGCATTGTTTTAGTTTCATATTTTCTTTTTTAACTGAAAATATTTTTTTGAATGAATATTCTTTTGCAGACTGCAAGGCAGGGCTTTATTCGGATGGCTTTGTTTAATTTGAAGGGTAAAGTCACGTATAAAGAGAAAATAATAAATTAAATACTAGCATACGACGTTTCGATTGCAACACAAGCAATCATCATCAGGTATAAATGAAATAGAAACACAAATCTAGTATACTTAGAAATGTAATGTAATACAACAGAGAGTCGGATAACATAACAGTCTGTGATATCTGTCTCTACTTATATGTCTGTCTATGTCTCTGGTTCTGTGTTTGATCTCTCTCTCAAATTTAGCATTCTCAGGAAAAACGTAATCAACCAGGTAGGGTGTTGACTGTTATGTTATCCGACTCTCTGTTGTATTACATTACATTTCTAAGTATACTAGATTTGTGTTCCTATTTCATTTATACCTGATGATGATTGCTCGTGTTGCAATCGAAACGTCGTATGCTAGTATTTAATTTATTTTCTCTTTATACGTGACTTTACCGAAAGAACCAAAGAGTAATTCCTGCAGTCACAAAAGCTCCAAATTAAGTTTAAGTTTAAGGGCTTTGGGATGAACGTTAAGAAGACACTCACCGAGGATTGCATGTCGACTATTCTCTGGGTAGGTGTTGTAACTTGCTGACACGCTCCAACTGGACATCTGTGAAAAAGAGCTTCATAGCTCATCGGATTCCTCCAGTCTAAAATAATGATTCTGATAGACGCGCTCTGCTTGTACGATAACGATGGCTCAGCCGTCGAACAAAGATGGTCACCGCATCGCGCGCTTTCAGATGCGCTTCTGTTGCCGTCTGGAACGCTCTTCCTTCCGGCATTAGGAAGCCACGGGAGCTATGGCACTTTACATCGAGTTTGAAAACTCATTTATGTACAACTGCTTGTGTTTAGTTTGTTGTCCTTCCCCCACAACCCCCGATACGCACGGTTGGCTAGGTACGGTTTAAAATAAGTTATACATACCAACCTATCTCGACTGCCCATACTCCACTGCACGCTTACAAAGCTCAGAGGCCCATTTATTAAACGTGTGGCTTGTATTGCCGCAATGTCTGATACACAGGGCTCAATTTCAGCCATAACAGTCCTAAACGCTAAATTATCCAGGTAGGAACAACAGTTCCACACTGCCCACCAGGGATTATTTGTCTGCCGTGCATAGCCCCTCCCAAACATGTACGCTCCCGGATTGGTTGAAGTGCGTCACGTGACTGCGATCTTTCTGCCGTGCACGAATGCGATGTCCAACCAAGTTCCTACCTGCCCACTCCGAAGGAACGTGTTTTTGACAAACCGCCTCCATCTCACCTAATTGTCCTCAATTTGTATGTGCCCTCTGTTTGTATGAGTATAGGACTAGATGGTATACTAATTAAGGATTACTCTCGTGGTAGTTCCTTACGCCGAAAATCCCAACTCCATGCCAGCCGAGCAGCGTTTCGGAAAACACCGTCAGAAGTTGAAGCCTTACTTGTGTATCGGTTCATTACTGGTAGGAACCTCCTGGTTACACCAGCCCACAGGGGATTATTGTGTCCGTCCGTCGTGCAGGGAGGGGCTGGGTGGGGAGGTTGGGGTGGGGAGGGTGGGGCTGGGTGGGGTGGGGAGGGTGGGGAGGGGCTGGGTGGGGAGGGTGGGGTGGGGAGGGTGGGGCTGGGTGGGGTGGGGAGGGTGGGGAGGGGCTGGGTGGGGAGGGGCTGGGTGGGAGGGGTGGGGCTGAGTCGGGAGGGACTGGTCACCCCGTGGTGCCCTTATAAAACTCAACGTTTAACCTACTCACGCCGGCTTGTGCCCGCCGTCACAGTCGGGCATATTTGCGGAATACACCACGCGGCCGTTGACCCTGGCCATTGACCGAGCAACCCAACGTTCCTACCAGCTCCCTCGGCAGGAATGTGTTTATACAGAGCACCAATGATTACAGTAAAAAAAACAATACCGAATTTCAACATCTACAACATTTCCCCTCCGATGGGAAGGCCCCTCTGCACGTGGAGCCGCAGTGGAAAGTGGCATTTGGGATCCCATCATCAGTGCCGGCAGATCTGGTTCTTAATTAGAGGGCGCAGATTACCACAACTACTGGGCCGTGATTGTTGAAATTAACGTGGGGGGGGGGGGGGCGGCGTATGCAGGAATTCATGTTGAATGCGATGGTATGCACCGCCGTGCATGGGTGATGCAGAGCGGGTCATAGGTAACGACCTGACTTGTTTTGCCGAGAACTTTCGAAAAATGAAATAAGAACACAAACTCTGAATGGTACAACATGCTTTAGTTCACGGAGCTTCGATGTAATTATGCACGAACGCCCAGAACACGCAATTGCGTTCGTTGACAAAGCCGCTAAGGTGAAAATGCGACGTTACATTTGTAATCAAAGCATCGTCTTGGTCTGCAAGTTCAATGAGAGCACGCGAACGCTCGAGGCGGCTTTGACGGTCTCTGGGGCTGCAATTCTTGCACCGGCTGAATCTTACGTTGGGGGGGGGAGGAGAAGGTACAAGTCCTCTACCAAGATTCACCGCAGCGACTGTCCTGTGATCACCAAGTTCTCATTTAGTTTCATTTATTCAAGTTTCATTTATTAGTTATAACCCTGTGAGCCATGTGGCTCTTGAGTCGGGTGCAACCGCAACAAACAAAATGTGAACACAGAACATCTTAAAGCGACGACGCCCAACAGAAACATCCTGGAATAAACCAGCAAATATTACAAAAAATTAACCCGTAAAAACAAAGTTTTTCACTATAAATCCTTTATATGCGTGGCGGCTAGAGTCCTCTCGTCCTCTGGCTTGAGATGGCTGCCACCTATGGGTCAGATGATTGCCTGCCACCATTAAGCATATTGGTAATGAAATATAATTTATTTTTTCCTAAAAAGTGTAAAATTTTGGAAAAAAATTTTCACGAAAATAAATTGTCACGCACAACGAGTCTGTGTGCAAATTGTCAGCTCGATTGGATCACGGGAAGTGGGTTAAAAAACGACCGAAATATTTGCACGGTCATAAGCGCGCAAGCAAGCAAGCAAGTGAATTAATATAAAGGATTAAAAAAAAAGTATTAAAACGCTGTGTGCAAAAATCAGTGGTGCAAGCCAACAACGACAACAACCATAAGACAATTTAGATTAACCATGTTTTCGAATCACCAAAATAAAGCTATAAAAACAACGTAACAACAGTAATCATAGGAACTGTGATTTAAAATTTTACAATAAACGATACACAGCACGTACGACCAACCCTGCAGCCACAGCTGGCAGCAGGACACTGCCAGTGTATGACCAAGTCAGCGGCGACAGAGCGTGTCCTTCCCGTCGAGGTGTCGGCGTTGTCATCGACGCCAGAGGTCGCAACCGGGTACCCGATATCCGTACCCTACCCGATACCCGGCTACCCGTACCCGGCCGGGTACGGGTAGCCGTTTGCGACCCTGGTGCGGCCGGGTACGGGTACGGGTAGGTCGTGAGTCACTGGTGAGTAACTGTTTGTCAATCATTTCCCAACGTCTTGTCTCTTCTCACAATTCAAGTTCTTAGAATCAACCCACTCGCGCCTGCAACATGGCTTCATCCCAGAGGTCGCAATCAGGTACCCGATACCCGTACCCGGACGGGTACGGGTTCCTAAATCGGGAAATCAACGTCCGAATACGGTGCGGATTTGGGACCAGTTCGGGTCTTGAAATATCGGCGATGTTCTCTCGGTGTTTACATTTTTTTTGTTGACAATTGTTTCCGAGATAAATGTCAACTATTATCGCGCGCTGCTCAGGTGTATAACGGTTGATCATAAACTCCCAGGCTTCTAATAATAATAAGTGTTTTTCCCCTTGTTTCTGGCAACAAAACTGAAACCTTTTTACAAGGATTCATGTCCGCATTAACCACAATACTTGCAGTCAAAATGCAAACAAAAAACATACTTCTACTTTGTTTCTACAAAAAATGTGTTTTAAACAAAATTATTTCACACAAAATATCGCTATTTCAAATCAGGTTGTTACTTACGGCCCGCCCTGTATATATGCAGCAACTCAATGTATTAAAAGTGCAGAATACACGTCAAGACTGAAGGATTACCCCTGTTGCGGGAATTATTTTGGCAAGCCAACATCCATTATCACCCAATTATGTGCCCTCTATTCGTACGATCAAAGGACTATATGATATAGTAATGTAGTACGATGGGGTAGGCGTAACCATGTACTCTCGTGGTAGTTCCTTACGCCGATAGTCCGTACTCCAAAAGCCAGCCTGGCAGGCTTCCGGAAAACATCGTCAGAAATGAAGCCCCACACGTGCGCATCCATTGTTGCTGTTGTTGTTGTCGTCGTTGTAGTTGTTGTTGACTCACGGCCCTGGCGTCTCGATGTTTACCTGTGAAGTGTAATTTCACTCGGCCCTGTTCAAGGCGGTCTCCTGACAAGCAGCTCTTTCCCGATGGTTTCAGGTCTTGTGTTTTACAGGTAGGAACAATGTTCCACACTGCCCACCAAGGATTTTTTGTCTGTCTGTCGTGCATAAATAAATATATAATACAAACAGCTCTTTTGATTGGTGGAGACCTACTGCCGGGTACGGAGAGGGGAGGGGCCTAAGGGAAGGGGGGTCAGGGGAGGGGCCTAAGGATATGGGGGGGGGGTCAGGGGAGGGGCCTAAGGGAGGGGGGGTCAGCGGAGGGGCCTGAGGGAGGGGGGTAAGGGGAGGTTAAGGGGGCTGAGGATGTCGGGGAGGGTGGGGGGAAGGTAAACACGCCCACTCATCCAACTGCCCCCCCCCCACCGAACGCAGCGCTGTCCAACCAAGTTCCTACCTGCCCACTCCGAAGGAACGTGTTTGTTTTGTCTTACGAGAGAAAAAAACAATTTGGCATCTAATAACTCACGCAAATTATTATTACGGTTTCGTTTACTATTGGGGAGCGGCGGCGGGGGAGTTATTCATGAAGTGGTTGACATTAGCGGTTAGCCAATTGGTGCTAAGCAAACTCACTCGATGTAAAGCTTTCGTGACTGCAGGGATTCATCTTCTTAGGTTTTTTCGGTAAAGTCACGTACATTCACATGAGGACGGCTGCTTGCGTTGTAGGCCGAAACGTCGTGAGAATTATTTGATTATGTTTTATTTTTATTATTTTATTACTTCCCTTCTACGTGACTTACCGAAAGAACCAAGAAGATGAACTCACTCGATGAAGCCCCCTATCTTCAGCAAGAAGTGTAATCGACCGTGCATGCCTGAGCGTTCAATGGTTCTGTGCGCCTCCGTTTCTTTGGGGGGTCTGCAGTCAGGTTCTCAAGGACTGGAACACTTTGGGGTTTGACATGTGTGATGAAATGTACACGTTATGTACGTTGAACTTCGTTCGGCACCGCAAGTAGCCATCCGTGACAAAAGATACTCGAGAGCACGCACAGCCACAGAAAACTAGTGCACAAAGTCGCGTCATTTACTCGGAAAAATAATATTTATTTTATAGAATGCTACATCTTTACACATACAGCTTTACTGTACCTTACACATTGGGGGCAGGGGGCAGGGGGGAGTCAAATGGTGAAATGAACAATATTAATAAATGTACATGATCCAAATATACCGAAATAAAAGGTACAACTTTAGGGTCTGAAACCAAACAAAAATGTGGTCTCAAACCCAGTCTGATGTTCTGCCCCCCCCCCACCCCCGAACAAGCGAAAGGCGGCGTTCTTCAAACGCACAGAGGGGACTTCAAGAGAGGGCTTTAAATGCCCAACGTTACGCACTTGGGCCACCCGTGTACAGAATGTCAACGAATACACAGCGAACCTTTGAACAAGACATCCTGCTTTGCGCCGCCAATGTAACGTTTTACACGAGCCCTCGATTTTGTTAACGATTCCAACTGCACTGCATCGCAGCGTTTTCTTTTATTAAGTGGATAACATTTTTTGTACGTCCAATAAATGTCAATGTGTTGCTGTTGTTTTTTTTAAAAGGGTCTTAATGACCGTTGTTTTGGTCAATGTTAATGTATTGGAATCGGGTCTACCGTTTACCGTAATTCACTCCATGAGTATAAGACCCCTTTCACCACCAATGTCACGCTCAGCGAGGTGACCACGTGAACTGCACCCCCCTCCTCTCCCACCGTTTGTTCAGCATGCGAGCAGCAGCAGCATCTTAACGTGGCGCAAATGCTCACCGAATTGCCAATTATGAAATTCATTCACGAGACGGCGAGCTTCGATTGCCAGTTGCGTCACACTGAATGTCAACATCAGGCGAAGCAATGGAGTAGAAGCAACTTTACGTCCCATTGTTACCGGAAAAAAATGCGAGGCAAATTTTTAGCACCCATATCACCATGGACGCAATTTAACTGGGCCTAATTTTTCCGATGATGACGACGATGCATTATTAATTTACTCGATTAACCCAATTTCAAACACATGTGCTGTGGCTGTTAATGAAACATTATTGGGGCAATTCACTCCGGGGCGTAATTGTGAGAGAAAGATAAAGATCCAGAATCCGCATTAAGTAGGAGCAGTTACACCGGCTTCACGAAATAAGTCCATTCGTGGCAACGCAGTTTTAAAACTTAGCTTTGCCAATCGCTACCGGTGGCGCCTTAAATTAGTTTAAAACCGTTTAATAATTTATTGAATCATGAGTATGAGCAAGAAATACTGCATTTACATTACTGGTGAGAGAGAGAGGTGGGGGTGGAGTGGGGGGAGTTGCACTTTTCAGTGATACAAAAAAATCATTTACACAATGCATCGATTCCACATAGCGTCTTAAATTACAAGTCATCTATACACACATGTACAATAAGGGGTGGCAGAGGGCAATTTGCGATTTTTTTCTATCGTCTTAAGTAGTGGCTGAAAAATCCTAGCAAAACAATACATAATGGAAACACTGCCATGTTGCAAACAACACGCAGTCCAAAAAGTAGCTATAGCTGCCTCAACACATTCTGTACAATGCGTGTGAAATGGCGGCGCTGTACATTGGATATACACAACAAAAATAACTTAGCTCACACGACAGTATTCCTGGCTGCTGCTTCAGCGTCATTTTACTTTGCAGAAAGTACGTGGCCGTTTAAAATGATGTACACACACACACACGTACGCACGCACACACGCAAGCGTAGACTTTGTACAAACAAGAGCTTAAAATCATTGCGAATTCGCTTTTCGGCGCTAACATGGTCAGCGTTCAATATTTTCGGGCACTGTGACAAGTCAAGCACAGGGCTCTAGTACGGTCATTACGTCTGTCGAACCCTACTCGTGTGTAGGGAACGGACCGATTCTTCCAAATGGATTACACGGTTGTGTCTGAAAGTTGTTCAACTGCTTCCTGTAATTGATTTGCACTGGGTGTGTATCGTGGCCGTGTGGTCAGCAAATTCTGGGTTTGTCAATTTATTTTTCCGATCCACTTTTGGGAAAGTATCGTCCGTTGTTGTCGTGTGCGGGCCCCCTCTGCGAGACCACATCTCTCTTGCTTCATGCTTCTGCGTATTCCACGCCGTCTCGCCCCGAGCAGCCTGTTCAAGCGTTGCACATTTTGATTCAAACTTTAAAAAAAAATTATGAAACAAATGCATTCCCGTTGTGTAGAAAAGCTGGGCATATTGGAATTTGATTTGAGTATAGTACTATGGGAACCTCATTTGCCAGTAAAAATATGACAATTGTTTTTTTACCCTTCTATCTGGCAACAAAACTGACACCTTTTTACAAGGAGTCATGTTTGCATAGACCGCAATGCCTGCAGTCATAATACAAACAAAAGACATAACTCTGATAATGTGCACTGTCATTGAAGTTGATTGGTCCACACCCGAGACAGCTTTCCTTAGAGCCTAGTCTCACATGGGTTGGACCAGATGACGCCAAAAGGCGCACAACTCAAAGACAATGCACCATCAGAGTATGAGAGCTCGGGGCAAGCATCTACACTATGGGAACCTCATTTGCCAGTAAAAATTATGATAATTGGTTTTTTACCCTTCTATAGTATTGAATTAATTTGATGGAATAAAATGGCAAGCAACAGCAGGCTGGAGTGCTTTGTGTAAACCCGACGATGAGTAGCAACATTCCGATTCATCTTCAGAGGAAAGTTTTCAATATATGCATATTTCCTGCTCTGACATGGATCAACTTGGGACATTGACAAAAAGATGGGAGCAATGATACGAGCCAATGCTCAGAAGTGAGATAGACAATGGCATCGCAAGATCATGAAGAATGGCATCGCAAGATCATGAAGAATGGCAACCGCGTGGGGTAACCTTCATTCAGCAGTGGAATGATCATGGCTATTGGGTGGTGACAGTTGTGCCATTACAGGAATTTGTGTGGCGAGCCACTTACGATGGGCTTGTGGGTTCGCGTTGCATCGCAAACGCGGAAACTGGCCAACTTGAAAAATAAAAGGCGCGGCAGGCGGCGGGCGCGTCAACTCAAAGAAGCCCTCGGCTCACGAAGGCGATGGACACAACGAGGTACTCGCCGGAACCACACAGTACATGTGTCAGTGGGGTCAGCCATTTGCAGACACACAAACAGCCGTGATGGACCCAGCGAGAACAAGCAAGAGAGAAGATGCAGGCAGACGGGAGAGTGGGGGGGTGGTGCTTTCACTGCTCTCTTTGAAATCAATCTTGTGGCTCGAGACGCATGCAGCCTTCCGAGGCTACCGCTGCTGCCTGGCGCGGCTACGGGCACGACACCGCAAAGGTTTTAAATGCCGCTCAGAACGATGCAGTTCCCGACTCGGCCCTCTCGGTGGCCAATCGGCTGCAACATGAACCAGCTTCAGAGTTAAATATTACCCCCCGGCCCCCCCCTCGCTCCCCCGGGGCCCCGCCCAATTAATTAATTTAACTCTTCACGCACACGTATTTACCAATTATGCGGCGAATCTCAAATTTGTTTCCGTTTAAAGAGCTTGCTTACAAATGGCCAGAGGAAGGGGTCCTACGAGACGCGGCTGCCACAAAAAAAAATGAAAATTATTTCACGTGCAACTGAATGACCAGAGATTACCCCGGTTAAATAGCCAGTTTACGGCAATGCCTAAAGCAGGCAAAGCCGCACACAATCCAGTGTAATTAAAACATAATCGGCATTTAACGGCTTAAAAATTCGAAGACTAAATGTACAGAGGGCCGGATAAAGTATATTTTTACTCTAGGAACACCACACTGACTTTCACATCTATGACAAACAAATAAAAACAACGAATCTGGCAGTCACACACATGAAAGAAAAATAATAAAAAATATAACAATAAACATCAAGCCTGTACAGGTTTAGTTGAATCAAACCCTGTTAGTCAGTGTTCGGTTTAACCCCATATTATCATCCGATAAAAGCTTACACAGCTTATGTAAACAGTTTCTCATTTCACATGCTTAAAAAAACAAAACATCGTGTTTAAACATTTTCTCCCACACGCGCCACACACACACGCGCGCGCACGCACAATGTCTCATACAGTTTTGATCCATTTTTGCATAACAGTCTCAAACTTTACGCACCGATGCAACGGCAGATACTGAAAAGGAAGCCTTAAAACAAGCACCGTATTGCCTCTCTTCTTGAGAATGTCATTAAATTAAGCTCAACCTTTGTTTGTCCTCCACGGCCCGTTGGCCAATGTGCCCTTTGCAGTGTGGTGGACATTAGTTTCAAAAACACGTTAATCTTCCTCGGTCATCCCAGTCGTATTTAGCAGCAGAGGGAGCATTTTATTTTTACATCTTCTTCCTTCTCCACACCCCCCACCCCCTCCTCCCAAGTCACAGATGTTCCGTTCCGCAAACGTCTTTCTCGAAAACAAAATGTACCGCCGTCTTCCAGCGTTCCGGCGCCTCTCGCTTTCGTCTTGAGCAGCAAACAGCGGAAACTTGAGACGGAACCTCTACGAGAGAAGTCTCCTCGCCTACGACGTCGTCGCCGTCGCCGTCGCCGCCGCCGCCGCCCACCCATCAACGCGACCGCGAGCGGAGAAAACCGCCGGTCGTCTCTCAGGGGGGGCGTGGGGGTGCACACGGGCACGGACGAGGAGGGGGAGAAGGGGCAAACTGTATCGCGTCCACGTTCGTTCCTCTCGGCCGGACGGACGCTGGTGTGGGACGGATGGACCCGCGGTCATGGGCCTGCCACTCCTCCCACCACCCCCACCCCCCGCGGGGGGGCTCCGTGCCGCCGGGGGCGCTTTTTTTTTTTCTCTAGTCGACCTTCTCCACCTTGCCGATGATCTTCTCCTCGAAGACGGGAAGAACGGCGCTGTCCTCCCGCACCTCCTCGAAGACGACTCCGCACTCGAACTCGTCGCTTGCTTTTTTGAAGTAATACCTGCCGGACAGAGAGGAAGAGGCCAGATTAAGAAGGTGAACTTCTCCTCTTACAGGCGCACTCGACCGCAGCTGTTTCTGCAGCTGCATTAAGAGGTCGGGAGCCATTGACGGCGGACAGCAACAATAAGCACTGAGCATCAGACCGAAGTTTCAGCAGTGGCTACAGAAATAGCAATTCAAACAGGCAAACCGAGCGGTGCTCATCCACATGGCCCTGAGGAGCCAGTGGCGCAAATTCCACAATCTCATCTCCGAGGGATGCCAACTTCCCAACCTGCTGACCTCCAACAAAGTGGAACTCAATTTGGAACCTCATTTGCCAGAAGAAAAAATATGATAATTGGTTTTTTACCCTTTTATCTGGCAACAAAACTGAGTTATAACTGTGATAATGTATGCAGTGCATACATTATCAGACTTATGTTTTTGTTTGCATTATGACTGCAGGTATTGTGGTCTATGCAAACATGACTCCTTGTAAAAAGTTTTGTTGCCAGATAAAAGGGTAAAAAAACAATTATCAAAGTGGAACTCGTTTTTATCTACCTCGGAGGGATGAGAGGCCACTTAAATAACCTGACAAGGGTTTCAACTTAAGAACGAGTTTCAAGCCCTTCTACCGCCCAGCCACTCCGCCGGACGTAGGATGGACACGATCCGTTTCTTAAAGTTTGTGAAATTAAGGTCGGTGTGCAGATTTCCACTCGTAGAAACTGGCAAATATTGAACGAGAATGAGTGTTTTTTTTACGGAACAATGACATTGTTTGGGTGTACTTGAGACCTTCAAAGAATACATATTTTTGCATGAGAAGGCATGGAGTTCACCAACTTTTAAGGCTTATTATAACAAAGCCCTCTGTGCTACCTAGCGCCACATTTTAAATCAATGAGAGTACCTCAACTTGATTTCCATTGTAGCTCAATTTTACCATTCCAGAATGGGCTTATCTGTAGCTTATCATAATTTAAAGTAATCACATATGCACCTATTAAACGCAAAACTCAACGAATGCCACTCACGATAACTCGAATGGAAATGTTCAAAGGGGACAGACATCAAACGGTTAGAGCCCAGTCACACATTTCTTGTCAATTTGCCTTCTCCAGTGCCCAGTGCCCCTTCGGTTACAAATCTGTTCCTGCGCGCCAAGTTTAATGTCCGCTATGCAAACCGGCTAAAACGCGATGACGCTGCTTCAAGGTAAGCAACGCTGCACATTCCACCGTTGTGCAACCTGCTTATTCCACACACGCCTTTCATCCCTGTGAGATCCTGCGAGTGCAATGAGCAAATATGGCACCCAACTTCACAGGTTCTCTATTTGAAAGCGAAAAGCATGCTCGTCGAAGGGGAGCGGAAAGGAGAAACGAGAGTTTATAAGAAGCCGATGTGTAAATGCGCTCGTTTTGTACATACGATGAACTTCTTTCGCAACGTACGTAGCTGACCGTACCAATCGGAGGTGTGGGGGAAGGACAAACACAAAAAGCAGTTCTAAAGAAATTAGTTTTCCATCTTCATTGCAAAGGGCATAGCTCCAGTGGCTTCCTAATATCGGAAGGGCGAGCACTTTTCATCAATGCCCCTAGACATTTCACTGTCTGTGGGCTCTCTTTTTCGCCGAGTGCCAAATCCTCCCAAAGTTCCCGGCCGCATCCCCTTCTCGAGGAGGCGGGATACAATTTTCTTTTTTTTTAAAGAGAGAGAAAACAAAACACTCCGGCGACAACAAGCGGGGCCCTGTCCCCGCGTGGACAAACGCATCTTGGGGGAGAATTAACGGCGATCAAAAGCGGCAAACCTCATGAATAATGAACCGGGCTCGCTCGGTATCAATGGACGGCAAACAATCGAGCGGTACACACACTGCGACACTTCAGCGGGAGGCTAGCGGAGGCTGCGGCATGCAGACGCAGGCTGTCGCAGCTTTGGCCAGGGCTCAACACCTGCCGACGGTTCTCAATCCCCCCCTCCCTCCGCCTCCTTTTGTGCAACGCGTCGTACATTTAATGGCACAGCGAGTGCCGACTAACCCCCTTTCCACGGCCAAATCGCGGGACCCGCCCAACACTGGCTGTAAATTCTCGGCGCGTCTCGCCCACTCGCCCGCCCAAAACTCTCTCCCCTGCCTTCGGCATGACGGGGTGGGTGGGGGGCGGCGGTGAGGAAAGGAGGGAGTGGATGGAGGGTGGGTGGGGAGATGCCAGGAAATGAAAGAGATGCTTTTGATGGTGCGTGCCCGTGGCGGAGGATCTGTAATTTTCTGGCGACGGAGCGAGGGTTCGGCTGCGCGAGCGACCAAATGCGCAGCAAAACACAAATTAAACCAGCGACCTGCGCCGCTCGGTGGCGATGCGTCACACACACCTACCGCCGGCGGTGGAAGCAACGTAGATTGCTGCGATTTCTGTGAGTGCGTGCGTGCGTGTTCCCAGAGGTTGGCGCACTGCACTCCGAGCTTTCCGCGACCTTGGCCCGGTCCGATTCTGTCTGTGTGGCGAGTGGTATGTGAAGGTTATCCAAGGCCTCCCCTCTAGGCTTGTACAGCCTTACCCAAGTGTCTGGAGCGGCGTGCCAACACCAGCGGTGGAAAGGCAAGACATGGTGGTGCTGGCCTCACCACCACCTCTCGTGTGTCAAAGCTGGCCTCTCTTGCTACCTCTACCAAGGAATATTTGCCAAATGACGCTGTCCGATTAAGGGAACAAGACAAATTGTGCACATCGATCCAAGGATATGATCCATTAATTCTAGATTTGAAGCTTTCGTGACTGCAAGGATTCATATTCTTAGGTTTTTTCGGTAAAGTCACGTAGGTAAAAAATTAAAATTAATAAAAGTAAAATAAAAATAAAATAAAAATCACGACGTTTCGGAGGCAGCTTGTGTTGCCTCCGAAACGTCGTGATTTTTATTTTATTTTTATTTTACTTTTATTAATTTTAATTTTTTACCTACGTGACTTTACCGAAAAAACCTAAGGATATGATCCATGTTTTTTGTTTTGGAATTTTAACCAAGGACAGCTTTGCACGCACCCACCTCTTCTTACAGGCGATGTCGCCCCGGTAAGAGATTTGTGCCCAAAAGTCGTGCACTACTTGAGAAAATTGGCGCAAGACGGAAGAAAGTGTAAAGCAAAATGACGAAATGTGCAGTGGACACATACGTGCTATCTGCCCATGGATCGTGATGATGATGATGATGATCACACAAATGTCGGGAAGCACTGAATCACAAGTCCTCATCTCAATACAAGTTTTGGTCAGAAGCAGACTCAGCCCATCATGCCTCCCGCGCTGATTCCGTTGATACGAGTACCACTTTGTGGATCGTCCTATGGGCTTGCCTGGCTCTCATCATGGGCAACAAGGAATTTCCACCACTGGCTAAGGACTGCCAAATGAGATAGGTGCCGTCCCATCGCTCACTTGGACACGGAGATTACTTCTGACTTGAGCGCAGTATTCCTCCCTCGTTGTTCATCAACTTGCTATCCTCAATTTTGGCTCAACGCGAATCGCATTTGGAATTCTCCACGGCTGCACCGAGAGAGCGATGAGATAAAATGACGAGAGAGATTGTGATGCGAGAAAGGAACTAAATAAAGTGATGAACTAAAGTGATGATGCACAGTATCATAATATTTCATAAGTTAATTTACAAACTATTATTTAATACTTTCAGATTAATTTGTATTTACTTTTAATTTATCATAACCAATTTTTTTGTGTTATGATCATTTCCATGTATTAAATAGCTGATTTATGTATTTATTCAAGTTAATTCGTAAAAAAAACAAGTTTTCGTCGGCCAATATCATCATTCGCGAAATTTGCTATTCGTGAGCATCTCCGGCACGTTTCCCTTGCGAATAACGAGGGAATACCGTAATGTTCTATTTAATAGACATTGCGGTGTCCCTCGCAATCGTAAAATTCCGCCTAATGCGCTTCAGCTGCTACCGAGTCGCGAGTGTGCGAGAGCGCGGGTGCTTCCGCCGCGTGTTTGCTGCCTAAAATAAATAAACAAACCACGAAGCAGGCGTACGTAGGAGAAAGAAAAAAAGTTCACTTGCAAAGGTCACCATGTAGTCGAGATGAAACGACAGGTGTGTAAGAATAGGAAGTGAGGCAAAGAAGAGACTGTGGCGGATGTATTTCCAGGTGCTGAACAAAGATCAAACGTCGCAACTGCCCGGATTCCAAACATTTCTGGGTGTACGAGTTGTATGTGTGTGTACGTGTGCGCGCGTGTGTGTCAACGAGCGCATTTAGGTGTGTACGTGCCTGGCAAATTCTAGTTATACATCTACAAAACAATTGTTTAAAAATGCACAATCGACTAGGGGTAGGGGGGGGTGGGCTGGTAAGAAGTAGGGGCTTGGAGGATAAAAGAAGACCGGGCTTAAAGAGAGAGAGAGAGAGAGAAAAAAAACTGAAAGAAGGAAAAAAATCTGTAAAATGCCGGATTATCTGCTGGTATAGCAAACCCGTTTACACGGGGACGTGCACAATGAGGCCTCTTGTTGTGAGAGCACCAAGGTCACAAGCACAAATCAAAGAGCGTAGACACAACAGTGCGAGTTATGAATCTTTTAAAACAAGAGATAAAGCAGCACAAGGCAGCGTACACAAAGAGAGGCAGAAAAGAAAAGGGAGCGGGGACCCACAAAAAAAAATTCCACGCGCCCCTGCTTAACAAAGTTTAAGCTCGCGCTTATCTGCGGCTTTATCTAGAGTTAAGTTTATGTAATGCAGCGAGACTCCGCAACGTCGAGCGTACAACCGAGACAACGCCAAAGTTACGCGCTTACGAATTAATTACACGTCGTAGTTGTAAAAAAAAAAAGAAGAAACTTTACTTACTAACAAGTCATTCTGCATTACAGCGCGATGGTGGTGAGATGTTGACTACCTCGCCAAGTATACAGGAGGTCGTGGGGGGTTTGATCCCGACCCCGACGCTTGGAAATTTGGAATTTGCATGTCTCTCTCCGTAGTCAAGTATATTTTTCTCCAGGTCCTCCAGTTTTCCCCCCCACATTAAGAGTATTTGCCTGCTGTAAATGTCCATATAAGCCACTTCGTTGAGCTATCATGTGTGGCAAGGGTCACTTCTGAAAAAGAGCTGTATAGCTCAGTGGGCCTTACCAGGTAAAATAAAAATAGTTGAGTAGATAGTAATTGATATCCCCCTCCACCCTTCTGCCTCTTTAAAAAAAATACAAAACTCGACCACTGATAAGGAATCTGCCGCACAATCCTGCAGGAAACCCAAAGCGAATGCACCCAAAAAAGCACGGCCTGCGATATTCCAACCATCACAGAGGCGTGGCATCGCGTGGGCCCAATTGCCTGCAAAGGCCTCCAAAGCAAAATGACGGCGGTGACAAGAGGCACGGGACAGATGGACGTCAAGGGGACAGCGTTGCGTGGAAACGTGTGGGATGCAGCTGGCCAAATACAAAAAGGGCACCGGAGTTTTGAATGAGAGTCGCGTATAGTTCAAAAATGCAAGAACCCAGGCTCTCGACTTATGCTTCCGACTACAGGGCTGGGGGGGGGGGGGGGGGGTTGCACACTCCACACTTCAGCAGCTGTTTCCACCAAGTGCATTTCACGTACAGACTGTGCGTTAATCCACCACTGGAGAGTGAGTGGGGGTGGGGGGAGGTTATTTGACGAGACTTCACCAAGCATGGCCGGTGCAGGTTCCAGTGCAAAATCATACATCGACAGAATTTCAAGCACTCACGTCGTTTTCATTAATGTTTTCCCTCGCTAGGTACCTTCCGTCACATGGGGACAGTCTATATTCATAATTTCCAAGTAAAATTATGTTCTACTCAATGGAGCATCACGCAAGCACTCACACCTCCATTGGCAGCCCTGAGCAAGCAGTGGAAATTGCACGTTACTATGGCAGGAGGAAATCTCATTACAGGAAAACAAACGCTGTGGACTTCCCGCAAAACGACGCTCGTTATCGCCTCTGGGGGAGATGACGAGCCGAGTCGATCCCCCAACCTGGGATTTAAACGTGAACCCACAGCGCCACCCAGGCAGAAGGCAGACGGGAGGACAACTACTCTCACGATGAAATTCCCAAGCGGCTGCGGCAAACGAATCCGGCGACTGCCAAGCGTTTCGACGGTGAGAGCGCGCCAAACACCGGGACAGGCAGCCAAGCCCGCCCAATAACCACGACGGAAAGCAAACGAAACGCAACATCCGACAAAAACGCCGCCGCCGTGTTTCGAGGCCTGTTTACGTGGCACGCAGCAGCCATGAGAAAACCCCCTTCCGCTTGAGACACCTTTCATCCCAACCTTTCACCTGCTACTTACGCCGTGCGCACCGTAGCCTCAATCTGCCTCCGCATCTCGCCCGCCAGGTGCATCGGCGCCCGCAGAAAGCCGTGTTTTGCATAAGCCCTGTGCAAACAGCCACTACTACATGCTGCTGCTGCTGCATGATTTCTGTAAATGATGCGGCGGTAAGAATAAAATCAACAAGACGCTGTCTCTGTACCACCTCGTAAGTTGTTCCCCTAACCAGTGCTTCTGAATAACCTTCCTATTACTGATGGACACACACACACACAGCAAAGAAACAGACAGACATCTCATGGAGGAAGTATAAACTGTCGGGGGCAATTGCTGTTTGCGAGTACCTCTTAAGCACAACACATGAGGACGTGGTATGAACAGCACCGCGCCAAGCTGTCTTCGTCTCCCTAGCACTAGTGTTTAAACATTAGACCAAGTATTCGTTTAAAAGCTTTAGCTACTTGGGGGGGATGCCCAGGCCCAGTTCAGATGATCAAAACTCATGATAGTGATAGCCATGATCGAAGGCCATTGGACAAGCCAATAAAGCACCTATCCCAAGTCGAGAAAAACACACAAAGGCACACTCAAACAAGCACACAGAGACATACATATACAAAGACACCCATCACAAAGACAAAGACCTCCCCGTTAGCCTTAACAGGCTTTTGGGGCAAGTGTTGTTAGCGAGCCCAATGAAGGTCACAGCACGGCACACGAGGGGGGTGGAAATTTTAGGACCGGTTCAGATAATCATCACTGGTGTTGGCGGGAATCAAACCCGGGCCGCTGGGTTCGTAGCGCAGGACGCGAACCGCTCGCCACACAGACACACGGTCACACGCCCATACACACAAGCACGGAGACACACCCATGTAGACACAGCAATTGCCACAACAGTCTGTATTGGCGAATTAACTAATTTGGTGATGCTCCGATGGCAGTGGTGCACAAGCACAATTACACACACAAAAAAACTCACATCCGTCAATAGCATCATGTGCTACGAAGGGCCATTCCATGAAACGTTTTCTATTGTATACTTTTTTTCTTTCAAGGCAGTGTTATTGATGAATGCGTCGAGTTTTTTTTGTTTGTTATTGTGGCCGATAGGCGCTCACTAACAGCTTCCCCAACAGTCTCTATTGCCTGATAGGCGCTCGCTAACAAACAATCGCCCCAACAGTCTCTACTGGCACCCGGGCACACACTCCTCTCTGCCACCCCCCCCCCCCCCCCCCCCCCCCCCGTGGTGCGTGCGTGGTGCCCCGTGTGGCCCCACGCTGGGCCCACCGTCCGCCTCGACGCCCACCTGTAGTTGCCCTTCTTGGTGAGGAGCTCCTTGAACTGGCCGAGCGAGAGAACGCGCCCCTTCACCGTCGTGCGGTAGGGGATGGGCTCTCCGCAGAAGTAGTACGCCACCACGATGCTGCTGCCGCTGGTGCCACCGCCGCCGCCACCCTCCGGCGCCGTGCACGCCGACCCCGCGGCCTTCTTCACCGGCTTGCGGCTGTGGCGCACAGAGAGGGAACGGACAACCGAGAAGGAGATGTTAACTCTCTGCCTCGCAGTTACACGCACATCTGTAACATCGTTGGGTCGGAGTGTAATCAGCTGCTGTAAGAGTGCAATTGTTGGCTCACGTGCTGCTGTTGGCGGAAAGGGCCTCTACTAGAAGAAGCTCTCGAGAGACAGCCTCTCCAGGGGGCATCTTGGCCTACTCTTCCATGTTGGCCAGACATCGTGGAAGAAACGTAGGAAATGCCCACACTCTATTCCGCTACGCGCGACCTGCCCGGCAGTATGACCGAGGACAGCAGTGGCAGCAGGGCCACGTGGGTGGTTTAAGGGACGTCATTTCATTGGCCTGTGAGCATAATGGTGCTCAAGTAAACATAGGGTGCGCATCATCTCTCTGGGGGTTTCAGTGCTGCCGACTAAATGTTGGACAGCAAACAGACTCAGGTCAATGGATTCGTGGCGTAGTGCGCTAAGGACCGCACCATCGATGCTTTGAAGAACGAGGCGTAACCGTTTTCAATTTAGTGGCGGGAAATTTGCAAACGCGAGATTATGCGTATGATGCCACAACACAAATAAACAATTCACAAAAGGGAAAGATTACGTTCACATACGTGGCATGAAACCAAAACCCGCTGGGATTGTGCAAAAACACTCACTGCAAAATGTCAAATATTAACAACAGAAACATATTATCCAAATAAACATGGATTGCACCCGGGAGAGCACACCTGTGGGAGTAAACACGGTAATATTAGGTGCAGACATGACACAGCTAAATGCACCGCGTTTAATCTGCAAGGGGTGCAATGAAGGTCAAGGCACTTAACAAAAGCAGCATTGTTTGTCGGCTGTTTATGCGTAAACAGGACCCCTTGCCTTTCAAAGGCTCTCCGAAATGTCAACAGCGAGCCCGCAGTGCACAATGAAAGGCAGGATATTAAACAAAACTTGAAAGGAAGGCTGGCAGATTAAAAAGGGTGCAAAAAGTGCGTGTGGACTGAATCACTGAATTAAACGAGTCACACTTCAAACGTGGTTCCAAAGGGTATCCTTTCACCACCAAATCATTTCATTTTCGGGCGGAGACTAAGTGTCTTTTTGTGTGCGTGCACGTGTCTGTGTGTGTGTGTGTGTGCGCGCACACATCGAGCGGCCAGTCTCTATATGCGGGGTGAAGAGAGAACAAGCGATATAAGATCGTGAACCTACAAAGCGCTTTCGGCGCGACCTGCGAACCCTTCAAAGGACCACGACCGTGGGTATAATGTACAGCCAATTACCGCGGGGTCCCAGCAGGGCATCAAACGCTCGCATCAAAAAACGACGCGTTCAATCACTCGTCCGACTGTCGACTGATGTCTGCATTGACCGCTTTGCCAAAGTGGAGCGGCGGATAAGACATCTCCCTCGCTGTCGCAGCTCCTTTGAATGGAATCTTAATGACCTGGCTTGTCGAAAATAAACCTTGGAAATGGGAGCAATGAATCGTAATTGTAATGGCAAGGATTATTTGTTGGCCCTAGGATTTGGAGCATAAATGTTGTCACCAGGAACAACACGCATTCTTTTCCTTTGGAAATATTTTATTTTTGAAAGCACTTTGATGATTAAAGTAAAAAGAAACTGACTTTTTTTTTTTACTTACCACATTTTCTTTGAGAATATTCACTTGCCAGCGTGGCAGGACAGGAAGGGCCAAAATTTTGAAGGACAAGTGAGATGATTTTTTATTTTGTTTTAAAGCCCCATACCTCTTGAGCACATCTAAGGCCAAGATAAAACGCATTGTGTATATATATCACATTATTTTAAATAGTCAGGATATCACATGCCTTTCTTTGTAGGCTTTAAAGGATGGCATGAACATCAAAAGGTGGCAGAGGGCAGACGAATCTTTTTATTGTGTGTTTTTTTACAGGGACCTCAGAGGCAAGAGATGGGATGCAGAACTCCAACACACCAATGGAGAAAAATGAGTGGATCAAGATCAAGGACTTATTTGGACGTGTAAAAAAGAAAAGAGGGCCACAAACTCAAACAGGGTTGACCCTAAGTTGTCTGAACAATGAAAAAAATTGACGAAAAAAATTACAATTCAAGATTTGCGGCTGGGCAGCACCGTGACGGAACAACGGGACTCGACACCAGGCTCTAAACTTCGTGTGTCGACTAGGCCCATCACACGTTCACGGTCGATAAAGCCGCCCTCCACTTAGTGGGAAGTCAACAGCGGCCTGTCCTACGAAGACACCTCGTCGTCAGAAGGTGGAAAGATTTCCATCTCTGGCCCGGCGTTCAGCACGAGCGCGGCCCGTCGTCCCACGCTCGTTCGAGCACCGAGACGCAAGCTTTGGACGCGTTTTTATTTTTGACCTCGCGACGAGGTTGATCCACAACCCCTGCCCGTCAAGGCCACCACCGGGGCAGCAGCTGCATTAAGGGGGACGTCTCTGTGTAAACAAACACGGCGGTTGCTTTTACGCGCGAGAGAGAGAGAGCGGCGCGCACACTCGCGCCGTGGGGGCGGCGGCGGCGGCGTTTTCAGCGGGCGACGGGAAATATCGTCTTCAAGCAAAACTCGGCGACGCGGGTCGCCGTAAGAACTTCCGCGGCAAAATAAAAAAAAACACTAGGTTCCTCCCACTGCCGAGGTAGCGCATTTCCGCTTTTCATGTGTTTTCGGGTCGTACCGCGCTCCGTTTCGGCACGTCTGCCGTATCGCTCCACGTGCTGGGAGCTTAGTTGGGAACTGATGATTTTCGCTCTGCCGACGCGTGTGTGTGTGTGCCTGAAGCAACGTCTGCGCGAACATTTGACTGCAAAATCGGACGTCGAAATGACGGCGACAAGTCGTAGCCCGATCACTTATAACCAAGCAAACGTTGCGTGAGGTCACGAGAACATCACACCTATCCTAACAGCTTCACCTCGGGGTCAAGTACGTAAGAGGCAGCATCACGCTTACTCACGTAGGATGTCAGCCGCGATTTAGCTTCGTGTGCGATGTCAAGTGGGGGATATCAAGGAGATAAAAAAAATGTGACGCAGTATTACGACATTTTAGTTTCGCTCTGTGACCGGCCGCTTGCTTCTACGAAAATTTTCCGACAGTGAAACCGCGTGGCTCCACTCGCTTCACATTTCTGTTCCAAGTTACGCTGCGCTAACCAACCACTGGCTTCAGAGCAGTGGTTGGTAACAGGCCAACTTTGGAAAAAAGCACTCTTAATTACTGCTTAAGTAGTGTATCTTTGTCAGCACTTGATAGGTCTTGGCACTCTTGTGGTTGGAGGATGAAGAAACTACTCTGGATTCAACAAGGCAGTACTGACTAGCATAATTAAGGCTCTATATAAATATTATAATAGATCCGCAGCACTTTTGCTTTGTACCAAGCGTGAACTACTTACAAATTATGATAATATCTTGAACCCCACTGACAAATCACAGCAAAGATTGTGACGTTCACGAAGACGCCAATGGCCACATCGGCGATCGTGGACGTCGACGTGTGCCTCCGGTGTGTGCTCATGGCTACGTACTCTTGCGGGGACTGCGAGAGGTCCATGTCCGAGACGGCAGGCACCATGCTCGGCACGGGAACAGCGCCCGGTCGCCCCATGCTCCTGCCGCGTTGCATCACTTCCTGCGCGTACCTGCAGAGCGACACGTGCGCCACCCGTCAGCCTCGGAGCGAGTGGCAAGCGCCCGGCAGCATCAGTGGGGGATGACGACCCACGAGACTGGGTTGAACTCGGTTAAGTTGATTTTTAAGTGCCCTTTGAGCTAAAGAGCTCTCGATTTGGGTTTCATCAACAACAGCATCGGTTCCCTGGCAAACGTAACGTACGTAGCAGGTCGTAAGAAAAATAGAAAAAAAAAAATACAAAATAAAGATAAAAAATGGCAACAAATCACATATCGTCGAGTATATTACAACTTGCCGGGAGGCAGCAGGCAAGTGGGCAGGGTTTTACGCAGTCGTCCTGAGCAGCCCTGGCACGTGTTTCGGGTTTGTAATGCCGCAACGGACGACGTTTCGGTTCCTCAAGAAGGCACGTGTACACGTGTCGAACTTCTTTTAACACCGTACGTGGCCAACCGCGCGAAACGGCGGACGTGGCGCCGAACAATGCGCGGTACAACCGGAAGAACACATCGGAGAGCCGCGCGCAAGTGCGTGGCGTGTTTCCGTACGGGTGTGCGATGGGGGGTTTGCGTTCGCGACAGCATCCGAGTGCTTCCGCGATGGTGTCAGCAGATGTCCGTGTGTGTGTGTTTGTGTACGGAAGTGCATTATTGCCAATATTTAAGAAATGTCAGGATGGAAAACAAACAACATCCTGGAAATATTATTACAAAGCATGATCGGAGAACAGTCCCGAAAAGATGATACCAGAGAACCACCCCTGGAGTCTATTCAATACAAACTCAACGGGGCTCCTTCTGACCACGTGGCAGTCTTCCAACATTTAGTTTTTAATCAGATTTAGCCTCCAGGGCTGATCCAAGCAGAATTAATTGAACAACATGTATTATTTTTTGTGCGCAGGCTAAGCAGCTAATTGGTTGCTTTGTTAAGAGGCAGGTCTGTAGCTAAAGGCTGGTCGCCCAACTGGTTGTTGTTAAGGTTAGGGGAAGTACTCGTGCCACTAGCTGATTGGTTTAGAGTTAGTGTCAGCGGGAAGGGTAGCACTACAGGCTGGTTGCAAAGTTGGTTACTGGGATGGAACGGTACTAAAGGCTGGTCTGCTCAAGTGGGTTAGGGTAAGAGGATAGTACTTGGGCAGCTTTCCAGCAACCCAAAAAAGACATCAATATTTCAAGAGCCGCAATGCATGCGGTGAATACGAGACACGGTGCGTGTCCTTGATAAATAACTTTACGAAGAAGTTCCTTAAAGAGCCGCACGTCGTTTCATAGACGCAGGTTCCCGACCACTGCGCTCGGGGTCTAGTCGGCTAATTTGCTTTGAATTACGAGCAGGGCCAGCATTCGGTCGGCCGGAACGCGCTAGTGCCACGCCGCGTCTCCCCAACCCCCCCCCCCTCCCCCCCATCGCTCACCACCCCTCCCCCACCACCACAACACCACCACCAACACAGGAACTCCCTCCACCGGCAGCTTCAGCCACTCTACGTTTACCCGGCTGCCCCCCCCCGCGGATGATGAAGATAATGCGCCGCCCACCTCTGCTTGCCGGCATGCGTGCGCCCAGCGCGCCACTCCTCTTCCAGGCGCCGCTTGGCCTCCTCGAGTTGCACGGTGGTGTTCGGCGCTGGCAGAGGCGGCATGGCCGGGTCCTGCAGGAACGGGTGGGAGGGTTGCACGGCACGGCGCGCGTAGGGGGGGCCAGTGCCGTGACCGACGGCGCCACCGGTGCCGCCGGCGCCACCGCAGCCGCCGCCGCCAACTCCGCCACCGCCACCCCACACGCGCTCAGACGAGCTCCCCCGTGACGTGTCGCACACAGGGGCCTTCTTCCCCACGACGCCACTGCCCAGAGAAAGACGGGCGGACGTGCGGGAGACCCCGGGACAGCGAGAGAAGGAAAGAAACACGAGTAAATTAAGACCGTTCGAATGTAGACTGCGATTTTCTCCACCCCGATTTGTCCCAGCCCGCTCTCTCCACCACATGGACTCTGACCTCCTCAAGGAAGAGCATTCCAGACGGCCGCAGAAGAGCATCTGAAAGCGCGCGTTTGTTGCATCACGCGAGGCATCATAAGTGCAAGGTTGGTGTTGCTGTCGAAGTTACCGTCTTTATTTTATCGAGGGCAAGTTGTGCGAGTCTCAAGCGGGCCGTGCTATCGTGGGGCTGACGTGGATGCACGGAGGCCTCGCGTGTGTACCTGTGCGGGGACTTGTGGTGTTTGCCACTCTCCCTTTCGCCCTCCATCATCCACTTCCAGATGAGCCGTGCACGGTCAGCCTCTTCCGCCGGAATGCCTTTGCCACTGCAACAAGAACGAGCGATTGCGTTAACAGCGTCGTCGTCGTCATCGTCAAATCTGTGTATATCTATTACTATTGAATTAAGTCTCTGCTCATCATCATCACTGTTACCATCATCATCATCATCATCGTTGTATCTACCTGCTGCTTAATTAATCCTTTCTGTACATCATTGCCATTATGAACATAATCATGGTCGTTATCACCGTGTCTATCTGCAAGCGGTATAGGATTAATAGTCTCTGGTCATGTGCATCAGCAATTCATTGCTACTTTTCGTTCCAGATGCTCTAAGTGTGGTAACTGTGTTACAATCAGTCCAGAAACAATAGTTTGCTTTGGGTGGACCCGCTTTATATTGAAGAGGCGGCCATGTGCCAACAGGGATTCTGATAATCCATTATGAAAACAGCGCACTTTTCACCGCATTTATATTCCTTATTCATTGAGACAACAAATACATTTGTTGAGCCTCTCTGGAGCCATGGCTGTCAAATCCAATACAAGATGCATCACTGTCATCATCATCATCATCGTCATCATCAGACACCAAATTGCCTTTGTGCCAATGGCATGAGCAAAGTCAGACTGGCCAATACAAACACGAGAAATCTACAAAATCCTCCTAAGGTGGAAGGTAGCTGGTGGCTAAGGTGGCTCATAATGGCCATGCGAGAGGCATTGTGTCAGTAGCTCCGGATTATTTCCGCAGCCCCTGATCAAAATGGGTCGTGAACTGTTGGTCTTAATGGTCAGTGGGGTGGCAAAGTTGCTTTCCTCTGAAAGACGCCAGTCCATCAACAGGACAAACCCCTGGTGACTTCCCACAAAGCGGTACCTACTTTTACCGACCCACAGAACAGTGACGATAATTGATTATGATGGATGATGACAGCTTTAGCCAACCCCAGACCAGGATTTCAACTTGCGGTCTTCCGACTACCAGTCAAGCGCAGCAGCCTCACCCGGGGGCCAGACGTCAGCGAAACATCGATTCCTCGGGACGCGTGCCAACCGTGCATTTTGCACGCAAACCCTCGCAAGCGGCGTACCTGCCGTACGCGTCGGGCCCGCTCGTCCGCACGCCACCGTAGGGTTCCGCGGCCGCGCCAGCGAACGCGTACGGAGGCCTCTGGGGGGCGGCCGCGTCGCCCTCGGGCCCGTGGTGGTGCACGTGGTGATGGTGCACTTGCACGTGGGTCTTGTGACCCGGCCGTCCACACCCGACCGCGGCCGGCGCCGCAAGAGACGTCGCCGGCGCCAGCTGTCCCTGCAGCGCGAGCTGCTGGTGCTGCTGCTGCGGGTTCAGCGCCGGGAGGAGCGGCGTGCCGAACACGGACTGCAGCCGGGGCACGAGCCGGCGCTCGGGCGAACGGCCCCGCAGCGGCGAGCGCTGGCCGGGCGTGCCCATCACGCGTGACACGTGCTCGTCCAGGATCGACTCGGGGTCGTCCTCGGGGGCGACCGCCGTCACGGCCACCACCGCGTCCGCGCCGCCGCCGCCGCCGACGCCACCGGCGCGCATGAGCAGCGCGAAGGGGTGCAGCTGGTGCGAGAGCGGAAGCAGCAGCTCGCGACCGCCGCAGCCACTCATCGCCGAGACGTCGGCCGTCAGGCTCTCCTCCTCCTGCGTGCGGACAGAGAGAGGACGCGTCTGTGTCAATGGGGAGTGCGCTACACGGGACATTTGCATACACAAAGATCCCCCCCCAGTATAGCTGTATGGACAAGTGCTAGTATATAGCGAGGACCTATTCAGGCTGGCTTAGTCAATGAAATGGTGATGTGGCAGGAAGCACATTGATCCTTGCGTCTTCCCAGCGCTGATGTTTACAAGACACCAGGTACGAATTTAAGACCCAGGAACACTAATGTTTGCCGTGGTTGTTACGTAACACATTGCACAAATCACTGCATCACTCCCCACATTTCCATATGCATACCCACACACAGGCACTTAAGTGTGTCACTGATTATAGAGGGTGTCCCATGAGTCTGGAATCATAGGGAAAAATAACTAATTCAGATTTAGTTTTTGTTTCTGCAGGCCCAAGATGTCTCCGCGTAAGGAAGAACGAGTCCAGGTAATAATACTCATCATAGGCAATCGGAAACAGAGGGAGGTCGCTGTTGTATTTAACAGGCTGCATCCAGACAGAGAGCCAACAACACAGAGCTGTGTTAGCAAACTTGTTGCAAAGTTTAGGTAAACGGGATCCACACAAGATCAACCACGCAGTGGACCTTCGTGGAGTTGTTCATCAGGAACATTACTCGTTGGTTTTACCCACGTGACTTTACCGAAAGAACCAAAGAGTATGGATTCCTGCAGTCACGAAAGCTTCAAATCAAGATCAGGAACAATGGTGGACACATTGAGCAGGTTCTGTGAATAAAGGCTTTATTATTGCCTTTTGTGCATCATTTTTCCTATGATTCCAGACTTATGGAACACCCTGTATATACAACAATGTTACGGCTGATGCTGTGCATAGAATGCACTGCTCACTCCTAAAAAGATGGAAAGCTCAATGAGAAGTTAGGGACTGACTCAGCTCATCATCTCTGCAGTGTCGACAAAATGAGTGCCCCCCCCCCACTGTCCCCAAGTCACCAGTGATCAGTCCGATGGCAACACTGCCCGCCTCTATGGCAATGTGGAATTTCCACTGTTGGCACAGGGGGTCACGACCCGGTCACGAGCGATACGCCATGGCTCATTTGCGCTCCGATATGCTTTGACTTGTTGTACAGAGTGTGACGGTATCTCACATTGTGCGCACACGCTGCGCGCAACATTACGTCGGTCAACGTGCAGCCCTCCGAACACAGCGCAAGGCTGCTGCTCAGCTCCGGCAACAGTAGAAATTCCTGCACCAGCTACACAATCTACTATTCTAGCAACGGGAGACACAAATAGATGACCACATTTTATTAACCCCTGGAGGAATGATGGGCAAAGTCAACCGCTGGCCAGCGTTTGAAATCGCAACCTCCTGATTATAAAGTACGTTTGGTATTCCGCACGCAGGTTATCACGAAGGCGCGATGACGACTATGCCTTGTCAGCATCAAAACATATTTCTGACGAATTTGAAGCGAGTGGATGACTCTTGCCCTCGCTTCACCCAGCTGGTCATTGCTAAAATGACAATCAACAAACACAATTAACCAATGTGACCACAATAAGCCCATCGAACAAATAAACCAAGTGCCGCGATCCTCGCATTGGTATTTACTGCACATCGGCCATGTGCATAATACATTAATCTACAAAAAGCAAGGCCCCCCCCCACCGTCTCGCAGTGAATAAATAAAACGGGAGGTGATTCACGCAGTCCTGGCCAGCGTGGGGCTGGGGTCCCACTCATGTTGACAGGTGCACGCCGAGCGACAGGGCTTTTGAGTTCCCAAGCCAAGCGCGGCACGAGCGCCAAGCACACGCAGCGGGGCGGACGGCAAAGAGCGGAAACCACGCCGCTATTTCTCTTTGTCTCTTATCCTTTTGTGTTTTTTGTTGTTGTTTTCACCTCTCTTACTCTCTCTCTCTCCGCGCCCTGCGAGTGCGCGTCCCTCGGACAGGCCACGGGACCGTCTTTAATTATGCAGCGAATGTTTGTTTCTGGAGCGAGGATCAGCTCGCTCTCCACGTCCCTCGAAGGGGACGGTCCTATCAAAGCGGGGCTTGCGAGGGAGTGGGCGGCAGGGAAGGCTTCGCTTTCAAGGCTCTCGGGGAGTCCGGCTGGGCGCACCGTAATCTGCATAAGCCAGCGGGGTAAGGCCGAGACTTCGCCAGTGCGCCGGCACCCCTCTCAGCCAGGGCCCTTTAAAAACCTATTTAAATGAGCACCCTTCGCTGGGCTTGAGAAGACATATCAAAAGGGGCTCCCCGTTTTTCTTTCTCTCACTCGTTTTTTTTTTCTTTAAGTCAGATTCCAACTGGAAAAAGACCATCTGGAAGCACAAAGCAAAGCTATTTTTTAAATTAATATTATTAAAAGGCCATGTAAGATTTTTCCCTCACCCCCCGCCCCCCCAGCTAATAAAAAAAAGCGCCACATTACGCTTATTAAAAAGAATACGGCTCTGAGAATTGTATGACGCTGCAGTACAGCTTAGAAATGGTACAAATGATAACAACAACAGTACTCCGGACAAGACAAACTTTCAAAATCTTTCATGCTCTCGTGGCTTTTATTGGCCTACAGTTTACACAAGTGCCTCTCTCTCTCTCTCTCAGTTCGGCCTGCAAGTACACTCTTCTCAAGTGGCTCGCAACACGTCCATCGCAAGAGGCAAAAACAGTATATCTCGCTCGCTAACATTTCAACGCTCAAGTCGTCATTTTTACGGCAAAAACAAGTTGCGCTAACCTAAAAGAGCTCGATGTAACGTTAGAGAGACACTATAACTAACCCACACTTAACACACCGAGGAGCTACAGCATCACGACTTAACGCGCTGTGCACTCCGCTAAGCCAGACGTGAGCTCGCAACGAGCGGCGGTGCTGCCGGTCCCGACGGCCATCGGCGGTTGTGGGCAAGGGAGAGTGCCGCCACCGGATATTTCCGAGCACCTGACAGTTCTGGGGTGGCCGTGGACGGAAGCCCCACTGTGACAGCAGCAGCAGCAGCGGCTGAGTATCAACTGGTCCACTCACCGTCCCATTAGGACGTGGATGGGACATCAGTGTCAAGAAACCACCGCTCTCCGGGAACACTCATTAAAGTGTGCACAGTGCTTTTTCGTCCGGAGGGGGAGAGGGATGGACGGAGAGTTGGGGGGGGGAGGTGAGTGGCAGGGGGGCAGGGGCGACTCAAGGTGAGGAGGTGCTCTCACAACCCCGCCGGTTAAAAACGCGGCCGCCTGGCGGCAGATAAGGCCGAGGATACTTCCCCCCCGCAGATAAACTCTGCCCCGGACAATCGTTAAGGCAATCACGGGCGCCCGGAATACGGCGGAGAGGCTTAGCCGCCCCAGTGGCTTAAGCGGTGTGTGCCGCGGCGAATGGAGTAAATAAAGCGGGCGCCACAAGCAACGGTCGTTCTGTTTTGCCGCAACAACAACAAAAAAAGTGAGCATCCAGGATGAGCGTGGCGCTCATCGGATTTGTCACGCGAGACGGAAGTGACGGCGGTATTTATCAACGCTCTTCATAAGCCGGCAAAGAAAAATCCGCACATTTCGCCACGAATAACAGGCTCGTTTGCAAAGACGAAAACAGAGTTTACATTGCGCGCACACGCTCATGCGCATACGAAAATAAAACCCCTCCACATTGTCAAAACTGTCAGCGCCAAACACGAGTACAACTTTCCCGACAGCCAATTAAAGAAGTGCCAGTCGGCTGGCATTCAATTCCCACCGCGGCTCGCGCAGCCGCGAAGAAGGACATGGCCACCGCACGGGGGACGAGTCGTCCCGTCGTGACGGCCGGGAGAAGCCGCGTGCGTGCACACGGCGCGCGTGCGTGCACACGGCGTGCGCGCGTGCTTGCACACGGCGCGCGTGGGTGCACACGGCGCGCTTGCGAGCGCGACACCGCGCGACACCGCGCGACACGCCGTGGCGCAGCAGACCCTCACCTCGCGCAGCCTCTGGAGCCGCTCCTCCAAGCCCTCCTGGGCGTCGCGCTCCCGTTTCACCAGCTCGAGGCGCGAGATCAGGTCGGCCGCAAACTTCTTCGGATCCACGGGTCCCATCTCCTTGGGCAGGCGACTTGTCCTCTGCCGGTGCAAGGGGTGGAGGAGGAGGGGGGGGGAGGAAATAAATAAAGACCGCTTTAAACCCCGGCATCAAACAAAGCCGTCGTCGTCGTCTTCCTCAGGGGGTTATAAATTGAAGAAAAATAACAATGATCGTCACGAATAAAAAAAAAATACAATCGCGGCACCAAACGACGAACTAATCGTCGACCTGCGAGCATCCGTGTTCTCGCGTTCGCTTTCCAGCGACACGTGCTGTTCGCGAAGGCTCGCGGGGCGGCGGTGGCTGTGACGGCGGCAGGAAGCCAGTTCTGTCGGGCAACCGCAGGGGAATGAGGAGAAGGAGGAGGAGGAATCGCGACCGGCGTGCTGCAATCGGCGCAGATCGCGGCCACGCTTCTCCGCTCGCCAGGGGAAGCGAGATTGAGATGCGCCTCGTGAAGCGTTCGCGTTTTTAATAGAGGCTAAATAAATAAAATACAAAAAACTGCGTAGCGTAACCGGCACCAAAGTCAGCGCGGCAAGCTGTTCTTGTGCTCAGTATTTCCGAGCTTCCCCGAGGTGAATCTACATTTGCTTGGGAAATGCAAACCAATAAAAGGGAGCCGACCGCCCCGCTGGCTCTCATCTTTAGCGAGAGAGACGAAGGGAGAAGGTAGAAAGGAATTGGTAAACTACGCCGCATGCCACGTGGGCCCTGGGGGACATTCAAACGCGCACAAAAAGTGCACGCGAGTCGCACCGCCATAATAAGGGAACCACCAGCGGAGCCGGCCCTCTGCCTGGGCACAGCGCCGCCTTTCAAACGCAGACACCGCTCCTGGTGGTGGAATTAGATGAACTGTGCTTGAAAATGATTACTTCTACAAAAAAAACACAAACAAACACTGGGCACAGTAAATAATTTGCCGCTTTAATATAAGCGAATATGTATGAATGAGAAAGTAGTTTTTATTCGTTTTTGTCTCTTCCCCCACCCCCTGCTCATTAAGTTATTATCATGCTACCTGCTGAAGATATTCGGCGTACAGAAGTGTGCCCTCTGGCAAAAAAAGTTCCTGCCCGGTTCCACGCAAGGAATTTACCCATTTCATAAGTTACCGCTCTTGCCGATGAGGCCACTGCATGAAAACTAAAACAAACAAACAAAATAATCACCGAAAAAAAAATCACCGGGCTCTCACCTGGGCTCTACGTGATGTTAATTCACAAAAATAATCCGAACTAAATCCCCGTTGCTCGAGAGGCTACGTCTGGAAAATTCACGCGATGGGTAACGGACAGCGCCGAGCTCGCTCGGTTGCTCTGCGCTTGTGAGCGAGCGAGCGGATGAGCGCACGGACGACGATCCTCCCTGGATGTCCCATGGACAGCAGACACCCTTGGATGACCCCCCCCCTCCCACCCTCTCTCCGACCCCCACATCCCCCCCCCCCCCCCACTCGACATCCCCCTACCACCCCCGATGATGCACCAGCCGAATCCGACCGACTCTGCTGGGCGCAGCCTCTCCTACTTACAGACGCGGCCGGACACGACAACCCTCTCTGAACTCCCGCGATTTCAAAGCTACCACAGAGAACATCAAACAGACCCAAGGAGACAAACGCGAAAGATGCACGCTTGCATGCGCGCGCGTCTGTGTCCTCGTGTGTGTATATATGCAGTGCATGGATATTTTACAGAGTAATCGAGTTATCACTCGAAAAGGTATACGCACACACTGAACCTTAAACAGGGACACGTACCCACGCACACTGGCCACTAACATACCCCACACAAACTTGCCCCTCGTAAATGCACACGTATCACACACTGCGCCCACCCATAGGTCGTACAAAGACATCGACTTAACAGAGTTGTGGGGCAAGTGCTGTTTGCGAGCATCTATGAAAGCCGGCATGATACACGAGTTGGTTGGTGGCCAGCACCACCCCCAACCGCCTTTGTCTCCTCAGTGGCGACGTTTACACACCAGCTACTCATTTGAGGCTGAGCCAACCTAAGGGTTGATGTGCAAGGAGACAGACAGACGATTGAGAGGAGGGGTGGCCCTGGGTACATGACTGAAGGATGTATCTACAAGTGAAATTCTGCAATTTCGTGTGTGGGTTGCTTCAATTTTTCGTCAAGTGTATAAGCCAATACCCTAAAAAGGCCACGAGAAAAAAAAAATCCTGGCTGAAGGGCATAAAAATAATAGCGGCAGAAAGTTGTTCCACTCATTACGAGGAGAATAATAATGGCAATACGTTTATGGGCTCCCGATTTCATTTAATTCGCCGCAGATGACGTTTAATTAGTCCTAATTATCTGTGCAACGTATCACGTTCTGATGGCTTGCTCCATGGTGCATCGCTTTCAAGTGCTCTCGCCGACAAAAAAGTGCTCCGAAGCAGCCAGAAAAGACGAAACGCATCGAGACGAACTAATGACAAAACCCGAGAAAAAAAAACGATAAATACGTAAACATAATTCTAATCAAATGCTCAAATAAAACAAAAAAACTACTGAAAACAACCCCCACAGCGAACAAGGGTGGGGGGCAACAAATAAAACGGATCAATAAACCACGATGTACATTAATTTATTATTTAAAAAAATCTACTTTATAAGCAGACAATACAAATGTGTGCGCGTGGAGGGGGCATGAAGGAGCTGTCTGCAGTGGGTTAGTGCACTGCACTACGAAGCCAGAGACATGAATTCGGTTCCCTGTCGTGGACTAACGTCAGTGGCACTCTCACATGTGAACGTGTCCCGGTCCCTCCGGCGCCCAAATTGACCAGCGTGATGAAGTACGGTCAAACAAACCCACCAGGGCCGACGATGCATGGCGGTGCCTTTGCCCAGCGGTGGATTGGCAAAGGGCTGTGAACCGTTTAGTTTTTGTTGCCAGGAAACAAGGGGAAAACCTACTCCCGTATATTTTTTTGGAAAAATAATTCCTACGAATAACTAATCACCTATTAATTTGAAATTACGCAGAGGACCGATCGTACGGATTGCGCTAATCACCGTTGAACAAATACACCTCGGCGGCGGTTCTAATGTCGGGGCTCGGTGGGGGGGGGGGGGGGGGTTTGGCGTACGTGGCCAATAAGGCAAAGAAAAAAAAAGGTTACAATCCCCCCCCCCCCCCCCCGTGGGCTACATGAAGGGGGAGCCATCGCAGCGAGCAAAGGAAAGGAGGAACAGTGGATGAGCCCCCACAGATCACAGGCGGCTGTACGGCGCTTTCTGTGTTAACACAGGGCACCTTATACTTCTAAGCCACCCCAGTGGGTTCAATGCGAGGCATGAGATGACTAAGATAAAACGGCAGGAACGGCAGCAGCAAAAAAAACATAAAGAAGAGGGGGGGGGGAATACCCCCGAAATGGCGAGCCAGAGGCACTTTTTGAACCGCGGGGCCTTTGAATAAAAATTAGTTCTGACACCAGATTAAGGTGGTTTTGTTGTCATCCCCCGCCTCTCAACCCCCCCCTCCCCCTTCTCAAAACTCACAACAAGACCCACTCGGAGCATCTTTTCGGGCTTGTGAATTATTCCCTTTAATAAAAGTGATTTGTAGGGAGAGAGGCTTACATCGGTGGACTAATCTTTAACTCGGCACGATCCGCAACTACTTCTGATAGGGGAAACTCAGCTGGTTGCTGTTTTGATGGTTCTAAGAGAGACTTCAAACTATATTAATTTTCTTCTATTTCCAAGGCTGTTGGGACCTCCGACTGGTTTGGGTATATCACGCAAGATGAGAAGCATTCCTTTTCTCTTTTCCACAACTCTCTCCCGCCTGTTCACCCTCCACCTTGAAATTAAACTTCCCCCATTAATTACAGTAACATTAACCCAAGCAGTGCTGCTCGTAGGGCAAGTGGCGGGCGGGCAGATGTTGCTGCATTGCGACGGTCTGCTTTACAATGGGAAAGCTTTATTCCCCAAAAACCACAAGCGTGTTTACCGTTTCAGTCCGCAGTTGCTTCCGAGGCTCAAGTGCTAAGAAATAATATAATAATAAATTAAACGATGCCACATCGTAATAAATGCAGAATCGAATATTTGTGATCTAGACGAAAAATTGAAAAACTGGGCCCGACTTACGGGCGTGATTGTGAGTGCAGCTCTTAGCAGGTTAAGGCGAGGAAATCAAGTTGTGGCCAGCAAGTGTGCAAACAGCGAGACTTGTCTCAACATTCGCACCCAACATTAAAGGAATAAAAGGGACATGAGATAGAGCCAGTGGCCATTCCAGTACTCAGACGAGCAAGACATCTGTGAAATAAAAAGCCTCGGAACAGAATAATTTTTTTTTTTTTAAAGAGTGTGCCACACAACTTCATAAGCGGCCAGCAAACTGAAAGCAGTAATGATTGGGTTTTTCTTGGTCTTTTCAAAGACGGAATGAAACGTCAAAAATGTCCTTCAGAATATTTTTTTTTCTTCTTCTAAACTTCTGCCCATCACTTCCCTTCTCTCGGGCTTCTCTAAACGTAAGTTGCTCCGGCTACAAACGCAATACGCAAAGTGTGCGCTGTAACATAAAGCCAAAGCCAGTGAGCCCCCCCTCCCCTCCACCCCATCAGCTGGAGAACTTCAACAACTCTAGATTTGAAGCTTTCGTGACTGCAAGGATTCATACTCTTAGTTCTTTCGGTAAAGTCACGTAGGTAGAAAATTAAATTAAACAAAATAAAATAATCAAATCACGACGTTTCGGAGGCAACACAAGTCTCCGTCATCAGGTGGGACCGTCACAGCCAGATTTGCTGCATCAAGTGAGGCAGGGATTCCAAGATGCAAGCTCTTAAATACAAGTTAAGGGGGAGGAGAAGGAGGGGGGGGAGCTTATCAGAATGTGGTAGCCAATGAATAAAACGTATCGGGAGGGGGGGGTAATTAACGCTCCTCCTGAGAAGAATATACTATTATTTAAAAACACACCAACTCTAAACTAAATCGGGCTCATCTGTAAAAAACGTTACTTACAGAACTGATGAAGGGTGGTCAACGGAGAGGAAATTAGGCCCCCGCGTGGGCCCACCACGGGATGGGGGGCAGGGGGGCCCTGAGTCTACGGGAAGGATTGCCGCCGTTTAAGTTGGAGGGATGGCCCGCCGGGGCTATCTGCCCCGAGAGCTTCAAGACACCTCGGGCGCGCGCACGCCTATCAGCTCAGCGCAGACTGTGGCCGAGCTGCTCCATTCATTTTCTCCTCCCAAATTCACTTCCCAATCCCTTCCCTTCATCCTGCACCGACCTCCCGAAGACGGGGCTATTTCCCAAAAAAAACGAGCGGAGCTCTTTTAACCGCCCCACCACGAGCCTGGCTTCTCCCCCGGACCACTGCACCCCTCCCCTCCCACCCCGAACCAGCCGCACCAGCTGCCACCACGCCATCTAGTTTTAACAGCGATCAAGCATTTTAAAAACTGTTCTTTCTCACAACTTTTAAGACATCGATAGATTTTTTTTTTCTCAGATACGAGTTGACAACTTCAGATGGTCGGTAACATTGAGTCTATGCAACCCCCCCCCCACAACCCGGCATTTCACGTCGGCAGCCTGGTCAGAAAGGTAAATCTCAACAGGACATCAAGCCGGAGAGTCGGGAGCACGCAAAATATTAAGAGTCATCGAAAATGCAGCTGCGGAGAGCGTAAAGCTGCGACGAGGCTCCCCACACGATACAAAGGATCCCTCGATAACCGCACCGGACCGCTGTCGCAGTGGCGCACAAGGGCAGCCGGGCCCACGTGAAGGCGGTGAGGGGAGTTGTTGTGCTGAGCATCTCACTGGAGGATTTTCATCGAGTTAGACTCATTCACCTTGAATGCTGGCACGCAGCCGATTTTGTTTAATCGAGATTGGAAATGGGGCCCGGGCGTTTTATGCCCGCTCACGTGGACACCGTTAGTTGGAGGGATTATGAAGGGTGGGAGGGGGAGGTAAACGGCTCATTTGTTTATTTATACATTCATATTATTATTAACCACAACGATATCAAAGGAAAGCAAAAAAATAGATTACTAATGTGCAGTTAGTACAATTAAGGCCATTTTAATCTTCAACCATGAAGCTCGTGTGGACTATTGGAGGAACACTGCCACAGTGTGCAATGCTGTTGTCCACACAAACGAGGCAACATGAAACAAGACGGCAAGTGAAGGTGTGTTGGGGACACATGGACGTCTCGGTGTGCAAACATTTTCAAGCCAAGAAGGTGAGGAACACAGAGATTGACACGCTCTCAACACTGAACCTACTGGCACGGTTTCAATTACCACTGGCGCTGGGGTATTTCTTTTGTGGGGAATTAAAGTGACCCTTCTTGGTTCTTTCGGTAAAGTCACGTAGAATGGAAATAATAAAATAATAAAAAATTAAACAGTCACGAAAGCTTTAAATCGAAATTTAAAGTGACCCTGTGAAACTATTGGCAAGAGTATCACTGGTGTACCACTGTCATAGCGTAACATCTCAAGATGTGTGTGTGTGCGTCTATTAATTGGGAAAATGCATCCGTCTTGACAAGGCACGAAACAACTCACGAACATCGTGGACTTGACGCAGTGTCACAATTCAAGGTCACGATTCAATTCCGGAATGGATTTTATTTTCACTTTAACATTCTGGTGAACGAAGCTCCGCTCCAGTGTCTGCAGGGGTTCACATTAACCCATTACAAACATCACATACCGCAAAGGTAATTCAAAGTATTGAAAGCACAAATTGATTCTAACCATTTCGATTTAAAGCTTTTGTGACTGCAGGGATTCATCTTCTTGGTTCTTTCGGTAAAGTCACGTAGAAGGGAAATAATAAAATAATAAAAATAAAACATTGTATTATGTTTAATAATAAAATAAAAACATATTTTATTACGTTTTATTTTATTCTTTTATTATTTCCCTTCTACGTGACTTTACCGAAAGAACCAAGAAGATGATTCTAACCAATCTATTGATAGTCACAAGCCTAGACTTTAGTAGTCCTTATGAAATTTGACTTTTGCCCGTGGACCTAACGCAAAAAGACATTTGACTTTTAAGCTGCCAAAAAAAAAAGACGAACTGTTGATGAGTGACATCACTTACCCTCTAATACACTTTGAAGTCAACGTTATTCAAAAGTAACACATTGCTCTTTCTCAAACCCTCCTTCAGATCATAATACTGACGTCCTTTATCCGTGGAATCCACCGAGGAAGCGTGACTTTTTCAGGAGAGCGTCGCAATGTGCATTTCAGCCAGCCGCTTTTCACCGAGTGTTTTACAAGTTTTGGAAACAACCAATTTTGCGTAATACGCACAACCAAGACCGAGCTGCAGCCCACTATGCTCACCGCACTAAAACAACTGCCATCGCCAGGCAATTATCCTTCGATGAACACACGATGACCGTGGCCCAAAAACACCTGGAGTGCACCCGATTCCAACAGATCTCCACTTCAGCTAAGCAGAGGTTTGAGCCTGGACAGCGCGTAGACGGGCGACCACCACGCATTAAACGGGTGCTGTAGGCCGCTGCGGGTGCTACGTTGTGGGCAATGGAGGGCGGCGCAGAAAAACCCGCGTCCTAGTTCCTTGCCTTCAATGAGATGATCACGGTTGGCTACGTGCGGCGTGCGGACGAAGATCAACAAACATACATTCAATAGCCAACGTCTTGCCCGCGTGTCGTTTGCACACGCTCCTTGTCAGTGCTTCTGTAACCACATTGAGTGATGCCAGGAACAAACGCACACTTGCCACATTACAGCCCACAAAGGGCACCCGGCAGTTAGAAAGTGCACACTTCAAGGTCATGCTCAGCTAGATGTTGGCCGCGTCGAGTTTATCCGACTCGACATTTTTTCTCCAACGCCACCACATGCCGCTGCTGGGTTTTCATTATTTACCACCCGTGAACTTTTCCGACGCAAAACAATGCCATGAGCATGAAAAAATAAGAATAGGTGTTTACGCTTGCTAGCAATAAAACAGTTGTGTTAAGATGCTCAAACACCAAATAGAAACCTTTTGCAAGGAATCAAGTCTGCATTAACCACACAGAGTACTTGTGGTGAACATGCAAACAAACATGCTCTGATAATGTATGCATTGTCTTTTAAACTTATTGGTCTACACCATTATTTATGGTGGTTATCTTATTTTTTAATACTTTGATACTGGCAAAAAAAGTCCCATTTTAATGTCATCAGCAGTCAAAATAACTCAAAAGCCAAGGTCGCAGTGCGATGCTCAATTTTAGCAGTGTCAATTCCACATTCATACGGCACGGGCTTACCATAGAAGACCCAGATCAATTGTGACATTTTTTTGCAACCATTACAAACACCTGCAATAAACAGAGCGCACCTCCTTCAACGCCAATGCAGCGTGAACAATGAGACAATAGTACCAGAAATAGCTACAAAATAAACTACTCAAAACAATCGTTCGTGTTGAAAATCACCGAAATATTTGTTTTGTTATTTATATTTTCCATCATGACACGAATGATTATTTTTGGTGATGCATTACGGCTACGTCATTTTGCCTTGAACTAGGAGCCCATAGCGTGAAGATAGGGTCCTGTCCGCAGCTGTACCATCGGCAGTTGACAAGCAAGCATTGATCCAAGCAAGCCCGACTTTGCATGTCAAAACCGGTACCAGAGTTTTCTCGTCTTTAAATCATTGCCGCTAACATTATGCTCTTCTAAACGGCCATGCGGCTAATGGGTTGTGTAAGCAATACTTTTATTTGTCATGTGCAGATATGGATACGTCTGCTTATTTATCCTGTCACACGTTAAACAGGTCCATAGGATGTTGAGGAGTGGCGCTGCAGGTCTGGCATTGGGCTACTCACAGGGAAGTGTGGTAGGGCCACCCGTCCATTCGCCCGGATGCTCCGGTGCATCTCCCTCCGCTGCTGCTTCTTGAAGCGGTACGGAGGAATCCCATCTCTGCGCGCGCACACGAAGGATCAGGGCAACATTTTAACAGCGCGTCACACTTGTCCCACTCACTCACTACCACGCACTCACACATCCACTCGTGCACATAAAGACAAAGATCCCCCGTACAGCCTGTAATAGCCTGTTGGGGCAAGCACCGTTAGCGGTCATCTATGAAGAGGCCTGGACAGCACACAAGAGCGTAGATGGGCAACACCACGCCTGGCCGCCTCGGTTTTCCCAGTGGCGATGTTTACACACCGCACCAGGTACTAATTTGAGGCCGCGTCGACCTAGGGGAGGCCCAGCACCGGTTCAGTTAATCGTCACTGGTGTTGGCCGAGAGCGGGAATCGAAATCAGGTCGCCGCACGCACACACACACACGCGTGCGTGCGCACAAAGGCAAAGATCCCCCCCAACGTAGCCTTCACAGACGGTTTGGGGCAAGTGCTGTTAGCGTGCGCGCGCACACACACAGGGCGAGCACACACGCTAGCCATTGAGTGAAGGCGACATTTCGGCTAAAACCGGTTCTTAATGCTCGCTGGGCGCGACTCGGCGAGGTCGGGGAGATCAGAGGGAAGTTCGCGCAGCAAAACAAAAAGGACCTCAGCCGCCGAGCGCGCGCACGCCTTGGCGCGTTCAATGCCATTGCGCAACGAGTCACGCACGACGACGCAAGAGCAGCCCTCGCGTCACCGCTCGCAGCCCGGCGTGAGCTTCACTCAACGGCAGCCGGCTTCAAAATAAAAAAAAATCAATTCCTGGCCGCAAAGTTCAAAAGCAATAAATGCATAAATCAAAGTGAGCAGTCAGAGCTGTTCACGTTGCTTAAACGGGTGTCGGGCGATTCTTATTTAGATTTATGGCCCCTGGTCCAGAGGTGAAACTTCCACATTCTGTGGGCAGGGTCTGGTCACTCCAAAGGACGCGCGCCACCTGACTTCTCAAGGCGTGGTCACCAAGTAATGTCCATCTCAGGGCTTTAAAGCTGTCAAGAGAGAAAAAAAAAGAACACCAACCTGTGAATATCTACAAAAGAGCTCAAACGTATCGGCCTTACGAATGTGATTATCAATAAAGTTTCTTCACTTCTATTTTTTTTTTGAGCCAGCACTCCACACAAACAGCACGCGCCGTGCGATGATATCCTGTCTGCCTTGCTCAGAAATCCAGTGAATTGGTGGCACCGGAACATTGTGGAGGGCTACTTCCAGCATCCTCAAAGGAGCTCATTCATTTGCTCCGTGTGACTCAATCCCACACACCTAGGAACAGGAATTTTTTCATACGTGCATTTTTTCCCCCCCCGAAACCGGTTTTAAAGTTTGACTTATCGCGTGTACACAAAGCCTGTGCGGTGGGCTGCGTCTGGCAAGGAGGCGCTAAAGTCTGATCCTCTCCTGTTCCAATGCCCTACCCTGAAACACGCCCCCACAACCAACACACACACCCCTGATTTATTTTCCAGAACAGTACAAATAAATAACATAGGTATGCGCCATCCTCCCGGACGTTACACTGCAGCCCACGTTATTGTTCCGTGTTCACAGATTTCACAACGCCCTCTCGGCAAAAAGTCGTCGGCTCTCCTGCGCTTTCCCGTATGGTCCGAATAGACTCAATCGTCCACGAATATAAAATAAAATGAGCACAACGCTAAAAGAAAATTTACGAGCCATGCTATTTTTACTTGACCAGGGAAGGACAACCGAGCGAAATAGCTCCTTCTCAGAAGCGACCTGGCCGCAAGTGATAACTCAAGTGGCTTACCACGTGGACATTTCTAGCAGCCACAAATACTGTTAGGTGCATGTTTCTAAAATGTGGAGGGGAAAAACGGGAGGACCCGAAGAAAAATCCACACTACCAAGGAGGGGAGAACATGCAAACACTAAATATACAGCAGGCGTCAAGGGTCGGGATTGAACCCACGACCTCCTGTATACTAGGCGAGGTAGTTAACAACTCGCCACTCTCTCCCTGTAAATGGCACAGACTCCACGTGAGGTTTTGCCCAGGAAGCAGTTTTAGTTCAATTTAACACGTAGTTCAGCTGCGCGGCAGAAAGGTTCCCAAAGCGAGCGAGTGTGGGGGAATACCCTTTATATATGTGTCAAACAAAAATCTTGGGCAACTTTAACGCGTGCCGATGTTCCAACTGGCACTCACATCTTCATCGCTCGGCTTAAAATATCGCTGCCCCGTCGCACACTTTTCCCACCGCTTTACTTTTAAACCGGCGCTCGGGACACACGAAACGATCCACTTTCGCCATCACCAGAGCGGGTTAGAGATTTAAAACAATCTCGCCACGGCAAGCGTCGCTCGCTCCACAGCCGTTTCACGGGAGGAGACGATGTGGTAAATGAAGGTCACACGGCAGCTTCAAGCGAGGCAAAATAACGCGATCCGCCCAAAACGACAGCGACGAGGCAACACGCAGCAATCCCGGGCTCTGCACCTCTCGCTCTCTTCTCTGGAAAGACGACGTCAACCGTAAAATGCACAATTCGATATTCCTTTCACGCGGCAGTCTTTATCCCCTCTTTGTAGTATTTACACTCAAGGACAATATTTCAATTCGGGTATCGATTTGTCTTTCATCTCTCTCTCTCTCTCTCACACCGCACATTTATTTATTTGTTCTCCCTGAACACCCCCGCCTCTTCTCCCCACCCCGCATTTTGAGACTCGTGCTAGCTCCGAAGACAAAGATCCCCCGTACAGCCCTAAAAGACTGTTGGGGCAAGTGCTGTGAAGCGAGCACCTATGAAGGCCAGCACAGCCCACGAGGGGGTTGGTGGCCAGCACCACGCCCGACCGCCTTTGTCTGCCCAGTGGTGATGTTTACACACCGCACCAGGTACTCATTTGAGGCCGAGTCGACCTAGCAGGAGGAAGCCCAGGACCGGTTAAGATAATCGTCACTGGTGTTGGCCGTGAGCGGGAATTGAACTCGGGTCGCCGGCTTAGTAATGCAGCGCGCTAACCGCCGCTCCACACGCAGTCACTCACCATCTGCTACGGTCCCCACTTCCCCCATGCCCCTTCTCACACCAGGGAGATGACTGCACCTGCTTTATCCGTCATCTCATTCGCAGCCACCCGCCGACCCACTGCGAACGCTCTCCACTGCTCTCACGGTCATTAACTCCCCGCGCGCAATGACCGCACCGCGGTTGCCAGGCCGGGTCCACTCAATCCGGCCCACCGGTGACGTTCTTAAGCCTCATCGCCCCTGGGCTAGCTGTAACGAAGCTGGCATGGCACTGGCGTCAAAGTTTCTTTCCATGTTACCCGGTCTGGCCCAGAAAAAACAAGATCGCAGACCTGGGCCCCCAGGATGGATTATCGACCCAAGCCGGACACGCTTAAGAACAACGGCGACTCCGGAACCATTTGAGAGGTCACGAGGTCAACATGCAAACTGACACGTGCAGGCCGGCGTCACTCGCTCGGTTCAACGTCCCCATCCGTATTGGTGTAAAAAAAAAAACGTGGAAGATTGTAAAAAGACACAAACAAGTTCAACTTACTCTAACCCCTACCACAATATTAAACTATGTAAAAAGTATTTTTTTTATTTGGGTCAATCCGTGACTTCGATGGCTGTGGACTTTACGACCATGGAGATTGGGGAGCCGACAAAGCCTAAGGGTTCGAGGAACATGGGGGGACATGAACCCATGCATTGGAGCTGTACCTGGGTCGGTTCTGGACCAGTCCTGGGCCAAAGTGGCCATGGAAACCAAGGGCAAGCCTGCCACCCTCGTGGACTTTTTACCAACGACCCATTTTGCCGTAACCTTCTACGTGTAAATTTGGAGACAACAAAAAAACACTGCTCCGAGTGTGATGGCCAATAAAACATGTTGGCGAAGTCAAATCCAGAGCAGCGAGGGTTTCTCTATTTAATACACAACCGCGACTGGGATACGTTGATCTGGGAGGATGACTGTTCGATAGATCAGCTGTTACTCGACCTTGCCAAAAAAGCGAATCGTGTTGACTGATTCTCTGTGCGTGCAATTGCCAAGCGCCGCCAAACACTTGCGTGCGACAACGCAACGCTCGTAATTAATTCGGGGGGGGGCTTGCCTTGCGTGCCACTTTGAGTGAAAGATGTCGCCCTGGGTGTGGATGTTGTGAGAAGAGCCTGTACACACCCACCAAACACGACGATTGAGTCATTAAATAAAGACTGGCTGCTGAACTCAGGAGTGATCGGTAAACAAGGTTCAACCCGGTTCAACGTATCCTGTCCGGCCGTCACATATCTATCCACCGTGACCAAATTAACTGCCGATGGTGTAGCCGTCAATTTCGATACATTTGATAAATACGACCTTTCCACACACAGCAATGTATTCTTAATCTCCCGAAGAGCACTGGTTGACTACGTACGGTGCGAAAGAAGTTCAATATATATACATACATACAATCCCACGTGCGTCTGCTTACTTCCAAAGCAGTGAAAGCATTTTCGCATGTTTACCGTAGTTTGCGCTTATTTTCGTCCAGTAACCTATGCAACAGTAATTTACTGTTCAAGTTCACACGTCTGACCTTTTGACACATTAGCCGTGTATATAGCTCGATCCTGACCGAGCCGGATATGCGACGTTGTACCGTACCGCGGAAAATCATCAAATATCGTTTCACTTTCTGTATGGTTTATGTAACAAGCAACGCAACAAAACGCAATGGTTTTAAAGCAATTTGCTCCCAGTTACCAACGCCATTTAGATGTGAGTGCTGCAGTACTTGCATCCTCGACAGATGAAGCACTTGTGTTGCGTTTTAAGATCCCCGTGACTTGTGGGTGAGAGAAAAGGGAGGCTTATTAAAACGTAGCCTTGAGTGGTCGGCAAAGTAACTCAGAAGACGAGAGTAGAACCCTGCAAAACAATACTTGTAACCGGCCAATTAAAATGACGTTATATTTCCCCCGAAGGTGTTACATTGAAATCAACCGGTTGCAAAGCATTAACGATGTACATCATTACTACTACTAACAGTCTTGGTTTTCAGGGCAGTAAAAAGAGTGAACGTGTGTATTTTAAGAAGACAGTGGATAGAAGCAGTCCACCAGGACGCCTTAATTTAGGGCCAAGCAGACCTTGGGGAGGCCCAGAATAAGTTCATAAAAGGCACTTGGCCACCGATTTTATCCGTGTTCATTAATCTTATCGACATGCATTGCATTTGTTACGTAGTCCATGTACCAGCACTCCACACCACAAAGATCCCCCATATAGTCTCGAACACTGTTGGGACAGGCGTTATTAGCGAACTCAAAGGGGTGGTGCTGCCTTGCAACGTGCCTGACCTCAATTAAGGCTCAGTGGACCTAGGGGAGGCCCAAAACCGATTCAGATATTTGTTGGCCATGAGGGCGAATCGAACTCGGGTTTCTGGGTTCGTAGCGCAGTGTGCAAACCACTACGCGATCGAACCGCACACCCAAACACACACGCACAAATACACACACTCACACATACATACATACACACGGACAGCACACAAAAGGTACATTGCTTGAACGTCAAACGTGCAAAACACAAGCTGACAACACGGCATTGGAATGTACCCAGTTTCCACGACGACTTAAATTTGAATACAATATTAAATGTTTTTTTTACGCAACTAGCCCCATTGAATTGCCAAGGAACGCTCTTCGTAAGCAACGCTGTTCAAGGTGCATAACATTCCGAGAGACCCGAGCAAAAGGAACAACGGGCTCGCACCCACAGACAGGGGATGAGTCGACCGCACGAATACGAGGCCTTCATCCAGCAGTGGATTTCTAGAAAAGTGGCCGCGTGCGTGTGCGTGCACATGCGCGCGGGCCGCAGAGCGTGCACCACGCGGGTTCGTGGGTAGCCGACGCCTGCAAAGCACGCTTTTGCTGCGCTTGACGCACGTTCGCGCTCGCACCTCGGCTCCTGCAACTTTCACGTGCTCATCGATTCACGTATATCGGGATTTCCGCGCGAGCGGCCGGCGCGGTTTGAATTACTGACGGGGATTTTGCTGCCGCTTGCGAGGCAGCCCACGCTTTCGCTGGCACATGTACGGTGCAAAAAAAAAAGCAATTTCTTCGTATAATTATAATATATATACGCCACTTAATTGCTCTTCATTTTGATGTAGGATAAAAACAAACGTGCTCCAAGCAGCAGCGGGGACAAATGTCAGTGTCTCCCCTCACCCCCGCACTGACCTTAAGGCTCAGACGAGCAACGGATGGTGCTCCTTTGCAACGGGGGTCACTGGTAAAAAATGCCACATTCATACGGCTGAGATATTAAGTCTTAAGGATAATCATTGGCTCATCTTCAATGAAGATGGGTTGCCGAAACAAGCAAGGAGACAATTTGACTTCATTTAACTGAGGATAGTACACGCACACACGTGTACAAAGGCGAAGATGTCCCATGTGCTGGAGCCAGTGTTGTTAGGGAGTGTCTCGTAAGGCAGGCACCAGCACACCAAGCGGCGGTGTGGCCAACCCTGTGTCCTCCTCTTCCGCATTCCATTCCCACTGCTGATCTTCACACATTGTACTAAGTACTCATTTGAGACTAAGTCACCATCCAGGAGACACTACATAAGTTTTAAACAGTAAATATCACTTGTGCTAATGTGCACTACAGGGCCGGTGACTCAACTCTCGTCTCAAGGTTCGACGACAACGCTCGCACAGTATGAACACAAGATTCACGAGGCACAGAATGCAAGGTACAAGACAGGAGACACCTGCCACGATCAATACACAAAAAGTGAAAACACAAAGACACAGAGCACTGACACACGGCGCAGAATGCACAGTAGACAGGAGACACGAGACATGATCACCAGCGCCAGCGGCTGCAAGGAGGCCCCACCCATAGAGAATACAGCCCGGCATGCACAGCGCTACCCACCCATGTGCTCCCTTGGGGTCCTGCAATGCCCCCACATCAAATGCAGCCCAGTCACAATGCGCTACGCTTTGAAGTCGTCTGCCCGGCCTGACTCCCCAGCGTCAAGAGCTGAGCCCACGGGCTGCAAGAGATGAAAGCGGAAAATATGCGTGTGTCCGCGTGTGTGCTTGCTTGTGCTCGTACGTACGACTGTGTCTGTGTGTGTGCGTGCGTTGTGTGTTCTGTGGGTGCGCGCGTTATAGACTGCATCCCCCCCCCCACCCCCGCATCTAACCCGCTCGCAATAACCGTGCTTTGCAAAAGAATCCCATGGCGAACTGTTAATCGGGGAGGTTATGAAATTAAATAAAGAACGGCGTGCGTGCGTGCTGTTTGCATGTGCACACGAGCGTGCGCAGTTGCGTGTGTGTTTGGCGTCTGTTGGAGGCGAATGCCTCTTCACATCCAGAATGACTGCAGTGTAAAACGAATGCCGAGTTGAGCGTTGCATTTTGAAAAGTAAACGATATTCCCTTATTGATGCATTACTCGAGGTTTTATTTACAAATGTGAGTTAATTAGAGCTAGGGAACAAACGCACACAATCGCAGTGCACGCATTCACACACATACACAGCTGCGATAAGCACTTTAACTCCCTTTAAAGTTGAACCCATGAAGAACAAAGTAAAATTTGAAATAATTTATTTTCCTTAGTATGAGTGCTTATTTTTAATTTCAAAATTGCTGTGTACACAACTCCATAAATAAAGGAAAGTGATGGGTGATAAGGAAGACAATTAGGTTGTAAATGATGGCCGCCGATGATTATTATAATGATGTCAATTACGATGATAAGAGGCCATACCAAGATAGATACCCTCACTCGTGGCCCTCACACGTTTAATGTTCGAAACTAAAATAACCGAACCGATTTGCGCTCGACAACCAGGACATGTGCCACGGCGCGTCCACCGTGGCAGAAAATCGACTTCTTAATAAACTCCCAATCTTGTATGGCCCAACCAAGCATCAGAGCGTGAATATTTAATGAAACAATCAAACTGCCTGCTCACTCACAAATATTGAAACGGTACTCGTAATCAACAAAGGCCCTAAAAAAAGCCTGTGATGAAAACGGCACGTTCCCGCGGCAGGGACCAGTCTTCCCTAAACTACAAGCAGCTTCAAGTCCACCGTGAGAGAGGACGCTGTGCCGATGCTTGACTGAACAGGGAGACACACTTTTGACGTTTTGAGCACTACGAAAGGATCAGTTCGCCAAGATTCACGAGTGGGGAAGGTGGGCTTTTTTTTTCATTTTGTTTTTGCGTAATCATGCTTGCCGGCCACTTTGTTCTACGTTGCTACGGATCAATGGGCACGTGGGTGCCCACACACCTGACCACTTCATAACACAGCCGGCCGACACATCCAAAGCCAACGTGTGTCGCCATGCTCAGGTGAACACTGGACAGTGGCCATCTGTGCTGGGGGTCCCGACACCGTCGACGCAAATTTCATTTTGCTGACAGTACCGAGTAAAGCCCTAAACATTTGTATTCACCGGCGATTCAATGAGTCCTGAGGTTAATGGTAATCATTTGATTAAAGATCGATACATTTTACACCACGGTGATGCGTGTATTGCGAGCATGACAGTCAAAGATTAATCAACTGGCCTTTTGCCCGTCCAAGGACGGGTGCATTGCAGTAAATCTGAAACGTGCAAGCGAAAAGCAGACCCCGACGTGATATTTATTGCATCAATTCGCGTGCAATTTGTAAGGGCGCGGTGACACAGACCGATTTCATTTTAAGGTTATATAATCCCTTGTTCATCATGACGTCCTTTTTACTTTGATGTCTCAACAGCGTTACGGAGACCACGTGACGTGAGTGTTCTGCCTTTGTGGTGAGGGTTATCAGTTGACGCCGAGGAGGGGGGAGGAAGCGCCTCGGCCCCCCATATGGAGTGACATCACCTGTTAATTATTATTGAGGGGGGCTGTTCGATGTGGAGTGATGTAACCTGTTCATGATTATTAATGAGAGGGGAGGGTGCTACATGTGGAGTGACGTAATCTGTTCATGATTATTAATGAGGGGTGGGGGGGTGTCCATTTGGGGGATGTCACCTGCTCATGAATATTAATTAGGGGGGCTGGTCGATGTGGAGTGACGTCACGAGACATTCCTGGGTGATTATAGTCGGTATGCGCAATGAGGTTTCCTTGTGTCCAGCCACTTCTCGGCGGTAAGGATGACGATGGTACTAATCATGGACAATGATGGCAATGATGATTGACAATGAATGGGTGAGGATGACAATGATGATGGTGGTGGCAGCCATAACTATGGTGAATTTTTACTCAGAAACCCACAAACGGAAATCCTGCTGCCACACCATCTGAGCTACATCCTGCCTTAGTAATACTTTTTTTTTAATAGATGGGCTGCATATGCTGGCACATATTCATGATCCTTGAAGACGAGCCAGCACAGCTCTGCCAATAAAATAATAAGGTTTTTTTCCCTCTATTCTTCAAAAAAATATATATCTTATTATTATTTTGCTGCCGACAGAGACACAATAAGCCAGCGAGCGCACACTTCAATGTTTTCCAGCCACACACCATGGGCAAGGTCCCCACGTGGCTGGTGTCGCTTCAGGTGGCATTGTGGAGATGGGTCATGGTGGTGGCGGCTGGGCAGAGAAGACGCCACGATAAATAAACAAGCTGGTAGAAGAAGTCCGATTGACGGACAGAGAGGGTGTTGTTTTTCTTCACATCAAATAAAGTAGTAAAATAGAACTGCAAAAGCATGGGTGACCAGAAGCCTCGTTATATTTCGTTTTATTACCGCACTTTGTCCGCCAGGCAGCGTCACACCTTTCATTGTGACTGGCATGACCATTTTCGGTCATGGTTTTTTTGACCTAGGCCAAAGGCCATAGATTTTACATCGCTTATCCTCAGTACTATAAGGCCACCGGGTCCTTCCAGTCAACATTAACCCCGACCCGACTCTGTAAAGGTTATTGACGTTTCCTCATGCGTCATTATTATTATCGGCCATGACAACTCCACTGCTGGATGGAGACCTCCCCCCAAACATCTCTCATGGTCTTTCAGTGCAAACGATCCATCTTGGACCTGAACATGAACTGATTTTATCACTCCATCTCCGCGGAGAAAATACACTTTAAAGCACGTTCCCTCCGTTGGTTGCCACCAAGTCAATGGTCTCGAACACAGCCAATCGTCCTTTCCAGGGACGTGCCCTGCCCCGACTTATTTTTCTTAACAGTCAATAGAATGCCTCGAACTCGCGTGTCCCTCTTCCCGTCTCTCGGTGCAATTCCACGCATGCCCGTGCCTCTCCGGCTCATTCACGCGCCGTTCAGCTTTATGCCCAATTGCTTTGCCCACATCGATGTTTTTGATATACGTCACAGCGGGTTATGTGCACCGATTAAAGCCAGCCACGGTATACGACTTGAAAATAAGATATTCTTTCACGATTCAATGCACGAAAATCGATTCCAATCAATTGATCAATGTGTCAACATGTCCCTTTGTTATCTGGCCATACTAATCATCCGCACTTGATACCTATAAGCATGTGAATTAACTGCTATAGTGCGGTTGTGTTCATGCAATATTATCCATGTAAAAATAAATGAAACGTATAAACACGTGTGACCGCAAAATTGGACGATGAAAAACATTACAGCGGGATGCTCTCTTTGCAATATGTAAACACTTTCTTTCAAAGACTTTCCAAAATGCTATGCCACACGACACCAGGCACTGGCATGGACAACACGTGCACACCCCATGCCCACCAATGCACATGAAGACAAAGACCCCACGTGTAGCCCTAACAAACTTTTGGGATAAGTGCCGTTGGCGAGCTCGTGGCGAACAAACGCACGGAGACCGACTACCACAAGATGAAGCCACATAAACAAAAACAAGAGGACGAATTCCCAGAGACACATACGCGGACTTACTCCGACGCTCATGCTCACAAAGACCAATACACACAAAAAAATACGTACACACGCACACACAAACTCAAGAAGCACTCACAAGGTCAGACACAGACAGAAAGGCAGACAAACTCACAAGGGCACACAGCTACTCGCATAACTCACGACACACATACACGCGTACTCGCTCTCTCTCAAAAAGACAAACACATGCACACACAAGCCAAGGGACCCACACGCACCGGCGGCGCTGTCCCACGCATACACGCACACATTGGCGAGCCCTTAAAATGCAGCCAATGTTTGCCAAGCCGTATAAGGGGCAACCACGCGGTACATCTGCTCAAACAGGAAATGGGGGAAGGCAACATCAAAGAGGCAAATCCAGGAAGCGTTCAGACTTCTGTAGCTACCTCTGTTTGTGAGCCAAGCAGTTTCCCCCCCCCCACCACCACCACCAATGTCTCTCTCTCTCTCTCTCGCCCCTCTCGGTCTCTTTAACGTTTTTTTTTCTCTCTCTCTTTTTAAACCGAGAGACATCCCACTCACAAACCGTGAGCGTGCATGCATTCGCGCTCACATGGTGTAACCTTAGTGCTGTTTTTTTTTGTTATTCCCAAAGGGGGGCGGCCGTGGGGGGGGGGGAGATGGCTAGGGGGCTGCAAGGAGCCAAAAAGGGGGTACGTTGCTTTGCTCGAGTATTTTTTTTGTCACATGGCGCACAGGGGGGGGGGGGGGGGGGGGAGCTGTATTTTAACAGAGGCCAAAAAAAATCGTCGCGAGTTGGCGCGTTTTAAAGAGGGCTGGCGGCCGACAGCGATCTATGTCAGTACAAAACAGCCACTCAGCTTGGCTTGGGGCAACCGGAAAAAAAAAGAGAAATCTACGGGGGGGGGGGGGGGGGGCTACCGCTTGTGACTTTTGGTGGTCCGAAATAGTGGACCACTTTGAAGCGTCGTCTATGACAACGTGAGAGTCTATTGCGACGTTATTGCTCAAAGGGATGAGTGGACTCGACGCACGGTCTGGCTGCGAGCCGACACAAAAAGGGGCAAATGTGAGGCGATCCCACACACTGCATCACAGCACCTCCGATGAGCATGGTTGGCTACGTACAGTGCGAAAGAAGTTCAACGTATGATAATTGGTTCTTTACCCTTCTATCTGGCAACAAAACTGACACCTTTTTGCAAGGAGTCATGTTTGCATAGACCGCAATACCTGCAGTCATAATACAAACAAAAGAACATAACTCTGATAATGTGCACTGTCCTTGAAGTTGATTGGTCCACACCCGAGACAGCTTTCCTTCGAGCCTAGTCTCATATGGGTTGGACCAGATGACGCCAAAAGGCGCACGCCTTTTGGCGTCATCAGAGTTATGTTCTTTTGTTTGTATTATGACTGCAGGTATTGCGGTCTATGCAAACATGACTCCTTGCAAAAAGGTGTCAGTTTTGTTGCCAGATAGAAGGGTAAAGAACCAATTATCATATTTTTACTGGCAAATGAGGTCCCCATAGTGTAAGTTCAACGTACATACGGTCCAATAGCAGACGAGTTGACGAGAGATGCACAAGCACGTGTCCGTCCATAGACACACACCAAGGTGTACGCATTTCACGGGGACAAATCAGTGTGAAGGAAATTCCACATTCATATGGCAGGATTCAAGTCTCCATAGTGGGCAATGACTGGTCTCATCACAGTGCAGGCTCACCCAGTGGTACACATTGCATCGTGTACCACTGGGTGAGGATCTACATCCATGCACGAACATGAATGAAATTAATCTCCGGGATGCAAAGTACGGATTCACGTTCATTAATTTTGATTATTCTAACACTAAAAGGCACAGGGACTCAAAAAGTAAACAAAGCACGACTCTTGCCAATTTTTCAACAGTGTCTCCCAGTCTGAAAACAGGCTTCTGACTGGGCCCCTAATACTGGTAGGAGCCTCCTGGTTACACCAGCCCACAGGGGATTATTGTGTCCGTCGTGCAGGGAGGGGCTGGGTGGAGAGGGAGGGGCTGGGTGGGGAGGGGCTAGTCACCCCGTGGTGCCCTTATAAAACTCAACGTTTAACATACTCACGCCGGCTTGTGCCCGCCCTCACAGTCGGGCATATTTGAGGAATACACCACGCCGCCGTTGACCCTGGCCATTGACTGAACAACCCAACGTTCCTACCAGCTCCCTCTGCAGGAATGTGTTCCCAAAGATGCTACTTTCGCTACAACTTTGTAAAGAAACTAAAAAGTCAAGAGCGATGGCAATCTGCCACAACGCACCGCTATTGCGGCAATTACCGCGCGCTGGGCATAATGCGGTAACGTACCGGCACTGCATTGGAATTTGAACTCTGTGTCCTTTTAAAAAACAATCGGCAAGTTTGGGCTCGCTACCGTGCCCTTTCCCTGCCTTTTGCATTGCACACCAGCGCAAATCCAATTCACCGCGGCTGTAAAAATCACGCTGATCCACCCTCTTCCCTACGCGTTCAAAACAATATCTTCTTCAATCGACAGAAAGGCCCGGTTGCGTAAAAGCAAAAAATACCAACAGATGCTATTCGCTGCCGAAACTAATTTCAAGTACGTAACAACATCAAAGACTCTCTTTTTACGACAAACATCACACAACCAAACGAAATAAAATAAAAAATCAGCACTATAAGAAAGAGAACACGATAACCGATACAAATTATTCAACATGTGAAACAAGAGGCTCCCTCTATTTTGTTTTTGCAGCCGCGGCGCACACAAATCACGATTTTGCCAATTTGCGAGGACAAGATAAAATCTGACAAACATTTCCTGAAAAAAAAACAAAGCGACTGGGTGGTCTGGTGGTGTGGGATGCTGCCTGATAAGAAGGAAACCTTCTCTCCGCCTCCTTCGGGAACTACAATCGAGAAGTGGCGTTCACTTTTGACGACACGCAAAGCACGCACACGACCGTGACCACTTTGACTGGACATCATCCACAGCTGTTCAACGTCGTTAAATCGGTGTCACCTCCTCTCGTAAGCCACCTTCTGAACATATGCGGTGTCTGTTTTGCCACGAACGCCACAAAGAAATCTGGGTTTCTTTTTCGTAAGAAATCTGTTCAGCGGTAGCAAATTCCAACACCGCAACCCACCGGTAACTCCTCGCACCTCCGATTAGCACGGTTGGCTACGTATGGTGCGAGAGAAGTGCAACATAATACAGACGTACACCTCCAGAATGATGTATCCAAGCCAACACTAACATGTCTTGATATAATGCAATAAGAAGCGAATTGATGCTCCAGTCCCAACTTGCAATACAAATGTGCTTTCTTCATCTGCCGCCTCTGTTGTCGCTATATCTCACCATCGCTGTTTCCTGATCGGTCTATGGTCAGTGCACTTGTGTAGACTATCATTCCTGCCATCTGTCGACCTAAATACCCCTTCTCCATATCGCACTGCGAATTGTTTCCTTGTCAACCTCAAAAAACTTAGCCTCATCCTTCAATGCACGAGCTGCTGAACTCTGGAACTCATCACCTCTCCCTCCTGTCTTTTCACCTGTTCGCAACTTGCAGTCTTTTTCAACTCTCCCAATAACCAAATCATACTTAACCATCTGTGGGATCTGTGCTTCTGACGATGGCCGAGTTCACAATAGGTCAACTTTCAGCTTTGAAAAGGTCGCACTAAAGTTAAGCGTCCCGAGAGCACCGAACGTTATGAAAGCAAAAGGCAAAATGGACGCGCTCTTGCGCCGCACAACAAAATCTTTACAACAAAGCAAACCCGAGGCTCGCGACTAAAACACGAACCCCCTGGCGAAAACAACGCGAGCCGCAACTTTGGCCGATTTTACACTTTTCACGCGCATTTTACCACTCAAAAGCTATCGCCGCTGCCCAAAGCACCACATTGCTTTAGGCCGCTGTGTGCGACGTTCCATCGTGGCATCATGCACACACGAGCGCGGGGCCCCTTTGGCCACAATGGTTGGCGCTACGAGGCTGCTGCTGCTGCCGCTGTTTACATTCTTCTCTCGGCGAGGAGAGGCCCTCTGTGTATAGCGGCCCTTCACCCAGCTGCCTGTGACCTCTGGCTGTCGTTCTCCCCGCCCGCAACCCTTCACAACAAAGCCCGCTACGTCCAAACTTTTACCACCTTAATAGTTGTGCTCACCGACTTCACTTGCGCCACTTTGGAGTTTGATTTTTCGTTATTAAGGAGTCCCATATGTGACGTATATCTCGTTCTCTCCTTCGCCAAGGCGTTTATTCCGCGTGTCTCATCTCCCGTTGGTTTCTGGATCTTTTTGCCGGTTGCTCTGCGGGTCTCTCATCCCTCGTGTGTTTTTTTTTTACTGGTGACAGTGCAATGGGGCCACAGCAGCAGGAAAGCTAAACAAATGTGGAGTCAAAAGTATGACGGCTTTACCAGCTATTTTGTATGTTACATGGCTTGGTGAGCTTCTAGTTTTGGATGAAACCTCGACTAAAATGCTTTAAGGAGAGAGAAAAAAGGCAAATTTACAACGTAGCTCCCACTACAAAATCAGCCAAGTTTAAAAGTTTTTTTTATAGATCCTCAGGCCAAAACAACTGGCTTTACATCAAAGTATTGGCCACAACTTCAAATTTTCTTTTTTGAATGCAAGCAAAAGTTTATTTTTTTCCCTCAACACCATGTGAATTCTCATCAACTTGGGCCAACTAAAACAAATAAATAAATATGTGCTTAGACAGTGGGAGGGAGTTGGGGGGGGGGTCAAAATAAACAGTTCATATTTTAACTGGGCAATGGCCTCCAATGCTCTGCACCGGCACGGCTTAACATTAGGCCGTGCCCTTTGAGTCAAAGAAAATAAAAAGGCTCTGCCGAGCACTTATTATTTCTTTCGCGTTTTAAGTAAGAGAACCTGGCAGCATTCAACGTGTTTTCTACCCCAGCTCCGTCACAGTTACCAGCGCAACACGTCTGCCCGAGATCAAATGGGCCCCAACGGCAGCCTCCAAAACCTCAAAAGCGAGTCGATTTGCTAAGTTTTTTCTTACCGTTTCGGGCCGCAAAAACGTCGGGGATCTGCGGAAAATCTGAAGGCGGCGGAAGTGCCGTTTGCGCCGCCTTCTGAGCGGCGAGTGAAAGCGGACCGGTTTGAAGACAGCGGGCCCCCGGGTTTTACAGATCAGTGTGATACCTAACGTCGCCCATGAACCCCCACACACTCTCATCCAAATCCCACGCGCTTACGGCTCCGGTAAAAGCGTCCAACAGCCGGCTGTATCGCAGAAAACAGAAGACGAGACTGCACAATACACTCTGAAGACACGGGGCACACGCATCGCAAAATGCCGGGACCAAAAAAAAAAAGACTCGTCGCCTTATTTCGAAAGCCAAATTGGGTACAGTCTGTTTCCCACCTTCGCGTGTGACCACTGAACCGGGAGGGGGGGGGTGGCGGTAAATATAAAAGTGCGATGTTTGCACCCCCCACCCCCCTCACAGTCAAAGATTTGATACCTGTGCGCGTCTGGCAAAAATTGTATTTAGGGAATCCACAAAGTGCTTGTTGCCTGCCGTAGTGGAAATTTTTTTTATTTTGAGGAACGTGGCACCACGGTCAAAACCGCGGCGCTCAAAACGACCGGGAAAGCGAGTGCCGAAAACACAGGCCGTCTGCACATGTATCATCCATGATGAAATAATTTGAAGCTAATTAGAGAGTGGGTTCAAATATGTTGGCAAAGTATTCAATATATAATCTTCAAAAGGACGTAACTCAAGCACTGAGGGAGGCGGGAGCCAAGTGCCAATAAGCGTGCGTGCAATGTACACGCACACGCAACAGGGTTGCCCATATCAAAGTTTTCAACTTTAGACCCCACGAGTTTGACTCGAGCAAACTTTACCATTAAGACATTAGGCGACACATTTCCACCGTGCAATGCAAACGGCGCGTGGCATTTACGGTCGACACAACCGCTGCGTCGTTGACTCGGGCGGCCGCTCGTCGGTTCGAACCGTGAACGTCTGCAACGAGTGGCCAACGCACCACCACTCGGCCAGGTCACCATCCCAAGCTGGACACAAGTTACCACGTCAACCACGTCAGGGCTCTCTCCCCGTTGGTGTGCTCGGCGATGCTGGTGGCGCGGACGCGCGACAGGTGTCCCGTGGGTTCACTTACACGCTACTGTCGGTCATGGACATGCTGTCGTCCGTCATGGCGTCGCTCGATATGCTCTGCTCGCTGTCGTTGGCGCTTGTGGCCGGCGCGCAGGTGTGGCCGGCGTTCACGTGGTACGGCGGCACGGGCTTGGACTGCAAGGTCGGGCTGGGAAAGGACGAGGGGCGGGGGGTACAGGAAGCACGCAGAGACACGCACGAACAGGCACACAAACAAACATTTTAAGCAACAGTGTCCACTTTGTTGCGTGAAAAGTTGGGGTTAATGCATGTCAGTGAGCACCTTTTAAAGCCGGAAAGGTATAATATATGGTGGGTGTGACATGACCAGCACTATTTGCATGCCCAGCCAACTTTGTTTTTCCAATGTTGATAAGAGAGCACAAGACGACAGACGGGATATTTATTTCTGGCCCAGTCAACTTAGGAGAAGCACGAGCTAGATTTCTGCACCATTTTCCACTTGTAATACGTGTGGCCAGGCAGTCAACATGTACCCTTCAGAAAAGCACTGTGCATTCGTTATAACCAATACCAATACCCGCCATTCACCACTAAGTGACGGTTACGTCACCACGGTGCTTGTGCCAGGCCAGGTGCACATGCTTTAACACACATTAAAAATGCACACATTAAGACAGGTTTATGGAAGAAAAACATAGTAACGGATAGACAATATATTCGTATTCTTTGGGTCTTTCAGTAAAGCCACGTAGATACAACAAATAAATAAAAATGTCACGACGTTTCGATCGCACCACAAGCAATCGTCATCAGGTGAAAAATTTAGCGAGAGAGAGCTGCTGATAGAGAAAAGTCTAGGAAACAAAATTCCCCCCATAATGTTTTCTCTTCCAATACAATACACTTGTAAATTAAACCAAAGCTTGTGCATATGATGTGTTTAATTAGGGGGTGAAACGATGCTTCGATGAAGATTGATTATTACGCTCACGATGCCTGAAATTGCATTTGTGAGAATCAATGTATTATTATCCAAAAATACACACACAGTATAACCTATACTTAAAGCTTTCGTGACTGCAGGGATTCATCTTCTTGGTTCTTTCGGTAAAGTCACGTAGAAGGGAAGTAATAAAATAATAAAAATAAAACATAATAAAATAATTCTCACGACGTTTCGGCCACAACGCAAGCAGCTGTCCTCAGGTGAAGACCAGGTCTGTCGGGGAGACAGCGTCTGTGGCCGAAACGTCGTGAGAATTATTTTATTATGTTTTATTTTTATTATTTTATTACTTCCCTTCTACGTGACTTTACCGAAAGAACCAAGAAGACAGTATAACCTGTCCCAAGTATTAGAGGTTACTATAATGGTCACTACACATTGCCAGAATGTTAAAAAGAAAAAACATTTGGAATCACACTGGCAATCTGAATCATGAAAATTCGTTGAATTTGCGAGGAGAGCGGGAGGAACTTTAACAACCCCGAGTTTTCATGGAGATATTTACACACAACACTTGTTTTCTTCACGTAAATTCCATTGAGTTATGTTGAACAAATGATGACATGAGGCACGGGGCAGGGACAATTCTCACAGGAAATTCACTAATTGGAAGCATCGGCAAATGAGCAAGGGCGAGGCTGTGAACGCTTCAACGGAAAGTGCGCCGTCTGTCCCTAAAAGGTGCAAATTACTAATCCTAAGGTGCAAATTTGGATGTAAAAATGAACACATCTTCTTTCACACGTTTCAAAACAGAAATATCCTGCGATGAGACAAGCCAATAAACATTGCAAACACACAAATCTGCACACACACACAAAACCTACACGCTCTTTAATTTCGCTGGGGTTATTGCAACTGTCTTTGTGTTAATCTTTTATTCAAAAATCGAAATCTTCATCAAACAAAATAACCCACCCCCCTGTTTTATTGACGGCAAGGCCAAAGAGGTTGTACTTTTGAAATCTGATCGTGTGTGCTGTGTTGTCAAAAGGCAGTCTTCTCTCTAGCCCTCCCCACCTTCCCCCTCTGCAGCTCTCTCCATGGCTACTTAAAAGCCTCCCACCCCCTTTTAAGACCGGAGCTGGATTTGGGGGGAGCTGGATTTGGGGCTGTCCACGCCGCTCGCGCACGGGACGTGAGCCCACATGTGCCACGGCGTGCGCGCCGGGGGCACACCAGCCTTCCGCACTTGCCATCTGGGGTCCTTTGTAGTGTCGGCCCTCTCTACACTTGATGTGCGCAATAAATTAGAACCAACCGTTTTTGGCATGGGGGGGGCACGGGTGAAGGGGGCTAAAGGAGGGCTCCCTGCTGTTTGCAAAGTCAATTTGTAACCACATTACGGGATTGGAAGGTGAGGGGGTGGGTGGGGGTGATGGGAGGGAATATATATTTAAATATAAAAGGGGGGAGGGTGGAAACAGTAAGGTATTTGAAGACATGGCAATTAACTAAAACGGTGCCCTCTTAAAAGTCATAAACCGCACTAAGCTTGGGAGAGAGTCCGCAGGGCTTTGATCAGTTTTTTTAAGGCCAGCAATCAGCTTACGCTGTAACTTTTAGCGGAGTGAGGATGAGAGCAGCCACAGCCATAAATCTGATGGTTATCAGTCGACTTGCAGGCCAGGTTTGTGCGGGCACACAACAAAGGCCCTTTTTGTTTTGCCCTCGCTCTGCGGTGTTCCTTTAGGATCGTCACGTACAAAGTCTGACATGCACCACCACGTGTAAGTTTTCTCCAAAGATTTACATTGTGCTTCGGCGGAACTGACCGCGCTATCTTGGCACGCATCTCTCCAAAACAACATTTTACCAGCGTCAATAGAAAATATCATTTACTGCTCAAATCACCAGCCCCCTTGGAAGACTTTGTTTTTTGCATCTTCACTGCGGTACATTTCCACGGCACATGATGAAATCGTTGTGTATAGTTTAGAATAGAAATAAAAATGTGTTTTTCATTTTGGCCAAGCCTCCCGTTTTTTTTGTTTAAATAAACAGTTTCCCTTTGAAGTCATTGAGAAAACCCGGACCCTATTGTAAACAATGCAGTCCAGATGTAAGATACAGGCATAAATGGGCAGAGCCACACAAACAGATCTCAGTATCAGTAATAGATGAACATTTTAATTATTTTAAATCAAAAGGTCAAATACATTTTTCAAAGCCAAAGAGTCCCAACTGTTGATTTACCACCAAATGGTGCAGTCTTGTGAGGTGGTATTGATTTTACAAACCCACATTGGGGTTGATGATGGTACTAATTAAAACCCCGGCTTAATGTTTTATCAATAATATCCCACACAATGTTTCAAATCAAGATGAATTACTGGTCTCCTTCACTGCCCCGACGACTGGTACAAAGCCTGCATTCTCAAGCGCCGGCTGTGTGGCACATGCAATATTTATCTTTAACGGCGTTACATCACTTTCTTTCTTATGGACTTATAAATAAATAAATGGACGATCTTGCAAAGAGATAAAAGGCTTGGAGTCTGCAGGACATTCTATTTTACAAATACAATCCCAAAATGTAAATGCGAGCAAACAGAGACTCTACTGGAGTTAATTGGATTTAAAATAAAAGCATCTCGCAGGTGCCTTGCACATCTCTCTGACTCTCACCCCGCTCCTCATCCAACTCTGCACACCTTTCGATTTAAAGCTTTCGTGACTGCAGGGATTCATCTTCTTGGTTCTTTCGGTAAAATCACGTGACTTTACCGAAAGAACCAAGAAGATCTGCACACCTTAGCATTGACTAGCACCATCAAGCGAGAATGGACTCTCTCCGTTCCCTTTTTTCAAGTGTCAGCCACTCTACGCCAGCACAAGTCGTGTTCGGGCCCTTCTGCCTACGTGCGGAGCCAAAGATCAACGCGGTTACCTCCTCCCCATGAAACAAATAAAAGAAGAGAAGGGAGGGAACGGGAAAAAAATAGGAAGAAAAAAAAACACACAGCACCACGAGTTCAGAGTGACCGGCACACATACACGAAAAACAAATTTCTAGTTTGATCATTGTTGATTTTTTGTTATGCTTGATCCAGCAGCGGCAGCAGCATCTGCAGGCAAAGCTGCTGTGGCCCCACATTGAGAGGCAGAGGCATTGTTGTTGTGGTTTTTTTTTCCCGGAAAGCCCATCTACAAAGGGACCCCCCCCTCCTAGCCTGAGCGAACGTCGCTGAGAAGGACCCACCTTGCCGCGGCAGTGTCACTTTTATTGGTTTTCATGTCGTGATGGCATTTCTGCTCCTTTTGCACGCTCCTCTCACTCCCTACTGGCTCAAGGGCGCCTCCCCCCCTCCCTTCCGCCCACATCCCAGGGCCACGTTATGGCCTTTGGTTTGGCCCTCTCAGCTCAGCTGCCCACTTTCCGTAACAGCCACTCATGAAGAGTCACAGAAAGAAAAAGGTGAACCGTGGACAGCATTATCGTGGAGAGCTCCTGCAAGCCAGCGCTTTGGCGGCAGAATTGACGGATCATGCAGAGATGGCGTGCTGCAAAACTGCGAAGCGGCGGCTTGGCTTTGGCATTAGAGCAAATGAGTTTTTGACATTTCTACATGGACATTTGAGTGTTATCACCTCATATACACATGTTTTCTCTGGTTGCTCTGCTTTTATCCCATAGGCTACACTAAAAAACGCACTGAGAGGAATTGGGTCAAACATCCCAATGCAAGACTCCCGAAGACAAAAAAAGGGTCTCAAGACTCAAGCGAGGCTCCCTGGGTTAAAGGCTATCGCCATGATTACTTTCAAAAGGTAGTCACGCCTGAATCTTGCATGAGGTAGTGATTTTCCAACCTCCTTCGACTCCCCCAACTCTCGACGCCGATTTATACGACGGCCGCCACCCCACACCCCAAGGACCCTGAACCTCACCAGAAAAAAAAGTGACCGCATGGGTGCGTGCTTTTTATCCTTTTAGTTTTGTTTACCGCCTTTCATTGCGCAGCCAGCCCACAGCAGCCGCAGTGAATGCAAAGCAACACAACCCGAGCGTGGTAAAAGCAGGGCTTTAAAAATGAATTACTCTCGCATTCCCTTTCACGAGAGCCATGCTGGTAGACTAGAATATTCACAAAATTAAAGGCACCATCATGAATAAAAAACAGACGGGGGTGGGGGGGGGGAAGGCTTGCTGCCAGAAAAGATAAGAGTGATAAGATGACATCTCTGCATGTCAGGGGCTGCCATGCTGCTTTGGGATGCTCTGTGGATGCACGGAGTTTAAGAACACCAAGGCACACACCCGTTTTGAGGCTTCAGGGACAAAAACGGGCCCTTGAGGGTTGGCAAATTCAATTCCCTTACGAGAAACAGATGTAGCGCTAAAATTTGTACGGTATTAGTTAAGAGGCGAGCATTTCCATTGCGTCATAGCAAAGTTCTCCAGATCCTAATCAAAAACAAAAAAATTACTCTAGCGCCGCTATTATGGCCAGCGGACCGTGATGATATTTGGACCCCCCTATAATATAAAGCATGAGATTTTAATCTCACATCTGAAAACTGCTGCAGAGCTGTGCACTGCCACATATCACATTCTACTTTTTTCACTTTTGAAAAAGGAAAATTAACTCCAGGAGCCCCCCGCTGTTTTAACGTCTCCAAATTCCAGGTTGAAAGGAGCGTAATTCAAGAATACAACGTTGGAACTTAAAAAGGAGCTATTTTTATGCCACTACACTTCCCTAACCTCGGTCTCAAACTCCCCCCTGGCTTTCCTGGTTCACACTGCTCCAACAAAGTATGGTGCAGCATCAACCAGCAGCGAGTTACAGCGCTCGCAGAATTACTGGCTCCCACGTGGGGACGAAAGCTGATATTCCCCAAAAGGCAGCCATAAACAAGCAATAAGTGCTACTCTCAAATGGTGCTGGCCTGTTGCAAACAATCTCGGCGAGCGTAGGAGAACTATGCAGACTGAAACATTACGATTTCTCTCTTGGCTCTCTTTGTATTCTGGTTTTGTGGGAATCTTTGTTCAACAGCCAAGTTGGGCACTATCCTTTCGAGCGCTTTTCTGCGAGGCAGGAAAACCGTGGGGGTTTTTTTTTTACACTTTGGAATACGTTCCCGCATCGCTATGCTTGCGCTGAAGCCGAGGGAGCTCTGCTACTGCGGCATGTTAGTGCAAGTTTTAGGCACGCTTAGAGGAGAAAGGTTGAGAGGGGTGGAGGGGGCGGTAAAGAGAGGCAAAAACTTGGCTGGCACTACCTGGCGATTACTGGAAAAAATGTTAATACTTTAATGAAAGTTGGCTGCAGCATCAGTATTATTTTGGCCATGCTATAAATGAGAAGGAAAAAAATTACTAAGACACCAAGGTCAACACTTTGAGCGAGCAGCCCTGACCAGGCCCCTGGCCAACACACAAGGAGAAAATTAACACCACAAGATGCTGAAGCTAGCACGGGATGAGACTAATTTCCACTTAGGACCCAAATTAATGGTAGAAATTCCTCATTATATTGCTGGGTGGGACACAGATTGAAGAAACTTGCCCATTGTTTCAACTACTATGCCAGGAGATCGAAAGGGCGATCCTCTGAATTACAAATCCAATGTGCTAACCATTCCATCACGGCAGGATATGGATGAGGTGCGTTGTGTTGATAGAAAAAAAATCCATATAACCACATACATACATACGTGCCACTCGTACACTTTACCCAACACACGACAACACACAGCAACAACGTCGTGATTCACTTTAGCTACAAGTGGCCCAAGTGTGGGAGAACACTCACTAGTACTCTTTGGCGTCATTCTCGGGCTCCCAGGTGGCCATCAGTAGCTTGTTTCCCAGCTCGCTGGCAAGCGCCAACGCGTCGAAGGGCTCGCCCATCAGGAGCAGCCCGGCCTCGGCGCCCCGCCACTCTTCATCCTCGTTGAGGGTGGGAAGGTATCCGACGGGCATGCCCGCGCTGCACGACCCGGAGCCCGAGCCGGAACCCTGCTCGCCGCCCTTCTGCTGCTGCAACTGCTGTTGCTGCAGCTGCTGTCCGGGGCTGGCCTCACCACAGCAGCCGGCAGCACGGGCATACTCCAGGTAGAGTTCGGACTTGAGGAATGCCGGGTAGCTGTTCTCCTCCATCTGCTGCTGGATTTCGAGCTGGGCCTGGTCAAAGACGGTGGGGTCCGCCACGCCGCGCGCCAGCACGCAGTCGCGCACGTACGCACGCGTGGCGGCCTTCAAGTGCGCCGCCACCACGCCGGCCGTGTCGCTCACGTAGCGCTTGTAGATGAGGCGCGCCGCCTTGCCCATCTTATTGGCGAGCAGGTTGCGGAAGCCGTTGCATGCGAACCAGAAGTCCAGCATGTCGGGCAGCTCCTCCTGCTCCAGGAAGGTGCGGAAGAGGTGCGTGCCGTCGCGGTCGTCCAGAAGCGAATGCAGCGACTCGCCCCAGCGCACATACGGCGGCGTGGGCGACGCGCTGCCCTCGGGCTCGTAACCCAGGTCATAGTCGGCCCTGCGTGGCGTGGCGGTGGTCGCCTCGCCCTTCAAGGCATCCCCCTTGGCCACGTAAGGGCTCTGGTTCTGGCCAGCGCGGGCCGCGGCCTTGCTCACGTCCACTTGGTCCTCCTCGCCCGGCACCGGGGGCCTCGGCGTGTCCTCCATGAAGTTGCCCTCGGCGTCCAGGAGGTACGTCGTAACATCCAGGTTCTTCGCTTTTATATCCATGGCTGGGATCGCGCGGGCGCGCGTCCTGAGCTCTGTCTTTGATTTAGGTGGCTAGAAAGCGGCGAGGCGGGCAGGGGGTGGGGAGATTCAGGCTACACGACGAGCGTTGTGGACGCTCTGCCTGTGAACAAAAAAGCAGACACAAGCGCCTGTCAGATATTGTACCAAAACAGACAAGAGCAGCACTAAGGCAACTTCGAAAAATGTACACAAAGCACCTAACTCAACAACTGGCTATTGATGGTCATACAAATGGGGCCTTTCTTTGGAACAACAATTTCGTACCAATTTAGTGTGGGGATTATTTTGAGCTCCAAGCTGCGCATTGCTTCCTGTTGCAGGAATGAGGGGGCGTCTCACCGAAACAGATGAGGACCATCCCAAGGTCCTGTTGCGTACATGGGCACACTTCTGACCTTGACAAACGCGGTGTACCAATCATCGCGCGACTTAAACGGCACTTATGTTGAAGCAAATTCAGCAAATTGACACAGAAATTAGATTCCAGTATCCGCAAGAACCGAGTGACCTGTTCCCAAATCGTTTCATTAGGCCATCATGTGATGCCCCGTGTGCAAAAATGCCTTGGTGTATAATCTAGAAAATCAAAGCATTTTCTCAGCTCCAAAAAGCAATGGGAGTTGTTCTCATCCACCACATCAGTGGCAGTCCCACACGCCAGTGGTGGAAATTCTGTGATACTTAAGGCAGGGGTTAGTTCGCCTTTCCATAGGGCAACCACCGATGGCTTCTCACAAGATGGAACATATAGGCTGCAGCCGAGACATCCAAATGCACGTGGCTTGAAGCTCAACTTCACGGCGGGTCAATCGTGTATCGCACACACTCCTACTTTGAAAAGTCGACACAAGGAAACCATATGAAGAGAATAAGTAATTTGTGCTGTGCGTTTAAGCACGCGTTAGTTTTCATAGCGCACAAAAGGCAATGCATTTGCCTCTTTACAGTTCAAGGAAACAGGTTATTTTTTAGGGGGCAACCCCTTCAAGTTTTGAGACAATCCACGGTGCAGCCCATACAGGGACCAACAATAACACACTTGAAGCACATAACAATGTTGTTATAAAGGAATAACGTAATAACAAACTTGAGTTCTAGGAATATGCGCATTGAGTACTGACAGTGGGGTCTCGGGCATGCTCACGCCTCTAGCAGAAACACTCAAGGGTGTAGAGAATCTCTCAGCAACTGCTCAAGTGTCATACAAACCATGCACACGTTACAGCAGCATAGAATCACAGTGTGGTGCAATTTCATCCCAGAAACGTACACAAATGCACATGATAAAGACAGTACCGTACACACACATAGCACATAGCTACAAAGACAAAGACACTTGAGTTTCACAGGACACACTGCACAAACACAATATTCTCTATGCATTAATACACACACACGTACATAACACATTTAGCACATTCTTATTAAGACTGCTTGGGGAGTAATTTGTGAGCCTCTATGTACGGACTGGCCATACATAACACAAGGCTGGGAGGCGCGGAAAGGCGTTTGTAGTTTAAACAAAACACCAAAATATATCACAGTGTATTACATAACACAATACGAACACACACACACGTGTATACTTGATATGAGTGTGTGTGTGTTTGGACTCAGAGATCTGAACACAATGCCTGCACACAACCAGGCCACAAGTCGACACAGCAATAACACAGACCTAATGCGCACACACACACACACACAGCGCATAACACCCACACACAACGCACATACACTGTGATAGCACGTACACACACACACACCGCATAATACACACACACAACGCACATACACTGTGACAGCACGTACACACACACACAGCGCATAATACACACACACAACGCACATACACTGTGACAGCACGTACACACACACACAGCGCATAACACACACACAACGCACATACACTGTGACAGCACGTACACACACACACAGCGCATAATACACACACACACAACGCACATACACTGTGACAGCACGTACACACACACAGCGCATAATACACACACACAACGCACATACACTGTGACAGCACGTACACACACACACAGCGCATAATACACACACACAACGCACATACACTGTGACAGCACGTACACACACACACAGCGCATAATACACACACACACAACGCACATACACTGTGACAGCACGTACACACACACACACCGCATAATACACACACACAACGCACATACACTGTGACAGCACGTACACACACACACAGCGCATAATACACACACACAACGCACATACACTGTGACAGCACGTACACACACACACACCGCATAACACACACACACAACGCACATACACTGTGACAGCACGTACACACACACACAGCGCATAATACACACACACAACGCACATACACTGTGACAGCACGTACACACACACACACAGCGCATAATACACACACACAACGCACATACACTGTGACAGCACGTACACACACACACACGTGCATGCATAATGTATCTAGCAACAAACACTTATACACACATAGCCACACTGTACATACAGCGACAAAGATCCCCCGTATAGCCTTAACAAACTGTAGGGTCAAGTGCTGTTAGCGAACACCTATTAAGGCCGGCACAGCACACGAGGGGGTGGGTGTCCAGCACCACGCCCGGCCGCCTTTGTCTCCCCAGTGGCGATGTTGACACGTCACACCGGCTACTCATTTGAGGCCGAGTCGACCTAGGAGAAACCCAGACCAGGTTCGAGATAATAGTCACTGGTGATGGTTGCTGTGAGCTGGAATAGAACTCGGGTTCGACCAGGCTCGTAGCACATCGTGCTAACCACTACACTGCCGCTCCCCCCCCCCATGCCTGTACACACACGTGGAGACACGTGGAGACTTCTTGCTACCCCCCCCCCCACGTGTCTCCACGACATCTCTCCCCGTGTCTACACGTCTACATTTGCCTAGGACACACAACAACAACAACATTATCTTCATCTTCATCATCATCACAGGCAGCCTCACTAGGCCCCGGCTCCGCCAGGCTTAGATCACGACAGGGCTGACACGGCACTGCTGTCTGTGTGTGTGTCTGTGTGTGTGTCTGTGTACACATCGTGTGTGTGTGTATGTGTGTGCACATCGTGTGTGTGTGTCTGTGTGTGTCTGTGTGCATCGTGTGTGTGTCTGTGTGTGTGTGTCTGTGTACACATCGTGTGTGTGTGTCTGTGTGTGCACATCGTGTGTGTGTGTCTGTGTGCATCGTGTGTGTGTGTGCATCGTGTGTGTGTGTGTACACATCGTGTGTGTGTGTGTCCACATCGTGTGTGTGTGTACACATCGTGTGTGTGTGTGTGTACACATCGTGTGTGTGTGTGCATCGTGTGTGTGTGTGTACACATCGTGTGTGTCTGTGTACACATCGTGTGTGTCTGTGTACACATCGTGTGTGTGTGTCTGTGTGTGCACATCGTGTGTGTGTGTCTGTGTGCATCGTGTGTGTGTGTGCATCGTGTGTGTGTGTGTGTACACATCGTGTGTGTGTGTGTCCACATCGTGTGTGTGTGTGTGTACACATCGTGTGTGTGTGTGCATCGTGTGTGTGTGTACACATCGTGTGTGTGTGTACACATCGTGTGTGCATCGTGTGTGTGTGTACACATCGTGTGTGTGTGTAGATGTGCCTGGGTTGTGTACAGCAACTGTGTGTGTGGACGAGTTGTGTGAGGTTGGGGGTGTAACAATGCGAATGCAGTTGTAGGTACGTGTTCGTGTGTGTCTGTGTGCGGTCTTAAGATCCTAGTTGGATGTGCTGTGTAAAAATGCGTAATGTTTATGCATGCGTCAAGAGCATAATGTGTACATGTGTTTGTATGCTTATGACCTGTGCGTGTGTTTGAATGGATGTGTATTGTATGGACTATTATGCCACTCGTGTATATGTGCATGTATCTGTGAATGTTGTGTATTTCACGTGTCTGCATTTGTCATATATAGAGCACACACACACGTGTGTGTGTGTGTGTACATCGTGTGCGTGTGTCTGTGTGTACATCGTGTGTGTACATCGTGTGTGTGTCTGTGTGTACATCGTGTGTGTGTACATCGTGTGTGTCTGTGTGTACCCACATCGTGTGAACACACACACACGTGCGTGTGTGTGTGTGTACATCGTGTGTGTACATCGTGTGTGTGTGTCTGTGTGTACATCGTGTGTGTGTACATCGTGTGTGTCTGTGTGTACATCGTGTGTGTGTGCATCGTGTGTGTGTACATCGTGTGTGTCTGTGTGTACATCGTGTGTGTGTGTGCATCGTGTGTGTGTACATCGTGTGTGTCTGTGTGTACATCGTGTGTGTGTGTCTGTGTGTACACACATCGTGTGAACACACAGACACACACGTGCGTGTGCTAAGCAGCACTGTACCACGTGTACAGTGCCCTATAAGTCTTTGGCAAGCATAATCACTGCAGTTCATTGAAACATTAACACACTACTATTTGAAACATTCACAATAGTAGAAGCATTATACAATAACATTGTATGTTAGGCTATGCTGTTGAAAAGGCCGACGCACAATGTCCATTGCTCAACTACCACAATACATAACATTGTATTTACAATACTGTGCCTTTCAGATCAATCATATCACATCGTACGTAGTCGTACAATAAATACCTTGCGTACAAAATACACGACACCGTGCATATATCGATCTGGCTTTCAAAGCTCACCCGGCGTGCGAAATCGATGAGGGTGTGTGGATGATGGGATAAGTCGATCACAAGGGGGGGGGGGGGGGGCATCATCATCATCCATCAGCAGCAGCAATACAACAGCAGGGTAACTACTAACACACCAACACCACCTTATTGTGTGCGATCTGTGGCTACTATACCCTGGTGTGTGTATTGAATGTGCAACATTAGAAAACATGGGACGACGACGACGATGATGATGATAGCAAGCACCATGATAAACACACAACGTGTACACCTACACATCAAGTTGCACACTAAACTCGTGTGTGAAGTTACACGTGGAATAACAAAGCTCTCGTGTGTGTTAGTAGATCTTCGTGCAAAAAACTATTGGAACTGTCGTCCCACACCGGTACATACATGCACACACACACACACCATGGCATGCACGTGTACACCATTGGTTATAGATGCACGTGCATCACATTGCACGGTATGTGTCAAAGCACAGCACATCCACGTGTTCACTGTTGAAGCTCACAGCACATTACTGCACCGTATGTACATGCAACTTGTCATAGACTACGACCGGCACGATGTACTCTGGCATATATCCCAGTATTGCATGGTGTGTATTGCTTACATATGAACACGATATGATGTAGTGCAGTAGCACAATATAATACTGTAGTCGTGTACAGCCACTTTGCCAATCACTCCCCCCCCCCAAGCAGACATGGACCAGCGTGGTGAAGTATGGTCAAACAACCACATCACAAGGCATACCCATGAACAATACGACATGTGCATACTTGGGGGACACTGTGCACTTCAAATAGCACGGAGGTATTTGCAAAAGACATACGTCTGTACCACACTGTTAAGAGTCAAGAAGACACGTTTGGGACAGACTACATAGCACAAAGACACCCACACACACGTGTAAAAATGATACTAAAAGCTTGTACAACACAAGATGAACACACATGTACACAAAGCATCACGTAAATAGTGGTACACAGTGCACCCCCACGTGTGCACACACACAAGGACACATTCGAGCACTGTACAGACAACCTTTGTATGTACTGCAGTAAGCATTGTGCCTCAATGGATTATGAAGCAGTTATAATAATTACTAGTTGTATAACATTACTCTAATACAACACGTGCAACCAAGGGTTTGTCTATACTGTAGCAGTAGTAGTAATGTTATACTCAGCACGGCACAGCAAGCACTGTACAACCATGTGGCCTCAATGCATAGTGTTGGTATCCTTACTAATACTTTTAAGATATATGAATGATATTAGTAGGAATACACACACAGAATCTAATAACCTATAGAAAACACACGGTGCACATGGGGTGCACAGACGGCACATGCATTACCCACATAAATACGCAAGCCCCCGGCTATTGTAACCACTAAACTCAACACATGGATACCCTTAAGGGCAGCATGTTATATACAATGTAATAATGAAATGCACAGTTAACACACACGTGTGTACACACGTGTACACACGTGTGTGTGCACCAGCAAGCAATGTGCAACTCCACGTGTACCATCACGTTCCGGGCAATGCCGCTGCTGCTGATGATAGAATGAGAGAATCGTGATGGTACAGAAGTAGTAGCCCCGAACGGCTCCAACAACATCTCTGCTAATCAACACGAACGTACGATTCACGTGTGTGTGTGTACACGTGTGTGTGTGTACACGCGTGTGTGTGTGTACACGTGTGTGTGTACACACGTGTGTGTGTACACACGTGTGTGTGTGTTGTGTGTGCACACGTGTGTGTGTGTGTACACGCGTGTGTGTGTGTACACGTGTGTGTGTACACGCGTGTGTGTGTACACACGTGTGTGTGTGTTGTGTGTGCACACGTGTGTGTGTGTGTACACGCGTGTGTGTGTGTACACGTGTGTGTGTGTAAACGCGTGTGTGTGCACGTGTGTGTGTGTGTGCACACGTGTGTGTGTGTACACGTGTGTGTGTGTGCACGTGTGTGTGTGTGTGTGCACGTGTGTGTGTACACGCGTGTGTGTGTACACGCGTGTGTGTGTACACGCGTGTGTGTGTGTACTGTTGTGTGTGTAAACACACACAACAGTACAAGAGACACGGAGGGATGAACGTGTACGCACATTGACACACGTGTACCCACAACGACACACGTGTAACCCACGACGACACACGTGTACCCACGACGACACACACGTGTACCCACGACGACACACACGTGTACCCACAACGACACACGTGTACCCACAACGACACACGTATATCCACGACACACGTGTACCCACGACGACACACGTGTACCCACGACACACACGTGTAACCCACGACGACACACGTGTAACCCACAACGACACACGTGTACCCACACACGTGTAACCCACAACGACACACGTGTACCCACACACGTGTAACCCACGACGACACACGTGTACCCACACACGTGTAACCCACGACGACACACGTGTACCCAAGTGTTCAGAACTCACGTGCTTCCCCACAGCAGCAGCAGCTCCTTTTGTGCCGCATTTCTCCGCTACAGCTTCGCCTCTGGCGCGCTCCTCCGCACGGCGAAGACGGTCGAGGTTGGACGGACACGGAACGAAACAACAACAACGACGATGATGACTTGTTTGGTTTAGCTTGTCGTCCTCATCGTTGTGGTTGTTGTTGTTGTTGCAAGCCGTCGTTCCACCGACCACAACCAGCACCACCACCACTCTGTGTCTATCTACAGCAGACGGGACACTGAACTCGCTACCAGACGCCCCCCGTCTGCAATGCGCTACGAGTCACACGCAAATCGATCTTCGTGTGTTCCCCGTCTATCGACAGAGAGACAGACAGACAGAGTGAGAGAGACACAGACAGAGACACAGAGACACAGAGAGAGAGAGACAGAGAGAGACAGAGACCGAGAGAGTCTCTTCCCCCGCCGCGTGCTTTGCGCCTCGCTCCGTTCAGCAGTCGCCACTCGGTCGGTGTGGACCGTGCGGGGTGGGGGTAGTGGGGGGTAGTGGGGGGTAGTGGGTGGGGGTAGTGGGGGGTGGTGGGGTGGGGGCCACAGCCCCCAACATCAAAGGCAAACGGCGGCGCTCCAATGCGCGCGCGCGCACAAAAGCCGGTGGGAGGGGGTGGCGCGCGCGCGCGGGCTTCAGGGGAGGGGGTGGGGCTAGGGATAAGGGGAGGGGCTATGGGTAAGAGGGGGCTGTGGGTAAGGGGGGGGCTATGGGTCAGGGGGGGACTATGGGTCAGGGGGGGGGGCTATGGGTCAGGGGGGGGGGCTATGGGTCAGGGGGGGGCTGTGGGTAAGGGGGGGCTATGGGTCAGGGGGGGGGCTATGGGTAAGGGGGGGGCTATGAGTCAGGGGGGGGCTATGGGTCAGGGGGGGCTATGGGTCAGGGGGGGCTATGGGTCAGGGGGGGGCTATGGGTCGGGGGGGGGCTATGGGTAAGAGGGGGCTGTGGGTAAGGTATGGGTAAGAGGGGGCTGTGGGTAAGGTGGGGGGGCTGTGGGTCAGGGGGGGGCTATGGGTCAGGGGGGTGCTATGAGTCAGGGGGGCTATGGGTCAGGGGGGGCTATGGGTCAGGGGGGGCTATGGGCCAGGGGGGGGGCTATGGGTAAGGAGGGGGGGCTGTGGGTAGGGGGGGCTGTGGGTAAGGGGGGGTATTTTCGAGAAGAAAAAAAAGTCTAAATAAATAAATGCTATTTATATTTAAACCGAATTCATATTTTTTCTTCACGTTAAAGTCACTTCCACAAACCTTTACCACTTAAGTCGCACGAGACCCAACCGACCTCGTGGTCTGCTGGTACACAATCGAGACGAGTGACCTGACAATACAGCTCCCAAATTTGTGACCCACCCACCCCCACCACCCCCAAAAAAAAGAAAAATGCCACAAATAAAATCAGTCAACGCCACTCACGCCGCCCATCACTGGGAACTACAAAGCGCAAGGCGCGCGTGTTTGTCGCGTTTAAAAATAACGTCACCGCCGTTCTGTGAACTCTCCCTCCTCTCAAAGAGCCACCCCCCCGCGCCCACCGCTGCCTCGAATCGAACCCTCTCCTCCCTCTCCTCGCTCCTCCTTTGTGTGGATGGCGGACACGAGAAGAACGACAGCGAGCGAGCGAGCAAACAGCGGCGTGGGGAGATCAGAAAGCAACAGCAGCAGCAGCAGCGGCATCGGCGGCGCTTGAAGAGGAGCCTTCAGACCTCGCCGCTCCCACTCGCAGCAGCAAAGTTGGAAGAGCATAAGCCGCATTGAGCGAGCCGCGCCAATAGACGCAAGTGTTACTGATTCCTCCTCCTCCTCCCCCCCCACAACCACCACCGCTCCTCCCCTAACCAAGCAACCACCACCAGCACCACTCCTGTGGTTTTGTCCGTGTGTGTGTCTGTGTCCCCCGTCCTCTGCTCCGCCTTTCCCACAAAACACCCCACCACCACTACCACCACCCCATTGCTATCTCCCAACCCGTGTCGAGGTTGTGCTATGCGTAGCCAATTGCCAGTCGTCTTCTTGTTGTGTGTCTGTCTGTGTGTCCTTTGTGTGCGCGTGTGTGGCCTGTGTGTGTGTGTGTTTTTAAAATGTTCGCCCTCTGGCGGATAACACGTGCATGTGTGAAGTTTTGAGATCAAATGGATGATATTTGCACCCACCCCCCCTTCCATCCAGTGGCTTGTGTAAGGTGGTGTGTTTGTTTGATGCTAACGCTATTTTTTTTATTTTAGCAGGTAAGGCACGCTGAGCTATATAGCTCATTTTTCAGAAGCGACCTGGTCACAAATGATAGCTCAAGTGGCTTTTCATGTGGAACTATTTAGTAGGCTGATACTCCAAACGCATGTTTCTAAACAACACCAAAATATATTTTGTACAACATTTGTTTTGTATACCAAGTGGATATATCAATATATACACACACCAAGACAAATGTATATTAAATTTCGATTTAAAGCTTTCGTGACTGCAGGGATTCATCTTCTTGGTTCTTTCGGTAAAATCACGTAGAAGGGAAGTAATAAAATAATACAAATTAAACATAATAATTATTATGTTTTATTTTCAATTATTACGTTTTATTTTTATTATTTCCCTTCTACGTGACTTTACCGAAAGAACCAAGAATATTAAATGTATATTATTTTACGCACAATGTGTTTTGCTTGCGTGTGTAAGTTGAAAAGGTGCACCTAACCTGGCACAAGCGCCGCGGTGAGGTCAGAAACTGCCGTTATTATTAACGTGAAAACGTGAGTGTGGATTTGCGAATTGTGTGTTCCCCAAAGGTGTGAACACGTGTGTGGGTGTAGATTCTAGAGGGATTGTGTTCTTCCCATGCTCTTTGTGTACATGGCGCGTTGCCTGACACACACATTGTACGTGATGTGTCCACGATTGTGTGAGCACGTGTGGGTGACTGTGTGTGATGTTGGACATTGTACAATAATTGGACAAGGCACGCTGCTGTTGTGTATTCGTGTTGTGCAGGTTGTCACGTTTCTGTACGTGTTCAAGACCGAATGTAAGTTCATTTTCCGACACGTGTAAACGTGTGTGCAAGCGTATGTGCCCTGATTCTGATATGGCCTGCATGTGTCTGGACATGCTTTTCTGTGCGCGGATAATTGACGTGGAGGGAAATAACAAAAATTGCAAATATTTTAAAATTAACTGGTAGTACAAACAATGTGGGCCTTATTGTCGAATGTTTTCTTTTCTAAATCGCAGTGCAGTATTACAATAACACGTAGGCTTTCTCGACCAATATTATCCGTATTAGAGATGTTTGAGTTAGATCCCGTAAACTAAAATGTGGGTTTACTCTCCATCACACCGGTGTACTGCATGAGTCACGAATTGGCATGTAATGTTCACGTGACAAACCTTACCGATTGGCTGTGTCGGGTGGTGGCGGATTTAACGACACATTTTTTTTTTACCTTTACGCGGTCTAACCCCAAAAAACCTCCATTATGGATAGTATTAAAATAATAGTGCACAACCTTTTGTTGCAGGTCGATTATTTGACCATACTTCACCACGCTGGTCAATGCACAGTGTTGGTGAAGGCGCGTGTGGGTCAATGCTGCTCCTATCTAAACCGGCTTCTGAGATAGTGTCCCCAAAGTGCGGCGATGCTACTAAGATCCTCCAATACGGCACTGTTTTGAAAAACAGGGCCATCGTGTCTTCTCTCTAACGTACATTTGGCATGACAATTGTTCGAATCGGCTGGGCAGTGCCGATGAGTCTCAACTCCCAAGCGCCAATCAATCCCACTTGTAAAACACACGCCCCCCCCCCTCCCCCCCCACACACACTCTCTCGTGTGATCCACACAAAGATATTTTGGGGGCAAAAAACCTCGGACCCCTGAGGTTGGTGGTGACTTGTGTAACACGAACAAGAGCTGACATGCTGCGAATCCCATTGAAAGGCAAGTCTGGGGTTCCCATGCGAGCACGCCAGCCCTCCTCTGTGTTCTGTAGCCAGACGGAGGCATATGCAAATGACGCTTTATATTTAATCAAATTGTGATCCCATTCATTCGTAGGCATTGATTGCGTGCGGGCCTCACTTCGCACACTGCAGTTGTAGTTGTTCGAAGGCACTGCCCCCTCGCAAGACAGACCGATGTAGCGATAATCTGCGCAAGATACGTGTGGATACAACGAGTATGGTCGAACAATAAGTATTGTATACGCGTATGCGCAAAAGAAAATGCAGGCAAGTGTCAACAGCATTGCCATTGCAACGCTTGCAAAATACTGTAGTGGCGCGTACATGCGAATAGCAATACCGGTGCAAGTATATACGAAATACAGACAAGTACTGTATGCAAAGTACGCTATTTTCGCTGTAACTATTCTTGCACTAAGTGTGTCTGCACTACCTAACCTAAGTGCACAGGAAGCCTCCTTCCACACATTTGACTGATCGGAGGCGCATGATGCAGTATGGCTGGCTTGCAACATAAGATATACACGTTTGAACCAAGTACAGAAGTTCAAAGTGTTCAATGTTGACACACAGGGTATTCAGAATCGGAATCTGTATTGATCTTGGAGATATCCGATGAGCTATGAAGTGTCTTCCCGGTGTAGAGGGGGAAACAATACTCAGTAAACATGCAACATTGGCATGTGGTTGGAACAACGTTCACTGTTTATTGGGATATGTATGGTGTGGTTGGCGTACGTAAGTTGTCGGACTGAACAATGAACTACAGTTCTGTCGGGTTGGCAGTGGATTTTACATTCACCCATCGGCTATAAAACGCACCCCCCCCTCCCACACCCGCGGGTCAATATTTACACATTGTTAGTGGCTTCTTCTTTTCCTTTTATCACTTTCTGATTAAAATGACAATCTCAATCAAAGGGAACGGCGGGGAGTGGGGAGGGGGTGTGTGTGTGTATCGCTTGCTGGAGAAACTGGGGTTGTTTGTGCGATGCCGTATAAAATATGTGCAAATACTTTGGGCCACTTTGGTGGAAAGAAAGAAAGAAAGAGTCTGTACCTCCACCCACCCACTGCTATCCCCTACAATGTGAATAAATAATAATAAAAAAATAAGCACCTTAAGAGTTACACGTAAGTCGAACTTTCATCGCGAGATGTCTGGATCCACCCCCCACCCCCCGCCGGAGTGCCGTAAAAAAGTCCTCTCTGGCTTGCAACACGGGGCATTGTCGGCGAAATGCAGGCGCTCGCGATACGATCTCCCGGGTTTGTTAGCCTTTGATCAGACCGGCGTATGCGTACGTGTCGCTTATTAAATACAACCGAAATAACAGGGCGTTTGCGTTGCGTTCTGTGTGTGTGTGGGTGGTGGTGGTGGGAGGGTGGGGGGGTTTGTTTCTTCTTCCATATCTCTCAATCCTCTCTCTCTCTGTGTGTCCGCAGACAGCTTGCGCACGCCCGGAGTGTGTTGCAGGTCGACTCAGAATTAAATGAGTGTTGCGTCGAGTGCGGAGCGTAAAACATCACCACTTGGGGAGACAAAGGCGGTCGGGCGTGGTTGGTTGGCCACCCACTCCATCCGTGTCCCGTGCCGGCCTTCAAAGCTGGTCGCCAACATAACTTGCTCCCAACCGCCTGTTAAGGCTGTACGGAGGATCTTCATACTGCCTATTGCAGGTGCTTAGCTTCGACTTGCTTTGCATAGGTTGGGTGTATGTTATAATTGTAAATCGATTAATAATTATCGATTGAATACTACAGAACTGGCGTGTCCACCGGATCGGGTTCTGTGTTAAATGCTGGATGTTGCACAGTATAATGCTCATTCATTGCACGTCCACCCACGTCTGTTCACTCACAAAAACCACGTTCCTTGTTAGTCGCTTGCCAAATGAAAGTAACAATGGGGTTACAGTCTAAGTTTACTCAAGATGAAACGCGTGAGCCACGCAGGTCGGAAGAGACGCAATTTAAACGTGTTATTCTTTCAAACTCGTGTGATCAGAGGCAATAATGACACGCTTTTAAACCCCACCCAGCCATGTATTACCGAGAAAGAAAAACTGGTTACAAACTGGAAGTTAAGATCCGACAATAGCTTACATAGAAATCCTCGGTGCGCGTCTATTTTAACACGTGCACGCACACAGGCATTACGGCAAAGCACCGGGACACTATAAACACCGCACGAAACGAGTGTACGAACATGGCTCTGCGGCTAGGGCGATTGACTTGCAGTGTTACATGGAAATCTAACCGATATCCCAACATGCTTGGTGGATAGAGCGTGTCGTCATCTTCTTCTTCTTTAGTGCTGCCTAACGGCATGTGCGACTTCACGATGATATTGGTCCCGGTCTAGCACGGCGTGTAGAGTTTGTGCTGTTGTTAATTGTAGCCATGTTTTGATGTTACTGAGCCATGTCGTTTTTGGCCGTCCTGGTCGTTTTTTCCCTTCGATTTTTCCTTCCAGGATTTGCTTTAATAGCTGGTATTTGTGGTCGTTTCGGACAATGTGGCCTAGGTAGTAACACTTCCTGCTAATGATGGTCTTCAGCAGTTGCCTGTCAGTGCCCATATCTTGCATAACTTGTGTATTGGTGGTTTTGGCTGTCCATGGGATTTTCAGCATTCTTCGATACAGCCACATCTCGAAAGCTGTGTCGTCATCATTAGCCGATTCGTTTTTGTTTGTGTTCACGTGGAGTTTACACGCAAACTATACACAAAGGCCGTGCAGAACTCGGGCAGCAGTTACATGCGGTGGCGTGGCCAGGGTGAGCGTCACGAGGCCACGTGGCTGCGGTTGTATTTACGTAACCTTTGAGTCGCTCGCACAAAGACATGACCCTCGCACCTGAATACACTTTGCAAGCCCCGTTATAGTCCCGAACGAGCACACGCTCGGAGGAGCTCAGCAGGCAATCGTATAACAATGGACAATGCCACGAGCCGCTTCCACGCCCAGATCCCATTGTCACCAATCGATGGCAAAAAAAATCGATTGGGTTTTTAGTCGCCTGTACCGTTTCATGTGTTTTCTGCGCCTGTACTCCCCGTGTCGTCTGTACTGCCTCGCTTGTACCGAGTGTCTGGGGAGTGTCTGCACTAGTTAACCTGCCATGTTTGTGCTGTCTCGTCAACTGCACGCCTCATATGTCACTGCCTGCCTCGGCTGTCGTTTGCAGTCCGTCTGTGCTCGCATTTTCTCGTCGGTATTGCCGATTAAATGTTTGCCTTCTTTGGCTTGTATCCCATCACCAAATCTCTATCACCGGCCATCATCCCATCGAGCCGCGATGATACGTATCCTCGCCCAAGGACGCAACATTTTTCTGAACAGTCAAAACGATGTCTCGAACCTGTGAAATATTCTCGAATCCTCGTGTGCCTCGCTTGCTCTCAGTATAATGCCAAGCGTGCGTCTCCAAATCAATGCACGTACTTTCCAACTGTTGTTCCTTATTATTTGCCCCTAACCATAATGAATTGTTTATACAGTACGAGACGCAGCAGGTAAACAGAACCTCAGCATTTCCTAGATAAGGTCCCCTGATATTATATCGTATTTTATCGTATTTTTTAGTATTGTGAAAACCACTGCAATGTCTACTCCCTTCAAAGTGTGTATCTTACCACTAACGCGCCGTATACACACAAAAGTACATCCTATTATTTTATTATGTTTTATTTTTACTATTTTATTTTTTTCCATTCTACGTGACTTTACCGAAAGAACCAAGAAGATACATCCTATAATTAACAAAATCACTATTTTAGGACTGCTTTTTGTGTTTAGTTTGGTGTCCTTGCCCGCACCACGGTGCGAGAGAAGTTCAACATACATACAAGGTACAATAAAACGCACACACAAGTCACAGAATATCCAAACACCCTCCTATATACAGCGGCTTTTGGCTGGCCATCGAACAAAGACGCTCACCGCATCGCACACACTTTCAGATGCGCTTCTGCGGCCATCTGGAACGCTCTTCCGATATTATAAAGCCACGGGAGCTATGCACTTTTAAATCTAGACTGAAAACTCATTTCTTTTAGAACTGCCTTTTGGTGTGTTTAGTTTGGTGTCATTCCCCCGCACCTCCGATAAGCACGGTTAGCTACGTACGGTGCGAAAGAAGTTCAACACGCACGCACACGTGCACTCTTAACACAGACTCGCGATTGTCCATCTCAGCCTCGCACTGTGAACCACAACCCACCCCCTGGACACGTGGCCGCTGTCCGCACAGCATCTGTGCTGCAGCAGCTCCCATGATTTAAACCAGCCCCAAGCATATTTGCTTGCGTCTCACCAAAGTTCAGCCAAGCCAAAACGCATCCATCCGCTCCCACAATAACACAATAATAATAACAACAAACAACAACAATAATAGCATTAACCCCCCCCCCCCCCCCCCGAGTCTATTCCTCCAGAGCAGCAGGCAATCATCCAACACGGCACCGCAGGCAACATTGGAGTGACGGGGGTGGAGGTGGGGATAGAGAGCGGTGCATCTTTAATCTCACGAGTCTCGGCAGCTCTCAGTGGCCAACGCGTCCCCTCTGCCCCCCACGGGGCCACAAAGGACCCACGGGCGGGCCATATCTGAGGCTGTATAAATAATCGCATTGTGAGCGGCGCTTTCATGTGCCCGCCTCCGAAGAGATACGGCTATAGATTAGCGAGGAGCGTCGCTCGCCAGGGAGCCCGTCTTGCCTCATCATCCCCATCCTCATCCTCTGCTCCGGCCTGCTGCTGCTGCTGCTATATTTCATGGGGGCTCTCTAGTCCACATTCTGACCTTCTGAACCCTCCACACCGAAGAAACAAAGATGCCCCGTACAGCTTTAACACACTAGAGCAAGTGCTGTTAGCGCCACCGTCACACGAGGTGGTGGTGTGGCCAACACCGCGCCTGGCCGCCTTTGTCTCTCAAGTGGCGATGTTTACACATCGCACCAGGTACTCATTTGAGGCTGAGTTGACCTAGGACCGTTTCAGATAATCGTCACCAAGGGGGTCTGTTCGTGTAGCCAAAAGCACGCAGTATCGCTTGCACATCGCATATAATGCTTACACGTTATTCATTCGTTTTCGTGATTGCGCCGCTAAAAGTCACGGACAATGGACATCTAATTAAAGCCACGTAGATAGAAATATGATAAACTAATCGATCACGACGCTATATTTCTTCCTGCCTCAGCAGTCCGCCTGTTGTATTTCTTCACCTGAAGACGATTGCTTGTGTTGCGATCGAAACGTCGTGATTTTTGTAAAAATTATTTTATTATGTTTCTATCTACGTGACTTTACCGAAAGACCCAAAGAGTATCGAATTAAAGATGCAGTGCAAACCGAGTCGATGTATTGCAGCGTATAACGACAGCCCCGTTTGGAGGGAGTTACTAGCTTAATCGTGAGCGAGTATAGTTTCTAGCGTCATTGTTGGCGATGGTAGACCAACATCGGATGACACTAAACAGGCAAACTCCTTCTTTAGAAATGCATTTCGGTTGATGTATCGAATAGACTTGGTTTGGTATGCGCATATAAAGGTAGGTTATGTGCATATAAAGTTTTGATGCAGATTCGTTCGCGTTTCCCGTGAGAGCCTGTGACATCACTGCCAAGGGTAAGAAGTCTGTGCGCGGTGTCGGTTTTGTTTGCTTACTTTGCTGCATATGCTCAATGAGCTTAAACAAAATCATTCCTTCCTGAATATCTCCCAGGGGCAAAAATTCCATTCTTGCGGCCCATGGGATAGTAGTGCTGTATTCTTCAAATTTGTTGCTAAGCGAAGCCAATAGACTGCACGACCCATGGATGTGTCATCCACATGTTGCCATATGCCTTTGCCCGTCTAAGTCAGATCGGTTTCCACTTGACGCAAATCGTTGCTATTCAAGGCGGCTTCCAAAACTAATATTGCGGTTTTAATACGAGATGTGAGCACAGATAACTTTTGAGTTGCTCTACGAACTCGCAAGGAAATGCAATACGACTGGAGCATTCAGGCACCGCTGTATCGTGTTTACGAATGAGCGATTATCATGGAGATAATACATTCCCGGTGTATATCTCCATATATATAAAAAGCAAAGTTGTGAATATGTGTGTCTGTTCAAAATGTTTAGCGTACTTCCCGACATGCACCAAACTTGAAGTTTGCCATGTGGGTACTTTCCAGACTGTACACCATGCAGAAATTATGAAAATACACTTTTTTTTGGGGGGGGGGGGGGGGTGGGGAGCTCAATAATGCATTGATTTTTTGCACGGCAAGTGAGCTGTGACGTCAAATCTGTCACGTGACCCGCGCACGTGGAAGCGTCACGCATTGTAGTGTAGCGGGTAGCGCGCCGCGCTACGAACCAGGCGACCCGAGTTCGATTCCCGCTCACGGCAACCACCGGTGACGATTACTGGGCCTCCCCTAGGTCGACTCAGCCTCAAACGAGTAACTGGTGTGGTGTGTGAACATCGCCACTGGGGAGACAAAGGCGGCCGGGCGTGGTGAATCCAAGTCCCGGGCGAAGCCGGGTGGTCAAGCTCGTGTCTGTATATACTGTATATACATCGGGGGCTGCGGTAACAAACATGGGGGTATAATACCGACCACGATATTGCGATGCTGACTGCCAGCCGGCTTCAATTAAAGTGCTTACAATAATCACGGCACTAATGATGATCGTAATTATGAAGAAGACGTTGAAGTGGCCGTAATTGGCAACGCGACGAGAACGTGAATATGTAATTGTTTACCAATTTAGAGTGCGCACAGTATGCTTAGTCAATAGTGAACAAGATAAAAAAGAAATATTGTACGCACTATTTAAAAGACGGAGACAAACAGGCCACGCACGTGACGGCGTTCCAATCAGCAAATTGGGGTTTTGGTTTTCACACATTCGCAGCCTGCAGAGTCTTAGATTAGCACAATGCATTGTAATTTATAATGACTACGTTCACCTCCCTCTGGTCTTCGCACCTGATAGGCTCACAGTGTTGACATCACCTTTATTCTATTTGACCCGAAACAGGAAGACCGCTTCACAATTCTGGCCTGATGAAGCTGGTTGCAATCAACAGCGAAACGTTGTACTCGAATTGTAAAATGCTGTGGATTTATTCTCCAACACACCGGGGCGCTGAAGTAGCAACTAATTGGAATGATGTTTACGTGACAAACCTTACTAATTGCCCGTGTCGGGTGGTGGTAGGGAAACGACACATTTATATTGACACGATCTAACAGCAACAGAAAACTGCTATCGTGGATTCGCGGGAAGGCAGACACAAACATCGCAATGCAGAACAAAAAATACCTACGATTTACTAAATTGAGATTACACACAACAATATCGCCCCCCCCCACCCCCCCGAGTACGAGAACTTGGCAGGACCCTCCTGAAAGCAGTGAGGCTTTCCTGAATGAACAAACCCGAATAACAAAACAATGAATCGAGGGTAGTGGGTAAAGTGTATGCGGCGTTAGGGTTTGAGGTTTTACAGGTTAGGAGTTCGGGACAGTATTGTAGTTAATTTCGATTTAAAGCTTTCGTGACTGCAGGGATTCATCTTCTTGTTTTTTTCGGTAAAGTCACGTAGAACTGAACTCTGCTTGCGTTGTGGCCGAAACGTCGTGAGAATAATTTAATGTTTTAATTTTATTATTTTATTACTTCCCTTCTACGTGACTTACCAAAAGAACCAAGAAGAAGGAGTATTGTATTTTCGATTTAAAGCTTTCGTGACTGCAGGGATTCATCTTCTTGGTTCTTTCGGTAAAGTCACGTAGAAGGGAAGTAATAAAATAATAAAAATAAAACATAATAAAATAATTCTCACGACGTTATTATTTTATTATGTTTTATTTTTATTATTTTATTACTTCCCTTCTACGTGACTTTACCGAAAGAACCAAGAAGAAGGAGTATTGTAGTTCATATAACTTGTAGAACTGCTTTGTGTTTAGTTTGTGTGTGTCCTGGCACCTCCGATTAGCACGGTTGGCTACGTACGGTGCGAAAGAAGTTCAACGTGCATACAGACATAAAAGGCCGCGCAGATAAGTGAGCATGCAGCGGTTTGTGAGAGCGAGAGGGTGGCGAGCGAACAAAGGAGACGTGGGGGGTTGAGGGCCTGGAGTGTCGGGGGGGGGGGGGTGTGTGATGTGTCGCCTGCTTAACAGAAGAAAGAAAGAGTTCAGTTCTGTGGTGTGCGCGTGTGGATGGTGGTGTTGACCTGGACTCAATCCTGGCTTTGTACAACACCAGACAGAATTGGAATCAAATCATGGGATACCTCCTTCCCCCTAGGTTGACTCAGCCTAAAATGAGTACCACTTAACATTTGCACCGGGGTGACGCGGACAGATGACCCACCCCTTCGCGTGACATGCAGTAAGGCCTTAATGGGCAACAACTGATCTAAAACAATCTATCGAAGCTGAATGGGAAATGTTTGCAATTTACTCGCGAGGGGTTTAGCCAACGCAAAAAGAGAAACGACTCACATACAGATGAGACGAGATAATGAACGAGTTCCTCTATTAAGGCTGGGGGAATCCATCATCTCATTTCACTAAATGTGCGCACGAACACCTGCCGTGTACAGGAGCCGTAGTAAGCTCACACTGCTTGACACCGCACCTCAAACCAAGCACACCTGCGAGCAGGCAACGGACGCAGCCGAACGCACGAGGCAGACAGCCACAATGTCCGCAATCTCATCATCACCGCCGTCCCGAGTTCAAACGCTCACCACAACCTCCCGCAAGGCGTCACAGCCTCACTCCAGCTCTTACTTACCCTGCTGCACCCGCCCCCCCCCTGGCCACATAAACCACCCCCAACTTCCCCGGCCTTTGAAGCCAGCCAACTCGCTCTGGTCAGTGACACGTTTAAAAAAAAAAGGGGGGGGGGAGGGCGCACGCTGAAGCAAGCGATCCATTTAATTCAATTATGCAATTATGGCCTTAAAGATCACAGCCTCGGAGTGTCTCGGGCTTGGCTGATCTGCAGGCGGTGACTGACACGGTCAAATCATCCGTACTTTTCATCTCTCCGTGTGTGCCGGCTGGCACATGGATGGGTTCGGTGCAGGCAACACAGCCATCTGACTTTTTTTTTCTTGCAAAGATGGGACAGATGCCGCACACGCACGCCCATTGTGTCGAATCTCCTTTGAGGCCTCGGCAAAGCAGCCCTTCTGGCGCTATTATTTGCTAATGTAACGATGTTACGCCCAGATTCCCCAAAGTCCTTTGATGTATTATGCAGCGCGTTTATGACACTGTTGTTAAGGCATTGTTCCGCGATCAATAACTGCTCATTGAAAAGGAAGGCAAGAGAATCAACATCCGACCCATGGCAGCTGGAAATTGTAGCCCCCTCATCTCTGGCCCACACCTCTCTCCCATCCCACCCACCCCACCACCCCTCTCTCCTCCACTAACCCCACGGCCTCATCCCAAACCGCAAAGCTTTGATCAACCGGCCGTGTCCAATTAACGGAACCCCGGGCAAATGCCCCCACGCCTATGATGAGCCTTTTAGTTTGTTTAATGTTGCGGCAAAAACAACGCGATGCAAATTGTTAACTTGAAAGTTGATAGCGCCAACCACCGCCGAAGACACACGAGGAAGCGTAACAACGCAATTACCAATACTTTTGTGTGTGTGTGTAAGCCTCTATCGCGGTGAAGAGGCCAATACAGTGAACGGTGTTCGCTCGCTCGCTCGCTCAGTGCCGCTGCGGTTGTGGGCCAATTTAGAAGTCACGAAACACAAGAGCGCCGATACATTATTTAGCCTCTGTGGTCTAGCAAAGAGAAGCGCTTCTCTGTGCTCAACAGGAAACAATATTGTCGAACTGCATCAGTGTGTGTGATTGATTGCAACGGTTCTCTAGTGTGGTTCGGGTTAGTGCCACGTTGTTGTTGTTGTTGTTTAACCCGTACTCTTTTGCGACCGATATCATCCATAAGAGGTTTTGTTTTGGCTGTCGCCTGAAGCTAGTTGTAATTACTGGCGAAACGTCGTACTCGGATTGTAAATGTTGTGGCGTGGCTCTCCGAACACACGTCGGACATTGTGCTGACCATGACAGTGAGTGGAGCTGTATAGCAACCCGAAAGGCTAAGCAGCGGTATGATTTTAACAGTGTTTCACCATGTCAGTGTTGCTGTATGAGGGCCTATTGTAGTTTGGTTTTCATCATCATTGTACAGGTGTAGCGGGGAGAAATGCGCGGTGCGTATAGCTAAGCGGTGCAACTAGGGGTCGAACAGAGAGGTGCGTGTGGCAACATGAGGCAGAGGTCGCAATCGGGTTCCCGATACCCGTACCCTACCCGATACCCGGCTACCCGTACCCGGCCGGGTACGGGTAGCCGTTTGCGACCCTGGTGCGGCCGGGTACGGGTAGACCGTGAGTCACTGGTGAGTAACTGTTTGTCACTCATTTCCCAACGTCTTGTCTCTTCTCACAATTCAAGTGCCTAGAATCAACCCACCCACGCCTGCAACATGGCTCCATCGCAGAGGTCGCAACCAGGTACCCGATACCCGTACCCGGCCGGTACGGGTAGGGTACGGTACGGCCGGGTACGGGTACCCATTTGCGACCCTGGTGCGGCCGGGTACGGGTAAGGAATCAAAACCCGTTTGCGACCTCTGACATGATAATTAAGGGAAGAAACGGGTGCAACCGAGGTCGAACAGGTGCTAGGCTGTGACCGGCAGTTGGCACCTAGGAGACGGGAGGTGACGGGTGATGACGGGTGATGACAAGAGATGAATGGGGCAACTGGCATCGGCCTGGCGCGGCTTGTGTGGAAGCACGTGAGAGCCCGTGATGAGCAGGGGGTTATACGCGGGAGTCGGTGTGAGAGTTGGGAGTTGTTGCCGGGGACGAAGAGTGAAGACATCTCGCCGCTGCCGCTCCAGCCGTCAACGGGACCTCAACCCTCACACGTCGCCGGGCGGATGATGGCTGATCCCCCCGCCCGGGTCAGATGGGTGAGCGGGTCTGAGGGAGCGTAGGTGAGGGCAGCGGTGGAGATGCGAAGACGCTGTGCGCGGAGACGCTGAGTGCGGAGACGCTGTGTGCGAAGACGCTGTGTGCGGAGTCGCTGTGTGCGAAGACGCTGTGTGCGAAGACGCTGTGTGCGAAGACGCTGTGTGCGGAGTCGCTGTGTGCGAAGATGCTGTGTACGGAGTCGCTGAGTGCGGAGTCGCTGTGTGCGAAGACGGAGTGTGAAGTTGCTGTGTACGGAGTCGCTGAGTGGGGAGACGTTGTGTGCGAAGACGCTGTGTGCGGAGACGCTGTGTGCGGAGACGCTGTGTGCGAAGACGGAGTGTGAAGTTGCTGTGTACGGAGTCGCTGAGTGCGGAGACGTTGTGTGCGAAGACGCTGAGTGCGAAGACGCTGTGTGCGGAGACGCTGAGAGCAGAGCTGCTGAGTGCAGGATAAGTTGAGTATACGTGACCGTATAGATAGTTATGGGTGTGCCTAGAACTGGTGCAAGAATAGGTGAATAAAGTGTAAGCAGGTGACTTGTTACAACGTGTCGGTGTGAATGTTTGAAGAGACTACACAGGTATCCCTCGGTTTACAAAAGGGATGCGTTTTAAAAAACAAGACGACATTTCATAAATCGGAATGGCTTTACCCATTAATTTAAAACTAAAGATTCGGGATGTGTTTTGGACAGTGATTGCAACTCTACTCCTAACCTAAAAAAATACACCTATATCACTTTTTTACAATCCAATCATAAATGATTAAAACGATTGCATAATAATAAAATACGAATATAATTAACATTTTCAGGGAATTCACCAACGCGTCTGCTCTTTGGAATGGCTGGAAAGATGTTGTGAAGGCGTTACGATTGCACTGCAGGGATACCGTGATGCTGTCGCGGATGGATGACGCAGACTCCTGGGTGCTTCTCGTTTGACGATTTCGTGCCATGTGAAGTTTCGTGAATGGGGAAATTCGATTTTGTAAATATAATATTTTGTTCAATCGCGTGAACGCGAAATTTCGTCAATGTTCGTAAAATGAGGGATGCCTGTGGTCATATGAAGATATTAGCCCAGTTATATTCGTTTATAATAATGTAATCAAATTCAGCACGGAGGCATTCACACGAAATCTGGGTAACAACATTTGGGTAACAATTTTCCCATAGACACAATAAGTCTGCTAGCGTGTACAGACATAAATGTTTCCATGACATTTGTTTGCAAAAGTAGGCCATTATATGTCAAAGTCATGGTCAAATTTGGATAATTACCTACAATTACTAAATTACAAGATTGTCCCTGTCTGAATGCCTGTGGGAATAGATGTCCCAGTGTTGAGCTGAAGGGGAATCCACTGGGCCAAAAGGCATTAACCCTGCCATGGATTCTAAAAGCCCTGCAATTGTTTTGGTCATGCCACTGCTGGCAGAAGAGCTTCCACTACAGCAGCGGTCGGGAACCTATGGCTCGCGAGCCATATATGGCTCTTCCGGTGACGGCATATGGCTCCCAGACAATTTTGAGTTGAAAGAAAAAATCAGTTTGGAACTGATTTTAAAAAAACTTGTAATATTGCTTAATAATACTGTGTCATTTTAAAGTAAACAGAAATTAGTTTTGAAGATAAATTTCACGGGTCACGGGTCCCGTGACCAGAAGTCGCATTAAAAGTAAGACATATTTAATTTATTATACGTTAAAAATACTATATGGCTCTCAATGAAATATATTTAGAAATATTTGGCTTTTATGGCTCTGCCAGTAAAAAAGGTTCCCGACCCCTGCACTACAGGGAGGCCCCCAGTCAAAGGTATTTTTGCCCCGACTCTTCCATACTGGCCAGACAACTTGTGGGAGTACCCACACTTTACCCCACCACGTGACCTGCCGATCAACTAATTTAATACGCGGACAATGTGTGAAATGAAAAATCGGAATAGAAACGTGCAAGTGCGGGTAGAATCATGGAGCATTACGTGTTTATAATTACAGAGACAGGAGAAGACATGGGTTGCAGGACATGAGACATAAAAATGACTCCAGAAAAGGGTAGCTAAATTAAAAATATTAAGTGGTGGCGAGATGTTAGCTACCTCACCTGGTATACAGGAGGTCGTGGGTTCGATCCCGAGCCTGATGCCTGTTTATTTGGAGGTTGCACGTTCTGTGGTCGTGTGGATTTTTCTTCAGGGCCTCCGGGTTTTCCCTCCAAATTTAGGATCAATACGCGTTTCGAGTATTTTGGTGCCTATAAATGTCCACGTGATAAGCCACTTCGTTGAGCTATTTGTGACAAGGTCGCTTCTGAAAACGAGCTACATAGCTCAGTTGACCTTGCCAGGCAAAATAAAAAAAAATTGTTTAGTTTAAAATAAAAAATAAATTGCTTAGTTTACGTGGCTGATGGTTGAGATGAATCAAGAAATGGCAGCAAAAGCAGAGAACAAACAGCCGAGATTGAGCGATGAAATCAGTTAATTCAGCTGATTGGTGGATTGTTGCTTTGCAAGGCCACAATAAGTGGAAACAGCAGCTTGGGAGGCGTTCATTCAACAGTGGATTGATAATGGCTGATTATTATTATTATTATACATTGTACATTCCCTCCTCGGGCTAGTGCTGCGGTTGTGACTCGGGCTATCGTCCCTCGAGGATAGATTATATGAGGGTCGCTTGGTGCAACAACAACAGCTGTTGGTCAATGTGGGAATTGACCCCCACCATGGAAATGTGGAATTTCCACCACTGACCCAGGCCTGCCAGTGGAGGTGAGCACCACGCAATGCTCATCTCATCCAGCAGACGATTTAATTTTTAACACTTTACACCAGTAATGTGTCAGTTTTTTGGCCGCTGATGTAAAATATAAACGGCAGTGTATTTGATGTATAATTTAGAGAAATGTATGATTGATGGTGTACAATTAAATAAAACACACAACCTGGCAAATGCACTGTGCGCAATATATTAATATACTCAGACATTCGTGTAAGGTAGACAACTGATGTTTTAAAAAATGGCCTTTAGAATTGCACAAAACAGCACGAACACAGACATATGGTTACACTTTCCAGTTCGTTTTTGACAAAGCTCTTAATTTAAATGAGCGGAAATGATCGTGCCACGGCGAAGCAAACGATGAAATATTATACAACGTGGGGAATAAATGTTAATCGAAATAAAATAAAACAATATATAATCATTACAAAAAAATAGATATATCCCTTACATCTGCAACAAAGAAATATGAACATTGCATTCACGCAGGTAAAATGATCATATTTGGAAAATACACACCTCTTGATTTCACATTTAAAACGAGCATATAATATAAAACTGCACAATAACACACGCCACATCACGACGACGGATGCATGGATGGAACACCGGGGCATGCGACATCAGAGCCCTGACACGAAATGAAAGTTTCACTCCCCTTCTGTGCAGAATGGAATGTTCCAAATGCAACGTCTTGCAAATTTTTTTTAATATGGGCGGGGGTTTATTAACCTCACGAGGTTATAGGCGGAGATCACAAGCACCAGGCGTACACGCAAATGAGACAGCCATTAACACCGATTACACAAGTCAATGAATGCAAACCAAATTTCTAAAAAAATACTGTAAACAAAAACACGCTGTGATGTCCTGTGAAACATTCGTGTAAAATAAATGAGAAAAAAAACACACAAATCATCGTACATTTTAAAACAGTAGCACGAAAAGAGGTCCATTAAAACCAACAACAAATGATCCCTTTGTGCTCAAATGAATAAATGCAACCGAGTGAATATATAAACAGAATTGGTTAATGAGCGTGAGCGGAGCAAGGCATGGATAGGGGTGGTATTTATGCACGGTTCAATGTAAATGACAACATGCGTGCGCTTGCACGATGATGATGATGATGATTCAATGGTGGAGAGATACGAGTGAAATCCACGCTTTGCTCTTGGCTTCTGCCACTGGGCCAGCGAGTGACCTTCATGCGTGCAGCCCGCGCTCGGCGTACACCTGCTAATGTCACCTTTGCGTAATGTCACGCATTCCTGAGATCCCAAGAGGCATTAACAGTGCCGGAGCTGATTTTACACGAGTCGATATAACACGGAGCCCCGTTACACACACCGCCGCTCTGATGCTAATAGGCTTAGCAGGTCGCTCATGCATTGCTGTTTTGAGTAAAACACAACGCCAGTTTAGTCTGTGTGTTGAACTTTTTTCGCACCGTACGTAGCCAAACTGCTCATCGGAGGTTTACGGATCATGCGAGGCGGCTCACGCGCCGTGCGCTTTCCTTCACATTGATGAGCAAGGTTTGCTACGTGTGTTGCAAAAGAAGTTCAACACGCGTGCGCACGTGTCTTGCAACCACCGCACAAGAGTTTCCACTTTAAAATTAAAGTCTCCTTTTCCTCTTATTTGTCAAGGCGCCCTCCTCCTCTAACCCAGCTTAAATATACGCTGCCAAGCTTGGTGGTGTTCATTCAGACGCTGTCTTTCCGACAGACCTGTTCTTCACCATGAGGACGGCTGCTTGCGTTGTGGCCGAAACGTCGTGAGAATTATTTTATTGTGTTTTATTTTTATCATTTTATTACTTCCCTTCTACGTGACTTTACCGAAAGAACCAAGAAGATGAATCCCTGCAGTCACGAAAGCTTTAAATAGAAATCTCCCTTTCCTGTTCGATTAAGCATGGAGAGTATGGGGCCGATCCCCGTCTTTCTTGGTTGTTCTAAGTCACTGGCATCATTTGCACATTCCGATCACAAATGCCGGTCTACCCATAGGAGCACCACTGCTGACTTCTCAGTGGTGATTATCCCTTCAGTATAATGGGCTGTGTCGATTCTTTCCCGAGATTAGACTCAGTCATTCTGTCATTGTGAGTTGTTCACTTTGCCACTGCAATTTGGACAGAGAGAATGAAAACTTTCTGGCTTGTGTAACAATGCATTGGATTCATCGATTCTGGTCGATTTCTTGAGTCCATGCACAGAATATTTGAGATAAATAATCTTTTTTAGATCATGGATTTGTGGTGTTCCCTACAGCCACTGGAGGCCGCTACCATTCGCCACAACCAAACACAAACAATTCTTAAATAGAATCGTGACCTTTCTTCAATGGCAAATGGTGGAGGTTTTAAATCATCATCATCATATCCCTAAGAGGCAGGTGCCAACTCCACATTTGTCAGAAATGTGTAATATATATGTCAGTGTGAAAAAGATTGATGGATTGAAGGCATAACTGTACGCTACGCTCGTTAGACATCTCCGGAACCGCGAGGTCACAATGCCGTTTAACATGCAGTACTCTTTGGCTGTTTCGGTAAAGTCCCGTAGGTAAAAAAATAAAATGAATGAAAACAACTAAATTAAATAACCTATGTGACTTTACCGACAAAAAAACCCAAAGAGTATGAATCCTTGCGGTCACGAAAACTTCAAATCTAGAATTAATATGCAGTGTTTGAATGTCGTCCAGTGGTTGACACTTGGGTTTCAGTGCTTCATTCACCACCGGAATGTGAAAAAGTTCAAATCTCTGTCGGGGGTCGACTCAGCCCCTCACCCATCCAATGTTGGAGAAACATTCATCACTCTCTGGGAAGTGAACAGCACGTGTCCTGTGGAGAGACTCAAACCGGCCAAGACAATGTGGAATTTCTACCACTGGCTCAGGATTACACCACGGCAATAAACCCTGTTCCATTGCTTGTTTGAGCCGGTCGACGCTGTGATCGGTTTAAATTGTACAACATCTGTGCGGATATAATATAATACTTCACGCAGACAGACAGCATTGTGTTGATACGTGTGCCTCACATAACATCATCCACAAGCAACGATTATCTTATCATCTTCATGGTTCTTTCGGTAAAGTCACGTAGAAGGGAAGTAATAAAATAATAAAAATAAAACACAATAAAATTATTCTCACGACGTTTCCGCCACAACGCAAGCAGCCGAGCTTGGAGCTTGGAGCATATATATAAGCTGGGCGCCCAGCTTATATATATATGCTCCAAGCTCGTGTGCTGTTTCATTCAGACTCTGTCGCCTCGACGGACCTGGTTTTCACCTGAGGACGGCTGCTTGCGTTGTGGCCGAAACGTCGTGAGAATTATTTTGTTGTGTTTTATTTTTATTATTTTATTACTTCCCTTCTACGTGACATTACCGAAAGAACCAAGAAGATGAATCCCTGCAGTCACGAAACCTTTAAATCGAAAGATTCTCTTATCAATTGCTGGATGAAGCCCTCTGCATATGTGTGCTTTTCTGCCAATACTCCGCACAGCTGAATCCCCCAGTTGCCTTCTTTGCAGGAACACGTGCGATTAGCGAACACCTATTAAGGCTGGTGTGGCGTGGCAAGCACAGCATCTGGCCCTCTTGTTCTCGCCATTGTGTGATGTTTATACACTCCGTAGAATAAAAAAACGACTGCATAGTTCATTTCTGAACAGTGTTTGACAGTGTGCAAACAGTCATTTGAGGCTTTGTCAACCAAGGCAGACTTAGGGGACAAGTTTACATACCACTTCCCATTGATATTCATGACCAGAAATGAAATCCAGGTCCTTGTGATGATGGTAGTGCACTCTGCCAAATCACCAACATACAATGACACACACACACACACATAGCTCGTGCCCTATGATAATACACCACTCCCCAAACTCCAAGATAGATGTGTGAAAAAAAAACCCTCCAACCAATGAACCCTGTAGCTTATAAACACAAGCTGCCCCAGGTAGGGTTACGATTTTTGAACATTCCAGCCGGAGTTCTGATAAGATCCAAAAATGCCATAGAAATCACCCTTCTTGGTAGGTCCAAGCTCCAAAGCTACAAATTCATGTTGAGCTGAACGTACCACGGCCTATGCAGGCTGCTAGACGAAAACATTTCCAACGTAACACACACTGTGCTCACAATTATGTGACCGTGTTAGATCAGAGCATTGCATTTTTGACAGGTCTTAATTTGGACTCTGAGATATGTCACATACAAGGCATTCGCTTAACAATCCGATACTTTTTCACGTGGGAGCCCAATACCCCTGGATACTTAAACATTTGAAATGTACCTACAATGTTGCTGCTGTGATGTTTATGGTCATGAGCAAGCATTTTACTGGTAGGAACCTCCTGGTTACAACCAGCCTACAGGGGATTATTGTGTCCGTCTGTCCGTCGTGCATCCAAAAATGGGAGGGGTGGGGCTGGGTGAAAAGGGGAGGGTGGGGAGGGGCTGGGTGGGGAGGGTGGGGAGGGACTGGGTGGGAAGAGGAGGATAGGGAAGGGCTGGGTGGGGAGGGTGGGGCTGGGTGGGGGGTGGGAAGGGTGGGGCTGGGTGGGGAGGGGCTGGTCACCCCGTGATGCCCTTATAAAACTCAACGTTTAACCTACTCACGCCGGCTTGTGCCCGCCCTCACAGTCGGCTATATTTGCGGAATACACCACGCCGCCGTTGACCGTGGCCATTGACCGAGCAACCCAACGTTCCTACCAGCTCCGTCCGCAGGAATGTGTTATAGAAAATGAGATGTGCTGGCAATATAAAACTGGAAATTCTACGGCACCTCTGAGCACATTGGACCGCCATTAAAACAAACCACCCCTTGCTCAAGCATGCTGGCGTGTAATTGACTGCATGCCTTCCTGCTAAATGCCCATTTTCAGCTGCCTAGTGGAACAGAGCATCGCAACCACAAAATATTAGTCAAGCGCATGAGAGCTCGTGATTTGCACTTTCAGATAAACAATTCCTGCTGTAAAAATAGTAGAAATTTAACAGTATTTTTCTTAATTGACAATTTCCAATTCTATGGTTAATTTGAATAAAATGGCCTCTTTATGCGAAGGACATTATTAGGATAAACGTGTCCCCAACCACATGCACCATCTTCTGTTTTATACATCTGTATATATCGGGCAAAGCTGCGAATAAATCTACCAACAGTCAATACCTCGAGGCTCTCACTACACTGTCTACATCAGGCCGGGCGGTGCTGTGCTTTGGGCACCTACATTTTTTGTGAGTTTAAATCCCAGTCGAAGGTGAGCGAAGCCTGCCATCTCTTCAGGATCGGTAGAATGAGTATCGCTTTTGGGGAAGTCCACATTAGTCGTCCCATGGAGCGAACCAACGGGGCCTGCTGTGAGAATGTGGAATTTCCATCAATGGCTCATGGCCACCAAAGCAGATAATCGCTGCCACGTTGCTCGTTTGAGCAGCGGGACGCTTTGTGACTTTGTGAACGGATTGCTGAGCCAGTGTTCAGAGATATCCGTATCTTCAGGGACTTTGCTTTTAACAACATCGAGTAACATGCATTTCAATAAAGCACACAGAGAATCACAATGATGTGGAACAGCATTTTCAACTCAGTGTGCTCCGCTTGTGTAAAGGTCTACTCGTAGCTCACTTGGCTTCCTGGCCCAGAGTAGCATCTCCATCAATAAGGCCTTACAGCTGACCGAAATAGCTTAAGGAAAATACGTAGTTTTTCACCCTTCCCTATTATGTTAAACCTTCAACATAAATTAAATGACTTACAGCCTCTTATATAAATTAGTTTTAATATCGGGGGTTGAGAAATGCTGCACGTAAAAAAAAAACTTGTACATCAATGCGTTCGACATTAAAGTGAGGATGTAATGATGATCCCAATGGGAAGACGACACAAATCATAATGTGCAGTCGGAGGATGGAACCGAGGCCGAAGTGACGAAATCACCTTGGCGATGTTCGGTGTGGCTTGCAGCTTGTTTCGAGGATGCATGGTCCTTTGACTGAGAGGAGACGACGAGAGGAGGAGGAGGAGAAGTAACGATGCATGGCTTGAGGTTGAGGTGTAAGTAAAGTTAAAGGCCAGAAGTTTCATTATCTCCAATTCCCTTGCGGATGCAGTGGCTTCATCCTCCGTGTTGACGAGTGGCTTCACCTAAAACACACAAGGACAAAGATCTCCTGTATAGCCTTATCAGACTGTAGAAGCAAGTGCTGTTAGCGAGTACCTATGAAGGTCGGCGTGACACACAAGGGGGTGGGTGGCCACCAACACGTCCGGCTGCCTTTATCTCCCTAGCGGCGATCTTTACACACCGCACCAGGTACTCATTTGAGGCTGAGTTAAGCGAGCACCTACGGAGACCGACAAAGAGCACGAGGGGGTGGCGTGGAAAGAACTGTGCCCGTCCCGCTTTAGTCTCCGCAGTGCTGATGTTCCCGCACCAACATCAGGTCATTATTTCAGGCGACTCCTAGGGGAGGCCCGGAACCGGGTGAGATGTACGCCACCGATGTTAGCCATGACCACACACGCAAAGACAATGTTCCCCTATGCAGCCTTAACGGGCTGTTGGCGAGCTGTTTTCACGAGCACATATAAAGGCCGGCGTGGCGCACGAGGAGCTCGCCTGTACTCGTAAGCCATGCAGGGTTGAGCCTGATTAGTACTGTACTTGGATGGGAGACCACCTGCCGATACCAGGTGTTGCAGGCCAAACGTGCACGAGCGCGAGCGCGCGCGCGCGCACACACACACATGCACGCGCACAATACGGCCAAGAGTGTTGTGATGGTTCACCTGTTGGTTAAGTAGTCCAGTGTGTTTGATCTGTCGGGCGTGCGAGGCTTCGCGAGATTGATGAGCTCATGTTTCGGCGTGTGCGCGCAAGCTCGCGAGGGCGAAGCTCGCGCCCGATTTCAGACACGGCCGCCTCGTAATTGCCGAGCTGCCAACATAATGTCATTTGGGCTGGTGCGCGGAAAACTTTAAAGTCAGGCTGACATTTGAAGCGGGGTGTGCCAGGCTGCTCGCTTACGGAAACAGGGCCACACCGCGGCCGGTGGCCCACACGAGGCAACCCGTTGCATTTTTCGTCGTCCGCCCGGCACGTTTGACGCCGCCGTGCATTCAAGCGGCAAGCGTCGCCCGACCGCCCGCCACCCCACCCAGAACAACGTTCATCCATTGATTAGTTTGTTTGCAAAGTGCCCTCCGCAGCGCCCCGTTTCAAAGTGCGCAGGGTACAAAGGACAGCACCTTCTCGTGCAAACCTCCCACATCCCTGCACATTCCACTCAAATCAACGACGATTCACCCAAAGGATATCCAATTGGAAGACTGCAAACGAACCTAAAAAGGTCAAGGTGCCGGAGTCATCACAACCAATGTCACCGACACAGCCACACCTTGCCATCGCTTCTTCCTTCTGCTACTTCCAGTCAACATGTGACCTTCAATGTTTTAAGCATACACATACTTATGGAGACGGGCCAAGATTTTTGTGCAGTCCTGGTACCGTGAGCCAGGAAGTATTTTGTCTTTGCTCTTCTTAAGTCACCTGAAAAGGCACTCTTTGTATGGCCATACATGACCTTAACTTGATCCTTTTCAGACGGACAGACCTGTGACCCACACGTGTACAATATTACACTCCAGACCGATGGCTCACTAATGTAGTTACAACAGACACAAAAACACATGTTACTAAAGATGGAATTTCTGTCACGGATATGTTTAGTGTTGCAAAGGCTTTTTCCAATGGACGCAAGATTAAAGGGAATTCTTGAGACATTCATCATGCACTCAGCGCTACAGCAGATTTAAACAATCTGATTACACCAGTGGCACTGCAATTGAGGATGCCGCCACGGTGTAATAGGTAACACACTGAACTTGCGATCGAAAGGTCACCAGTTGGATTCCATCTCCCGGCGGGACAGTTGAAACAATGGGTGAAAGTTTTATTTTACACGCTTTAATTTAACTCACTGTCTGTTGTTGTTGTTGTCGTCGTTGTATCCTCAAATCTTGTAACTCAATTTTAACCCACTTCCCAATGTGGTATCGACTGCAAACTTGGTATACTTATGTCATACTGATGACAATATTATATTCTATCATAAAAATTAAAAATATATATCTTTAAACATTCTTTTTTACATGTTATGTTTCGGCTTGGGTCTAATTGTCCACGGTAAACTGACGTTGGCTGTAATTGGCCACATTCCCTTACGTTATGGCAAGCTTCGGGGCCACTTCCTGGAGTCGTGGAGTTCTTCCATTACGAGTACATTTCATAAAAGCGTGTTTAACTTTAAAAAAAAAATATTACTTATTTTAAATCCCGCCCCGTGCGTCTGTCACCCAGTAGTATGAGATGGGTGCACCACAAGTTAGTCGATCGGCAGGTCACACGTGGTGAGGCAATGTGTGGGTAACTTCCCACCCCTTCCAAGACGTCTGGCCAGTGTGGAAGAGTAGGCCAAAACACCCTCTGATAGGGCTTCTCTAGTTGAGGCCACAGAGCTGCATTTTTACCAGATGTACTGTGTGCATTAAACTAAACTGTGTTTTATTTGACCAGGTAAGGCCTACTATAGAGCTCTTTTTCAGAAGCGACCCGGTCACAAATCATAGCTCAGCGTAGTAGCTTATCACGTGTAAACTTGTAGCGGCCAAATGCTGAAAAATTCATGTTTCTAAATGTGGAGGGAAAAACCGGAGGACCCAGAGAAGAATCCACACGACCACAGGCAGTGCCGGATTATCGTAGTCGCAAAAGTAGCATATGCTACGGGCCCCGCGATAAATACTTTCAAGCTATCAATTCCGGTTCAGTGATTCTGCACTTGCTCTATTACTATAGTACTATACCGCTTTCAACTTTTATGAACGACTGGGTGTTTAAGGTTAGCGATTTTTTTTCCGTATTATCTGGCTGTATAGAAAATGAAAAAATACAATTACTTTACTATGAAATTTAAATTTGTTTTAATATATATTTTTTATATTTATTTAGGGCCCCTTTATAACATATGCTACAGGCCCCGCACTAGCTTAATCTGGCAACTGACCACAGGGAGAACATGCAAACTCCAAATACACAGGTGTTAGGGTCGGGATTGCACCCACGACCTCCTGTATACCAGGCGAGGTAGTAAACATCTCGCCATCGCGGGATGAGTCCACTTGCGGAAATGTGGTGTTTGACAGCCCATCATCCATTTACAGTCGATAAAGTGAGTACCACTTTGTGGGAAGTCAACAGTTATAAGTTATCCTGCATAAACAATAGCCCACGTGACGATGTGATATTTACACCACTAGTTAATGAGTGCTGTTCCATCGTTCTTTGAGCTTACGAAACTTTAACTTGACAATTATCAATCGAACATTGTTAAGAGGTTTAATCATTCAACCGGACAATTTTCTTGGCACACGCAAAATTCTGACTTGCACGTGCGCACTTCAATTGTTCGACTTAGCCTGAAAAGGAAAATGTGCTGTTCACAGTACTGTCCCAGAGGACATAAACCTGGACGCTTGTGCTGTTATTTATTCAACGAAAATAACAAAACTCTCCTGCAAATTGGACGACGGTGTATGGCTAGGAGGGTAAACATGAATACAGAATTCGCTTCTTTTCTTTCTAGCACACACTTAGAAAATACGCAGCGCCGTCAAACAAGCATCGCAACACAAAATCCTTCTTGAGTATTCTTCTACTGCGATTTAAAGCTTTCGTGACTGCAGGGATTCATCTTCTTGGTTCTTTCGGTAAAGTCACGTAGAAGGGAAGTAATAAAATAATAAAAATAAAACATAATAAAATAATTCTCACGACGTTTCGGCCACAACGCAAGCAGCCGTCCTCAGGTGAAGAACAGGTCTGTCGGGGAGACAGTCTGAATTGTGTGTTTCATTCAGACGCTGTCTCCCCGACAGAACTGGTCTTCACCTGAGGACGGCTGCTTGCGTTGTGGCCGAAACGTCGTGAGAATTATTTTATTATGTTTTATTTTATTACTTCCCTTCTACGTGACTTTACCGAAAGAACCAATAAGATGATATTCCTCTGCTGCGTAATAATTGAGACCTATTTATAAAATATGCAACGTGAAATATTTACGCCTAAAAAGAAGCTATGAGCAAAACTCAATCGACTGGGGCGTGCTTAAAACCAACGAGTCGCCGTAATTGAAAAAAAGAGTAACCCAATTCAGCTCCACGATTGAGTGATAAGCCGTAATTAGGTGCCTGGAGTATAGAATGCACATCAAACCCCCGTCGCGTGATGATACGTGGTGTAAAAAAAACCGAATCCTTGTTAATGAAAGACATTGATGCATTTGAAGTGATCTTAAATCGCTGGCATATTGGTTTGGTTGTGGAGAAACAAAGAAATAAAACAACCAACACATCCTCCGGCATGCGTACCATTTAATAATCGAATGCTCAAAGCAAGGTCGCTGCAACACGCACGCGAACAGGCTCAGCAGAGCGAGAGGTTACCTTTTTTCTCTTCTTAAGTTCATATTGATTTGCTAACCACGTAAATGTATATAGGATCACTTAGACGCATGCAAAGCTTTTACACGAGCCGACCATTGTTCCTTGATCTAACCGACACAGAGGATGAAAAGCTTTCGCGACTGCAGGGATTCATCTTCTTGGTTCTTTCGGTAAAGTCACGTAGAATGGAAACAATAAAAATAATAAAAGATATTATTTTTGTATTTTGTTTTATTTTATTATTTTATTGTTTCCATTCTACGTGACTACCGAAAGAACCAAAAAGATGTACAATATCCTCTTTATTACACCTCCTCATTCCCTCGCTCCCTTACCCCCCCCCCCCCAACACTTGCGGAGGAAATGCATCCGCAGGACCCGCAGATGCAGCAAACCTCCAACTAAAACTGGATTACGCTGCGTACTGTAAACAAAAACTTAGTTGCTGACGAAGCTTTGCTGTTAAGGCGTGTCACCCCCACCTCCCCCCACCACTTTGATGTGGCCGGTAATAGGATTTGGGAGCGTCCCGGCATCGGCTCACCAGCAAAAAATGTTTTCTGGACGAAACAATGCCTTGCAAAGTGGCCCAGGTTTCCCCTACCACCACCACCCCCACCCAGCCTCCACGTGCACCCCCCCCCCCTTCCTCCTCCTCCCACCGTTCCCCACGCCCACGGCACCCTCCGCCGACAGCGCGTGTCGGACAAACAGCTCCAACATCAAACCGCGTTCGCATCGTCACAACGTGCACGAGCGTGTCGCGACGTGCACGCGCGCGGGAGGAGGAGGAGGGGTGGGTTGGAACCCGTCGGCTTTGGCTCGCTAACTAACCACGCCGTCAAGTTTACAATTACACCGCACGAAGTGATTAATCATCTTTCTTTCCTTATTACATTTTGCTTTAGTTTAAAAAAGGAAAAAAAAACCCGGCTTTTATTATGAATGTGTGTGGTTGTTTATTGATATGTACTCCGAAGGCATTTTTTTTATGCTGCTGGATCGATGGATGCTCAGCCCTGGAGAGATGAAGACGTGTTTTAGTCATTGCGCAAGTGTAAAGTTTGGTAAATGCCGGAGGTTACATTTATTGAGCATTAACGTGTTTTTTTGTGGGCCCAGAAATCAACCCAACATTGGTAACGATGCGCCTTGGAACATAGAACGCGTGGAGGGGGAGCTACTCCCCAATTTATGGATAGAGAACTACGAGGTATATGCTCAATCTTGATTTGAAGCTTTCGTGACTGCAGGAATCCATACTCTTTGGTTTTTTCGGTAAAGTCACGTGGGGTAGAAAATAAAATAAATCACGACGTTTCGGGCGCAACACAAGCGTCCGTCATCAGGTGGGAAAGCCCGCTTGTGTTGCGCCCGAAACGTCGTGATTTATTTTATTTTATGCCTACGTGACTTTACCGAAAGAAACAAAGAGTAAGGGATATGCTGTGCCCTCTCAATTAATAACCTTCACACATTCCCTCGGCTACTCGGCACGAGTCCGGATCTTTGTACAACCTCCACCACTTCAACATCATTCCCATGCAACGGAATAGCACGGGGTTATTCACATCCTCAAAACAGTAGGTCCTAATTCATAATCAACGTTTTTGGGTTTAGATGGCGTTATTTATAAATGTGTCGTAACCCTCCACCACCCGACACGGCCAATCAGTAAAAAAGTGTCACGTTGACAAAAGACAAATAGTTCACTGCTTTAGCCCACCGGTGTGTTGAAGCCACAACATTTACAATTTGAGTACGACGTTTCGCTGGTAATTGCATCCAGCATCATCGGGCAATTCGCCATGCTGGATGCAATTATCAGCGAAACGTCGTACTGAAATTGTAAATGTTGTGGCTTCAACACACCAGTGGGCTAAAGCAGTGAACTATTTGTCTTTTGTCAACGTGACACTTTTTTACTGATTGGCCGTGTCGGGTGGTGGAGGGTTACGACACATTTATAAATAACGCGATCTAAACCCAAAAACGTTGATTATGAATAACATTGGTCGCGAAAGCCTACGTGTTAAACTGAGTAGGTCCTAAGTTTAAGATGCCAATTAAATATTCAATTCGTTCCACCCCATTCGTGATTTTGCTTCGGTGACCCATTGCCAACCAATGCCCTCGCTCGGCAGAAGTTTCAGTTCAAGGTCGGGGAAAAGCGTTTGTAGCCGGGAACTGTGACTATTACCGATATAAATTTTGATTTAAAGCTTTCGTGACTGCAGGGATTCATATTCTTGGTTCGTTCGGTAAAGTCACGTAGAAGGGAAGTAATAAAATAAGAAACATTTTCTTGTTTTTTTCGGTAAAGTCACGCAGAAGGGAAATAATAAAATAATAAAAATATGTTTTATTTTTTATTACTTCCCTTCTACGTGACTTTACCGAAAAAACCAAGAAGATGAATCCCTGCAGTCACGAAAGCTTTAAATCGAAATATAATAAACATTGTTTTCATATTTTCCCTTCTACGTGACTTTACGGCAGCAACTGTGACTATTACCGACATATTAATTCCACCAGGTGGAAACCCATTGAGACGTACGGTCTCTTTTTTTTGAGAGACCTGGATGAGAAACTGACAGCAGTGTATGGTGAGCATACGAGGCAATCACGTGAAGATATACGGTTCGGATTTTAGATTTTAGTCTCACTCAATCCATTGTCAATAACTGTGAAGTCCCTCCTGGGCCCCGAGAACCCAGCCTCCTGCACCTTTCCATCAGTTGCCAAGTGTGGACAACGCGCTCCCGACGAAAAGGTTGATCAAATCACGAATGGCATTCTCGTGTCTGGCGGCCCGTCCTCGTGACATCCCCACCACCTACTCGTGTCATCCCTCAGTCTGTCACGACACACAACTTCAATAAAATCATCCCCAACCTAAAATAAAATCTTCTCGCCAAACTCATCCTTCATGGCCTACCTCCCCGCCCAACTCCTCTCACTCCCACACCTTCGATTAGCACGGTTGGCTACGTAGGGTGCAAAAGAAGTTCTACAGAACACATACATACTCGCACTCCGAGTTCTCCAAATTTCTGCTGCTTTTCACACCTGAGACCACTTCATCATCCTCCTCCTCCTCGAGTGCCTCCACAACCACGTGGGTTAGACGACGATGGGAAGAAGTTGACGAACAGTGGGGCGTACATTCAGCTGAAGCGATGGCTGCCGGAGAGAGTGCACTATGTCAGTGGCTCCGAGCCTCCGGATAACGGAGGGAGGAAAAGTAACGTTACCTGGATGGGGAATTTTTTGTTGTTGTAAGCGCCTACTCATAAACCTTTAAACACTAAGAGAATCACGTGGGTAGAGGGTATTCACTCCCTCCTCTTCTCTCACTGCGCCGCATATCGTCGTCGGTGTCGTCCTTCTGGTGGAAACTGAAGGCTTCTCCCTCTCCCTCACTTTGATATATTCTCGTATTCCTCTGAGCATCCCTCGTTTTTTAAGTTTAATTTGTTCACTTTACACATTTTTTATAATGAATGAACTGCCAAGGTGTGTATACAACTCGAGGGCAACTGCTCTTAAAACGTGCCGTATTTTAGAGCAACGTTGTAATGAGTACTATGCAAATATAAGACCGTTAAATAATGAATGTTTGCAAAAAAGTGATATTAAATAAATATTCTCAGATCAAGGATTGCATTTAAGAAATTACAAGTTGATGTGCTGATACATAAATTCTGCATTTACCAGATGTCGACCATTGGACGGGCAAAGTATGCAATAAATACTACTAATAACAAATAGAATACTCCGCAATGAAGGATGCAAACACCCCCGCCAAAAAGGAATTGCCCCGTATTGAGAGCCTACACTTGTGGGCAGGTGAGCAGCGCATCTGAGGATAGACACATGATCAAGAGTCTTAAACAATGCTTTGAATTTTAAATATATAACATTGAGATTTTTAAACAATTCATTTTTTTTCCGAACACTGTACACTGCTATCCACGTGGGTGTCTCCCATCTCAAACAAGCAGTGGAGCGACGCTCATCTCCGTTGCAAACTCTGATCCAGTGGCGGTGAAATTCCATATTCCCAAGCCAGTGGTCAGTCCCTCCATAGGTTGAGCAATGTCGACTTCTCACAAAGTGTATGTGTGTATGTTGAACTTCTTTCGCAACCGTGATAATCGTAGGTGCGGGGGAAGGACAACAAAATAAACACAAAAATGAGTGTGAGTGTTCAATCTCGATTTAAAAGTGCAAATCTCCAGTCACTTCCGAATATCGCGTCTCCGTGGAAGATGTGGACACTTTCTACATGAACGGAAAATTAACGAGAGTCCAGTTCGTAACTATGGTGCGACATCTCAGAACGTGCAACGCATCGTGAACGACTGCCCCAATGGGATCATTCAACGGCGATCTGAAACAAATCCATGCGGCTACTCTTGAAGCAGTCGAATGGATGTCAAATCTCGACATCAATTTGCAATCTTTCGCAGTTCCCATGAATGCCACACGCAAGAAGAAGAGTGAAAGGAAGAGCGTTTTAGACGGCCGCAGAAGCACGCCTGAAAGCACGCGATGCGGTCACCGTTTTTGTTCGGTACTCATTTTATTGTGGTGCTCATTTTTCATTTCTTTGACATTCAAAGGACGATAGGCTGAGTTACCTCTACAAATTGCATTTTGACTCTCAACCTTAGTGTAATATGAGCCTATATCCGGCTCACTGACGTGTTACAACTCGTCATGGTGATTGGCTCTGCTGGTCCTGGTCTACAGCCAATGGGGGGAAGCCTGGGGGCGTGGCCCTGACGTGATGGAGAGGTGACAGCTAGGGAGATTGGTTCTGCTGGCTTTGGCCTCAGCCAATGGGGAGATGAGTCAGGGGCGTGGTCCCAGGAGTTGACGAGGGAGCCTAGAAGATTCGACGCAGGCTAACGAGGATTGGCTCAAGCGTACCACGTGACCCGGGTATTAAATAGGGGTAGAGAAGAACGACACGTGGTCAGACGAGGAACGGAGGAAGGAAGGGGCCACGCGCGAGCGGGGCTCCGAGTTGCCACGTGGCCGTGCGTCTCTCTCGGTCCATCTGTCCACTTCACGTTGCCTATCAGCAGCGGGGAGTAATTGTAACCCTAAGTCAATAAAAGGACCGATTCCAGAAGTCGTCTTCAAGACTGTTATTACATTAGGATAGCGAGTCAATCGCTCCAACCACAATGCCAACTGGCCAGTCATCCCCTGTTTGGCGAGGTCTTTGCGAGTACCTATTAAGGCCAGCGTATAACATGATGATGAGGTAGGACCTCACACATCTGGCTATCTTTGTCTCCCTAGTGTTTACACACTTCGCCAATATTCATTTCATACCAAGTTGACCTAAAGACGGCACAAGTCTAGTTTATGTTTATATATATATTGTATACACATAAAGACAAAGATCCCCCTTATATCCTGAACAGACTGTTGGGGCAAGTGCTGTTAGCGAGCACCTATGAAGGCCGGCACAGCAAACAAGGAGGGGGTGGCCAGCACCACGACCGGCCGCCTTTGTCTTTCTAGTGGCGATGCTTGAACGTCACACCAGGTACTCGTTTGAGGCTGAGTCGACCTAGGGGAAGTCCAGGACTGGTTCAAATAATCGTCACTGGTGGTGGCCGTGAGAGTGAATCGAACCCAGGTCGTTGGGTTTGTAGCACAATGCGCTAACGACTACACACCACACATATACAGCTGTGCGTGGAGTGATAGGCACATTGGTTGGCACATTGCACCTAAGTTTGATTCTGATATCTCAACCAGTCTTGGGCCACCCCTTCCACAACCCACACTGACCAGCTTTTGGCCCCGCCCCCCTCCCTCCCGATACGTTCCATTCATTGGCTACCACATTCTGATGAGCTCCCCCCCCCTCTCCTCCCCCCTCAACTCGCTTTTAAGGGATTACATCTTGAATCATTGCCTCACTTGATGCAGCTAATCTGGCTGTGACGGTCCCACCTGATGACGGAGACTTGTGTTGCCTCCGAAACGTCGTGATCTTTATTTTATTTTTTATTAATTTTGATGTTTTACCTACGTGACTTTACCGAAAAAACCTAAGAATATGAAAAATGAAAACACAATAATTGTGGGGTGTGGAAACCTTCATCCAGCAGTGGATTGATAAATGCCTGTGCACACGCAACTACACACGTACTAAATTTCGATTTAACCGCTGCTTGCGTTGTAGCCGAAACGTCGTGAGAATTATTTTATTATGTTTTATTTTTATTATTTTATTACTTCCCTTCTACGTGACTTTACCAAAAAAACCAAGAAGATACACACGTACTGTTTTTACAATTCTAGACAAAGATGGTGAAGGGCACGGTTTGAACTCGTATCAGTACTTACTGTACACACAGCATACACACACCGCACATGTATTTCATATAAAATCCAACACGCGTGTTGGATTTTCTGGCATTCATAATGCTGCCCCGTTCTCGGCTTCGATATTCTCAAAAGCATCTCACTTGCTCACGACCTAACTACCAGTTCAAAAGCAGCTGGCAAAGGACGCCTGGGGGAGAAAGGTGCAGGGCACGCACCCAGGTGCCCCACAAGAAACATCGTCTCAGAAGAGGCTTTTCTCACCTGCCCTTAAAATGAGTAATATTAAAAAAAAAAACTTTTTTTAAAAACACGCTTTAATGAAATGTACCCTACTCGTAATGGAAGAACTCCACGACTCCAGGAAGTTGCCGCGAAGCTTGCCATAACGTAAGGGGCAGTGGTGATATATAGCCAACGTCAGTTGAACGTGGACAATTAGACCCAAGCCGAAACATAACATATAAAAAAGATCGTTTAAAATTTATATTTTTTTATTTTTAATGATAGAATATAGTATTGTCATCAGTATGACATACCTATACCAAGTTTGCAGTCGATACGACATTGGGAAGTCGGTGAAAATTGAGTTACAATATTTGAGGATACGACAACAGAGTGAGTTTATCAAAAGCGTGTAAAAGAATGTTTTAAAATATGTTATTGATTTTTTTTATGATAGAATATAGTCTTGTCATCAGTATGACATAAGTATACCAAGTTTGCAGTCGATAGCACATTGGGAAGCGGGTAAAAATTGAGTTACAAGATTTTTTGAGGATACGACAACAGAGTTAAATAAAACGTGTAATAATAATAAAAAAGCTGTGCTTTCCCTTCTCAGCACAATGACTCGTGGGACCGAGGTGTTAGCCTTGCAAGCCTCGGGACATGAGTTCAGCTCCCGCCACACGTAGACACAACAATGCCTTCCATGCTCATCAGCCGCCATGCGTCCCTTTAGGTAAAACGTCTGCAAATCATCGTGGTGATTTATGGCGCCAAGCCACGATTAATGGTGCCTATGCATTTTAAAGGAACACCTTGACAACGCAGACTGATCGCCTCCTGCGTATGCGTTGAACTTCTTTCGCACCGTACGTAGCCAGCCGTGCTAATCGGAGGTGCGGGGAAGGACAACAAACTAAACGCACAAAACAGTCACGTGGGCCACCCATATTCAGTTAATTCTAGATTGACGGAGACTTGTGTTGCCTCCGAAACGTCGTGATTTATTATTTTATTTTATTTCTATTATTACTTTCAGTAATTTTTAAATTTTATTTTTACCTACGTGACTTTACCGAAAAAACCTAAGAGTATATATTCAGTTACTCAGCACTTTTCAGTCGCGTAATGACCGATTTTATATTTTGTATCATAACGTAACGTGATTAGTTAACCATTAAATGTAACACATTCGTTTAATTGAGCTAGGCTGCTGCTGCTGTCGTCAAATTAACGAGAGCTGCTAGCACCATCGTTTCCTCCCCCATCCTGCCCGCCCCCTTCTTCATTTCGGGGAATCATCCGACGAAGTGGCAGCCAAAGTCGGGAGAACGCCAGCGCCCGATAGCACGTGACACCACGGAGACGGAGCGGAGCAATCGGTGTTGCTGTCACAGGAGCTCGATGGATCGCTGCATCACGAGACCGTGAGATATGGGCAACGGCTACTGGAGGCCTTCATCCAGCAGCGGATAGATGACAGCAGACAATGTTAATGTGTAAAGTTTTTTTTCTTTCTAAAAATAAGTAATTGTTAAACAGTCGTAAACTGTCAAGTGTTAAGTAATGGTAATGCGATTAAACACTAAATATAGTTCTGCAATAGTAAACCAAGAGATTACTAGCACTTGCTCTGGTTAATGTCGGCATTTTAACAATGTATCGATTAACACACATTCCTGCGGAGGGAGCTGGTAGGAACGTTGGGTTGCTCGGTCAATGGCCAGGGTCAACGGCGGCGTGGTGTATTCCGCAAATATGTCCGACTGTGAGGGCGGGCACAAGCCGGCGTGAGTAGGTTAAACGTTGAGTTTTATAAGGGCACCACGGGGTGACCAGCCCCTCCCCACCCAGCCCCCCCCCCCACCCAGCCCCACCCCCACCCAGCCCCTCCCCACCCTCCCCTCTCCATCCAGCCCCACCCCTCCCATTTTTGGATGCACGACGGACGGACACAATAATCCCCTGTGGGCTGGTGGAACCAGGTGGTTCCTATCAGTATTAAAATATATTATTATGCATACGATACATGCACGGAAGCTTACATCAGAAAAAATGGCATCTTATAAACAAATAACATGCTGACCCACCCCGACCGGACATCTGTGAAAAAGAGCTTTCTAGCTCATCAGATTCCTGCTGTCTAAACAAAGCTTCCGATTCTGAAGTTATATTATAACTTTACATTCAGGCTAATGGAACGAGATTTTAAAAAAATGTACAAACGAGAAAAAAAACGAGATACAATAAAAAAAGACAATAAATATTTATCCATTCTTGGGTCAAAGTGTACGTCATCCGAATAGAATCGGAAGTATAAGGCCATGTGGGAGGGCGTGGCATATTTTGGCGCCAGCTATCAAAGAGTGCGGTCGTGTCGCTATAGTTTTCTGCGGTGAGCACAACGTCTTCAAAAACAGCGGCGCTATGCCTCTCTAAATCAAATGAATGCCGAGTCGCTTGCGCGCCCCGAGATTCAGCGGTGGGACCCCACCCTGCAACTTGCGGTCGTCTCGAAACGGGAAAGGGTTAATCATCGTGGGGTTGGGGGGTAGTTGGAAATCGTGGAGTGGGAGTTGGAATGAGATTGCAAGCTCAGTAATCTGATTAGAGTAATGCAAAACTCCCCAACACTGCGTGCGGGAGTGAGGTTGAGTTGCAGGCAATGCAAGGGGGGACTGCTCACAGCATACCAAGGATCGGCAAGAACACACAGCGCGGGCCTCAAGTCACCAACTGTCAAACGTCATTCCACGCAGATTTAGAAAGTCACCACGACAATTCCAAAAAAAAGTTTGCGCCTTTCATTTCAGTGAGGGCACGTGCCGTGAAAGTCAAACGTTTATTTTGGATCGCGACCGCTTTCGTGCCACCTCGAAAATTGGATAACTTGCGTAAACCGTCGGCTAATTCGCCTTTTATCTTTGGCCTTTGGCGACGATTTGAACCCCTAAACCATAACCTCTAACTTTACTTCTATCACTACCCACAAACCGCTAATCCAAGCCATAATCTGCAATCCATAATCCTCAAGTTTAACTGTTGATGATTGAAGGGGAAAGCAGGGATAACTATATTAAATATACTTTACGCATAAAGGATGATAACTTTGTAAAGCGTATTGCGTGCTGTAGAGGATCTTGGGTAATGAACTTCCTGTTTGATTATAAATTATCGATGATCATCCAACCTATAGATGTTCTGTCCTTGCGCTGCATGGACCCCGTTAATAAGCCTGATTCTGCCGATGAGACCTGAAAGTTGAAATCAGTCCAGAGTTTGTCTAGAAATGCTGCTGGTACAACATTAGTCTGGAAGGCCAAAAGGCAAACTTCCTGCCTGTTCATTATTAACTTAAATATGGTGTATAGCATTACAGGATGGTATTATTATATCATATTCGGTTTGGTGACAAATGTTATGAGAGCATTGAACTCTTAGTTTTTTTTTTTAAACTGCACGTTTAAAAAAAAACAATTAAGAGTTGACTCATCCCATCAGGCATTCTACACTAACACGTGTTTGTGGCATAGGAATGCTGTATCTATATCACTGACTCACGGCCACCAGCAAAGCTGAAAGTTGTCCTATGGCCCCAGTGTTAAGGGGTACAACACTTGAATGTGACTGATGCGAATACTGAGTTTTACCACCTCACGTGCGTGGGTTTTATCACGTGTTTCAGTTTCCTCCCACAAGTAAGCACTCGTTAATTGGCTGAAAACATCTTGGTATATAGGGGAACGCTAAGCTTGGGCAATTGTTGGTGCCAGCTCGCTGCCTGGCGGCTTTCCCGTTTGTCTGTGGTTCTTCGTGCCTGCGGGTCAATCTCTCTTCGAGGGTGAGCTAATACTTTTTTATTTGAAAATACATTTTTTCGTTTAGTTGTCCTTTCCCTGTACCTCCGATTAGCACAGTTGGCTACGTACGGTGCGAAAGAAGTTCAACATACATACTGTTTAACACGTACGCTTTCGGGACCAATATCATCCATAAGGTTTTTTTGTTTCGGGTTAGATCGTGTAAATATATGAATGTGTCGTTAAAACCCGCCACCACCCGACACAGCCGACGAGTAAGGGTTGTCACGTAAACAGAACGTGGCCAATTCGTCACTCGTACAGCAACACCGGTGTGTTGGAGAGCCAAGCCACAACATTTACAACCTGAGTACGACGTTTCGCCAGTAATTACAACTAGCTTCATCAGGCGACAGCCAGTATTGTGGAGAAGTCCACCTGTTTCGTTCCTTATATAGAGGCGTAGATGTGATGACAACACTTCTGCACTCTTTCGAAAAGTGGGGGGGGGAGTAAAGAAGGAAACGTACATTATGCATGTGCATTATCCGAGCCCTTTGATCTTGTCCTTCCTGTCCATTGTGTGTATAAAATTAGCCGTACCAACCGTACTAATGACGAATTGGCCACGTTCTGTTTACGTGACAACCCTTACTAGTTGGCCGTGTCGGGTGGTGGCGGGTTTTAACGACACATTTATATATTTACGCGATCTACCTAAAAAAAACCCCTCTATTATACATACGTACTGTGCGGCGTTTTACAAGTTGAAACGATTGTAAGCCCTTCGTTTTGCAAAAGCAATCACCACGAATCTTCTCGATGACCCGAAAATGCCACAAACGAACAGGCCACGCCAGTGGCACACTAATTACCCACGAGCTGAATAACTGACCGATTCGCAGCCGCTTTTTACGCGAGTGGAAACATTCACCAATGGGGGGGGGGAGATGTGAATTATGAGCCAGTGCACTTCACTGCGAGGCCGTCAATGGCTTGGTGAGGCAATAACAAGAGCAGCCGTAGTTGATTTAAAAATGAAATAAAACTCTGAACTCGCCAAGGATCGAGTTCCATGGAAATACTCGACAGTCAGGCACAAACTTAATATCGCGTTGAGGACTGCGTCACATTAGCGGCGCTTAAACGTTACAATTTTAAAAAGCCACGATCGAGCGGATGGTAAAGAGAACTGAACACCTGTTCCCGTGGATAACTTTACTTTTCAACAAGCCATAATGTTCCACGAGCAAAATTAACATTACATATGTGCTGGATATGTTGGCCAATATTCGACTGTGTCTCATTCCATTACGCTGCCTTTTATCAGCACAACGTGGAATTAAATTAGCAAGCGGAAACATTGGGGGAATGAATAGCTTCGGTTTCTTTAGGACTTTTATGAAACACCTTGAGAGGATTTCGCATTTGTATGGCTTTAAATCCCTCACGAAACTCTCGGCATTTAATAATATTTAATAACATCACGCAACATACCAGCTACATCAATATTTTGACCATAAATCATAACACATTCATGCCATGCAAATGTCTCTGAAGTCCAAGCCATGGAAAATCGTGCAGAAAATGTACAATTAAACTATCTGGCAAAGAATGTGGGTACATGCACACAACAAAGGACCAACAAGGCCTGTAGATACATGGCCATATTGAAAGCCAATATAAATGCTAATACTCCATAATGAATCAAGCATATGGCCTCACGAAGCAGCTATCTGAACACCTTCCAAAGGCAGAGGAACACAATGGAGGATTCAAACGTGTGTTCGTCATGGGGGCACGATTGGGACTGGCACGCTGACACACTGTGGCATCCTCTAACAATAATAATGTCAAACATCTCTGCAGCAGTCACGTGTGCGTGACAGCCGGTGCAAATTGATAATCCCCCGCTGAAAGTTATCAGGCGGATCCAAGAATTGGACCGTTAGCTTTGTGTAAACTGGTTCAGTGATGAGCGCGTTAAACGCTCAGTGGTCAGACTTGCCAGTCGCAGTTTCCAAGTACTACGGGAGGCTGGAAATACTGGAGGCGGGGGGAGGCCTGAGTGGGGAAACTAAAGAAAAACTCTGAAAACTACCATATACCCCCTCACAACTCAGTGCAATACCCTATCCAAAAACGACACTCTATAGGGGTAGTGCTAAGATGCACAATCTATGATTGTGCGTCTAAGCAATCTATGATTGTGCGTCTTTATTGCAGTCGAGAGAGGCCAGGGCCAAAATCCATACGCAAAGCGTGACATCAAGGCTGCCCTGGCAGGTAGTTTCTTGCCGTGCAAAAGTAGTGCGGTTTATTTATTTACGAAACTTAGTTCTGCAGCAGGTATTGGCGCCCGATCAGTCTTTACGGTGGAGGGCCAACAGCGAGTTCAGGGGAGGGAGGGAGGGAGCGAGGCAGAGGTTGTCACCTCAGTGTGCGCGTGGCGAGCGCGCGGGGGGGGGGGGGGAGGACACTCCACATCAAAAAGGTCGTTGTCAATCCGGTGACAACTTGCCTCCGCAGCGGCCGTGCGTCACATTCAATACCACGCTAAATATAAACCGGGGCAACACTGGTCGACTCCCATCACCCGGTTGGGTGATGCCGCGGTAAAAGAGCTAAACTCGCCGCCATGTGTGTGCGTGTATGTTGTACTGCCGTGAATTCAATGGCAGGTCGGGTGTCGCCACAGCGCATCGTCGCACGCACAAGCACCGCTCTGGTGGAACTCGCCAGCGCTCAGCCTGTTCATCGACTGGGCCCCCTCGAATTCGCCGCTCTGGCTCACGGCCGCCAAGGAAGATGAGTGCCGCCCCTATTGCCCGTTTGAGTTGCAAGATGCTTTGACCTTTGGCTTCTTGAAATGCGGCCGAGTTCACTAGTTCCGCAAGGCCTTGGTGCCAGGTTTAGGGAATGCCCTTGTGCCCTTGAGCTGAGCGCGCAGTTTCCTGCGCCACGTGCGGCGCTCCTCCACATGATTAGTGCAGATGCAGTCGTGTGTTATATAGTGCTACGGCATTTTTCGGCAGCACGCAGCATTCACAGCTCACCTGCTGTGAATATGCCTTTACTGTGGAGTGAAAATATATACTGCATATGTTACGTGAACCCATAGTATGTTGTATTGTGCTAAAAACAGCAGTTAAGCGAGTTATGCAGATAATAAACAAATAAGTAATTCCCCATTACTATGCCTCAGGCATTGACAATAAACCCTAAGAATCTTAAATGCGCCCTAGATCTGGCTCAGGAATTCTCATGGTATCATAGTCTGCCTCTGCAAGCCTCGGCATTTATGTCTGCGAAGCGATGTTAAATCCTAACACCTTTCTAAGCAGCAGGCACAACTTATCAATAGAGATACGCATTAATGTTGTTAATGCTGGTAAAGCGGTATGTGCATATACAAGATATTGCACCGATACGCAAGTTGCCATTGCTTGGCTTCGATGAAATTATAAATGTCGTGTCGGAAAGTCATGAACAACAGCCCTTGGATGATGTCAAAAAGTGCGCAGTTAAACCTTCACACTGCAATAAATACATCACGGGTCCAGGTGCTGAAATGGCACGGAGACAGAAACACACACGCAGTTTCCTCCACCTGTGCGCCCGAAGCAGAATTTGCCGAGGCCTCACACGTGCTTGCAATCAACCGTGGAATGCGATGCACTTTGCTGAAATATTCCGGTGTTCAAAAAAAAAACACCGTGTGTCTCTCAGCCAGCGGACAGCCTTTGATCCGAACCCCTAAGTGTTATATCATCATTACCATCGTCGTCGTCGTTTTCTTATTATTCTTCTTCAGACAAAGGCACTGCCTGAAGGAGGTTTGGACCAAAACACAGTGACTTCCCCCTTACTGCTAATCACAAGGGTTACGAGTAATTCAATAATTGTGGGGCAATTTTCAACATTTGGCCCATGGCAGATAAACAGTGTCATGTGATCATGTCCACAATGGTGGTAAACATAGGCATTTAATAATGCATCGACTGAGCAATTTAAAATTGTTCTCAAGCTCGTGTGTATGAAAATCCATTATCTACCGTTTCAGGAAGTCAGGAGAAAATAGTGTCACTATGTGTTACATTCATGGTGATGGAGCAAACGAGATTGAGTTCACCAGACAAAACGAATACGAACCGAGACAATATAAATGTGACTTGGCTCACTCACGCCTTCATCACATCCTGACTTGAGTTCTTGCAACTCCTCCACGGCCTCCCTAAACCCCTCATCTACAACCTCCAGATGTTCCAACATTCTGTTTTGCCAGCTCTCTCACCTGCATCCGTAAGCGAGCCCACATCGCCCCAACACAGGCCCCTCTCCAATGCCGCCACTGGCTCCCAATCCCATCCTGGATTAATTTAAAATTTGCACTCCCCGTCACCAAGACCCCTCGCTGGACTCGACTCATTTCACCTCTCCCTTTCATCTCGCTCTACTCCCCTCTACGCACCACCCTCCACTCCCGTAATAAAGGCTTTCTATCGAAGCCCCCAGCCAAATACCGTTCAGGCGGAAGACTGCTCATTCTCTTTTGCTGTCCACATCATTTGGAAGCTCCCTTCCCCCCCCACCCCCCACAAGTGATCCGTGCCTGTTGACTCTCTGCCCTTAATCAATCCAGGTTCAAGACGTTGCTTATTTCCTCTCTGCCTATGAAGCCCTCTCAGTTTCTGTACAGCATCTTGAGATGCGGTCGCATTCAACCGCTATATAAATCCACATTGTATTGTGTGAATTATGCTGAAGGAGATGCTGAGAGCAGTGGTAATAACGGCGTCTGTAATGGATGTTGGTGGTGGTGACATTGACGGTTCCATCCACTCATCCACTCGGGCTGCCAAACGGCAACGCGTTTTCAATCATAGCGCTGAAAACTTGACTGTACGGATTTCATGGTGAAGCAGTGTTGTGTTGTTATTTTTAAATGGAGTTGCAACAAACCTCTTGAGCTGGCAGGATGACAGCTCCTCCTGCAGAACAGCTGCTCTCTTCTGCAAGGAGACCACCTGCGGGGCACAAGTGGGAACAATGGAGACAACGAGTGGCGATAAAATATTCAATAAACGCACGTCAACAGAGGCGCTCGCCCGGGTGCAGACGCACTGCGGCGTGGGAGATGGCGTGCCGTGCATCTGGTTGAAGGGGCTCGCATTAAAGGACGGGGGGGGGGGAATAGTGGGGGGGGGGATAGTGGGGGGGGGGATAGTGGGGGGGGGGGATAGTGGGGGGGGGGTTGCGGGGACGCGGGTTTCTTCGCGACGAGAAAAAATTTAACGGAGAAACCGAATTGCCCTGCAAAGTCAGCTAATTGTGTGCATGTCTGCGTGTTGAACTTCGTTCGCACCATACGTATCATCGGAAGGACATCAAACTAAAATCTAGGACAACCAAACAAGAACCTCTCTGCCCTCTCTCCTGTGTAGAAGGTTAACTACCCGACACGTCAGGCCCGCTGCACAGTATAACCTCGTTCATAATAGAGGTTATTTTGGGTTAGATCGCGTAAATATATAAAATGTGTCGTTAAAACCCGCCACCGCCCGACACAGCCAACTAGTAAGGGTTGTCACGTAAACAGAACGTGGCCAATTCGTCATACTGCACTAGTGTATAGTGTAGTGTATAGTGGTAGTGTAGAGTGTAGTGTAGTGTATAGTGTAGTGTATAGTGTAGTGTATAGTGTAGTGTATAGTAGTGTAGTGTATAGTGTAGTGTATAGTGGAGTGTATAGTGTAGTATACTAGTACAGCACACAGGTGTGTTGGAGAGCCAAGCCACAACATTTACAATCAGAGTACGACGTTTCGCCAGTAATTACAACTAGCTTCATCAGGTGACAGCCACTTTTGTGGAGAAGTCCATCTGTTTCGTTCCTCATATAGAAGCATAAATGTGGTGACCACGCTTCTGCGCGCTTGCCAAAGTGACGGGGGGGGGGGGGGGTAGATGAATGAGTCAACGTTCATTATGCATGTGCATTATGCGAGCCCTTTGATCTTGTCTTCCTGTCCATTGTGTGTATTAAAATAGCCGTACCAACCGTACTAGTGACAGTGACGAATTGGCCACGTTCTGTTTACGTGACAACCCTTACGAGTTGGCTGTGCCGGGTGGTGGCGGGTTTTAACGACACATTCATATATTTACGCGATCTAACCCAAAAAAAACTATTATAGATGATGTTCGTCACGAAAGCCTCCTACGTGTTAAACTATCCCTTCCGTTATTCGCGAGGGATACGTTCCGGAGATGCTCACGAAGAGCAAATTTTGCGGATACGATCTTGGCCAATTTAATTTAAAACCTTACATAAATACATAACTAAGCTGTTAAATACATGAAAAATATCATAACACGAACAATTGGTTGTAATCAACAATGTAAATACAAATAACTATTATCGTTTTAAATAAGTTCATAAATTAACCGACCTTACATTATGATGATTTTGTGCATCATAACTTTATCCCATCACTGCATCTCATCACTTGATCTCATCACTTTCTCTCGATGCAGTCGTGTAGCGTCCCAGATGCGATTCGCGTAAGTTCGTGAATAACGAGGGAATACCGCATTCGTCTTTTTAAATCCTTTATATTAAGTTCGCATGCTTGCTTGCTTGCTTGCGTGCTTGCTTGCTTACGACCGTGCAAATCTTTCGGTCGTTTTTTAACCCACTTCCCGTGATCCAATCGAGCTGACATTTTCCACACAGACTCGTTGTGCCAGACAATAAATGTTCGTGAAAAAAAATTCCCAAAATGTTACACTTTTTAAGCAAAAAAAAATATTTTAAATATATTCAAAAGAACTCATTCTTGGCTTTGGCTGAACGTCACAATATAAGAGCCCAGAGCGTAACCCCTCCACAGGCCGTGGCGGAGTAGCGCAGTTGGTAGCGCCCTCGCTTCCCATGCCAAAGGTCGTGGGATCGATCCCCGCGTCCTCCACAGGCGAATATATTTTTAAATCCTTTATATTAAGTTCGCTGCCACGCATATAAAGGATTTATAGTAAAAAACTTTGTTTTTACGGGTTATACTTATTCCGTTTTGAGGTGGTGTAAATGACGAGCGTGTTCAGCTGATGTGCGTTTTGTATATTTATTGAACCGATATTGCGAGAGACCACTTAGGTATATATTTTGAAAAAGCAGACCTTGGCAAAGGTACCGAGAGACACATTTACAATCATTAATAGACATTCTTAAACAAAGTGGCACTACGGATATGAGACCAGCGTGCAATGCCCCACGTACAAATCACGTGAGCAAACGAGAGTGGCGGTCTGCAGAAGCTTTCCACCTCCAAGTGAGAATCTGAGACGAGGGGGCTATCCCCAAAACGCTAAACGATGCCGCTTGTTTTGTAACGCTTCACCTGGTACAGGGAACTTCTACGATGCATCAGTAACGTATTTGCGAAATGGGCAGAGCTCCGTTTGTCCTGACAGTGAACTGGGACCTGCGCATCATTTGAAGACCTCTTATTTTAAATAATACGTGGCTCCGCCCCATTTACAGGCCGGCGCCTCGCATCGCTGACATTTTAGGGTAGAGCTTCAGATGATACTAGGAAACGAGTGTAAGCTGTACATTGCCGATTGTTTTAATTACATAGCTCTCTTGAAGAGGAGATACTCGAAGCAGAGCACTTTGCAGTTGATTAATTCTATGAAGTAGTTGAACATGATTTCTGAGCATTCCAAAAACCTCTCTAATGCAGTTAAATTTCGATTTAAAGCTTTCGTGACTGCAGGGATTCATCTTCTTGGTTCTTTCGGTAAAGTCACGTAGAATGGAAATAATAAAATAATAAAAATAAAACATAATAAAATAATTCTCACGATGTTTCTTAAAAAATTCTTATCACGACGTGTCTTCTCGACAGACCTGCTCTCCACCTGAGGACGGCCGCTTGCGTTGTGGCCGAAACGTCGTGAGAATTATTTTATTATGTTTTATTTTTATTATTTTATTATTTCCATTCTACGTGACTTTACCGAAAGAACCAAGAAGATAATGCAGTTAAGTCATGTAAAGTCCTGCTTAAGCACAACGGGTTACTCGGAGAATTCTGTAGTGCAAAGGAACCCGCTATCAAACCAGGTGGCTCATCGGTTAAAGCACTTGACTCACAATCACAAGGTCGCAAGTTCAAATCATGGTCGCTTAATGAAATTAGTACCACTCTGCGGGAAGCCAAGATTGTTTGTCCTTTGGAAAAAATGACATCTGCTGCCCTGGGAATGTGGAATTGCCACCACTGGCTCAGGGCTGCTTCATTGATAAGTTTCAAACGGCAGAAGAAAAAAATTTGTTCCTTGACTTTGGCAGGAATGCGTTCCGTAAAATTTTCAAGCAATATGCCGTTGGCCATGAGGCCTAAAGTTTACGCATCACAGCAAATGTGTTGGATGCACAGTGGAGTTCCTTGTTGTCTGTTAGCACTGCGGCACGGCTGTGCCAACACAGTGAGACCAAGACACGTTAAATGTAAACAACACACACGTGAACCGGCCCTTCTTAGAAATTCCTTCTTAAAATATTTAAACACCAAAAAACCAGGCAGTGCATCAGCAGTGGAACAATTAAATAAATAGAGGACAACACACAAAGACCCACTTGAAATGAAAGGACGCGTCACTGTCATCAAACGCTACATTAATAGACGAGGCACACGCAGGCAGAGATACAAATAAATAATTGTCACAGCCAAAACGGAGTGTCTCCCTCCGTTTCAGGCGCGTGGGGCGGCAATCATCTCTGTCGGTGTCCCTACGCCAGTTGGGTAAATTCCACATTCCCGTTCCGAGGGCTCGTCGCTCCAAAGCTCAACTTGCTGTTGACTCACCGCAACTGGAATTTGAACTCGGTCGCTGTTTGATCACGAGTCAATCGCTCCAATAACAATGCCACTCGGTCGGAAAAAACCAGCGACGCGTATACTGTACGTGTGGGTCGTTTCGGCATGAATGGGTTAAACATGACGTCTTGCCGTTAAAGAAAAGTTGTGAAACCAAAGTCTTGGAATGCAGGAAGGCGATCGATGAACACATCTGTGACACTTAACACTGCCCGTCCTTGGAGCTGACCTTTGCACCATAAACAGCGAGGTATGCGGCAGGCGTAGGGCGAGTGAGAGGCGACAGAGAGTAAAAAAAAACAGAACAGCCTTGGCTCACAATTTGTTATAAAAAATAAACTAGAACAAAGACCCCCCCCCCCTATAGCCTGCATAAAATGTTGGGGCAAGTTCTGTTAGCGAGCACCTATTCAGGCCAGAACAGCACATAAGTGGGCGGTGTGGCTAACAGTACACCTTTGTCTGCCCGGTACTGATGATTACACACCGCACCAGGCACCCACATAAGGCGGAATCAACCTATGGGAGGCACAGAACAAGTTTATGATTTTTGGCAACGATTTCAGCCGATGCCAAGAACCGAACCAAAGTGGCCAGCTTTCCAGCACAGTACGTTCACCACTACCGCCAGCCCCTACTCCCTCCTAACGCACACACGCACCAGCGGCGGCAGGCTCGCGGTGCGTAAAGTATAACCTAACTGTGCCTCGCGCACGGTGCCAAAAAAACACGAGCAGCTCGCGCTTAATATTAATCCACCGCTCTCTGCCAGGAGAGGAATGTTTCAGAAGCCCCTGCCAGCGCTTGGCAACTCCAACAAAGCGCCGCGTGCCGCCTGGAGGGCGGGGACCGCCGTGTGGGGCTTTTCATCTGCTGCCAGCGCCGCTCGCTCTCTCGCTCCCTCGCTCGCGTGGGCCGGGGCTCAACATCCCCGTAGTACCTCACGCCGGGGCCACTGGGTTGGGTTCGGCAGTTGTTGGCAGCGGTGGCGGTGGGTGGGTGGGTGGATGGATGGATGGAGAGGGGCGGGGGAAGGCCATGGGGAGATGTCAAAGCCAGGAGCGGGGTTTGGCGGGCGCCGCTCGCGCATCTGCAGTCCGTCGCTCGCTCGGGCACGCGCAGGTGCGTCGGCAGCAAGCAGGGCTGGGAGGCGAGGAATAGCGGTGGGATCACCATATGCTCTTGGGCAGGTGGCTCGAGTTGTCACCTGTGCGACGGTCACCTGCCCGCTGGTAATTAAGTGCAAAATGTTGCGGTGATCTGTGGCGAGTTACCTCCCAACCATGTGTAATTGGGTATAATTATATGTTCCTTATCCAGCGTATTAAATAATGTTGGGAAAGTTACACCTCCCATTTGTGAAGGCTGCCAACCTTTCAGCTACCTGTCCAGATTTATTTGTTTTTTTTGCAACAGCCAGGGGGGGTTTTACCAAATGCTGGACAGGCGATAAAAAAAGGTTTGACAATGAAATATGAAACGTGCAAACTTCACATGCACTACTGTGGGATGTTTTTACCACTGGCAATGCTGTTAGAACATTAGTTTCTAAAGGTGGGAATAAAATTTAAAACTAATGGCATATCCCACATTTTTTTTCTTATTTTCAGCAAATTTTTACCGTCCCTCGCCTGAGTTAAATTCCTGGCCAAAGGTTAACATCGGTGTCAAGTTATAGTTGCATCGCTCCCGAGCACCCTGTCGCCAATTGACACTGACCGGCGTGGTGAAGTATGGTGAAAAAAGCCCCCGTGATTGCCTTGGGGAGGCCACGATCCAGCAGTGGATTGAAAAAGGACTGTGGATTATTGTTCACATGAATCCTGACCTCAAGTGCTGGCAACTTACTCCTCGAATACGGGACTGTCACGCAAGAGAGCCATTTCATATGTTTGGACACGTGAAAGAACTACCACACTTATTTTAGAAGTCCATGCGTGCCTGCTATGGCACTTTTTTTCTCTCTAATCACTGGCAGGGCCCATGCATTTGTGCAGATACACAGCCGGGGTTTAGCGTGAGATCCACGGCTGGGGTGAAGGGTGGGTGGGGGGGGGTGAAGGGTGGGTGGGAGGGGGGTGAAGGGTGGGTGGGGGGGGGTGAAGGGTGGGTGGGGGGGGGTGAAGGGTAGGTGGAAGGGGGTGAAGGGTGGGTGGGGGGGGTGAAGGGTGGGTGGTGGGGGGTGGGTGGTGAAGGGTGGGTGGGGGGCGAGACTTCAGCACGCCGCACGAACTCGTCGCAACGCTGTGCGGCGGTAACGTCATCACCGCTCACTTGCCTGCCCGTGCACCAGCCAGCCAGCAAAACTTTTTTTAAAAATTATATGGTATGAATCTCGACGGGATCTCACTTGGTAAAATTATGTTTCGAGTAGTTTTTTGTGCGAATTTCCTGGAGATTGTGGGCTAATGTTGTAAGGGAGTTAGATTTGTGTGAAACTGCAGTGTGTCTGCACATTTTTGTGTCTGCAAGGAGATGGCTATGTACATGTTTGTGCGTGTGCATGTGTGTGAACATGTGGGGAGTGGTGGTACAGTGATTAGCACGCTGTGCTACGAACTCAGCGACCCCAATTACATTCCCGCTCACGTCCATTAACAGTGGTAATTAGTCAAATTCTTCCAGGGCCTACCCTAGGCTGACGAAGCCTTAAATTAATACTTGATGTGGAAGACAAATGCGGCCGGGCGTGGTGCTGGCCACCCACCCCCTCATATCCCCGCAAATAGCACTTACGGGAGATCTTTGTATGTGTGTGTGAGTGCAGATTAAGCACAGGGCTTCTCAATTTTTGTAAGAGGCGCTATGAGGTGTTTGGTCCTCGTCTGATGACACTCATCTCTGGGGTTAAGGGTGGCGGCTGGGATTGGACAGCTGGGCAGAGGTCGCCCACTTTGAGATGCGCCAACACGAGCAACGAGGCAGTTTAGAGATGGCGGAATCCAACATTAGCACGTGCAAACTCGATTTAAAGCTTTTGTGACTGCAGGGATTCATCTTCTTGGTTCTTTCGGTAAAGTCACGTAGAAGGGAAGCAATCAAATAATAAAAATAAATATAAAACATAACCGAAAGAACCAAGAAGACGTGCAAACTCGCTTCAAATAAATAAAGTACGCTTCGCGCGTGAACTTTTCGCCAAACGCTTCAATGAATGCCTAAGGATGAAGTAGTCCGGCGCGCTAGCTTGTATCTGCTACTGTGCTGGGCGACGTCTTGCTGGGCTCAAACGTTTCGTTGCATACGCGGCGATGGTTCGGGGGTTGGTGACCGCTGTTTTTAACGGTAAGATTAACGCGTAAACCACACGCACTGAAGCAGCGGTTCACAAACTTTGCTCAAATCGTGTATCACAAATTAGGAAGCCGCTGGAGCTATGCTTTTAAATCTAGATTTAAAACTAATTTATTTCGAACTGCTTTTTGTTGTCCTTCCCCCGCACCTCTGATCAGCACGGTTAGCTATGTATAGTGCAAAAGAAGTTCAACATACGTGTATATATGAAATATATGCAATTTGATGTACCGCCAGCTAATTTTTAATATAACCCCCACTAAAGAATTAGTACTGTACAATAATATAAAAAAAACATTGTATTAGAATTACATGCAGAAGCACCTACTGATGCATACGTACAGCAGGGACAAATGTGTACTGACTACATTATGTGTCGTCACACTGATTGCTCAGCAAGTGACCATGGCTTCAAGATAAATAACATTCAGTATGATGCCAATGTAACAGGAAGTGGGTATGTTAAAATTAGTATGGCCAAGTAACATGTTAACTGTAATGTTAATAAGTTCCAGCTCTTTACCACTTCACTGCCGTGTGAATCATGAGAGTTGTTTGACCATACTTCTCCATGCTGGTCAGTGCAGGTTGGATGAAGGGAGGCCCATGATCGGTTGAGATACTGATGTTTGCCACGGCTAGGACTCAGGTCACTGGCCTATCGCTCCGTATGAAGCCATGGGTCTTCTCGTCCAGAGTTATGCCGTTCTCTTTGCTTACGAAACGTAGCTCCCCTTTAAAGGAACACCTGTACTGGTTTGAAATAATCAGGCTGGCCTATCTACGATCCACCCAGAGTTTAAATAAACTGGATTGTGTGAGGAGCTCACAGATCCTTGATACGTCTGAACATATTCCCATCATCTGCTTGGTTCTTTCGGTAAAGTCACGTAGAAGGGAAGTAATAAAATAATAAAAATAAAACATAAAATAATTCTCACGTTTCGGCCACAACGCAAGCAGCCGTCCTCAGGTGAAGACCAGGTCTGTCGGGGAGACAGCGTCTGAATGAAACACCACCACGCTTGGAGCGTATATTTAAGCTGGGTTGGAAGGGGGGAAGGGCGCCTTGACAAAATAATTTGCATATGTTTTCTTTTTTATTATTGTATTACTTCCCTTCTACGTGACTTTACCGAAAGACCAAGAAGATGAATCCCTGCAGTCACGAAAGCTTTAAATCAAAATATATTCCCATCAGTCAGTTCCTCCAGCAGGCAAGGATGCGTTAGCTGGGTCATGTAGCCCGCATGCCCAGCCACCGCATGCCCAAGCAGCTTCTGTTTGGCAGGATAGAGGGGGCTAAACGTGCATGGCACGGGTTATAGAAAAGATCAGCGGATGCGCTATGGGAAAGATGCAGATGACTGGTATCAGCGGTATCAAGATCGGCCTCTGTTGAGGAGGCATGTGAAGGATGCTACAGAATAGTTAGGGTCAGGTCCTGTCCCAACAACAGGATAGGGCGCAGAGTGATGCTCACAACAACAAGTGAAGCACTGGGCGGCTGAAACGCAACAAGAGTTGGCACAGTGGGGAGCACAAGTGATGCAGTGCATGTGTTCATATGCGTTTGTCCATGTGTGTTTTGGAGTGGTGGTGCAGTGGTTAGCGCACTGCGCTGCAAATCCAATGTCTCAAATTCGATTCACGGTCACGACTAAACATTAAATAAGTATCCGGTGCACTGTGTAAACATCAGCACTGGAGCGACAAAAGCGGCCTGTCATGGTGCTGGTTACCGATTGCCTCGTGTGCCGTGCCGGCCTTCGCTAACGGGACTTGCCCCAACAATCTGATAAAGCTAAACTATGGATCTTTGTCTTTGTTGCTGTGGGGGGAACAGTAGTGCATTGCACTACAAATGCAGCAACCCAAGTTCGATTATTGTTTACCATCAACATCAGTGACAAATATCTGCACTGGTCCAGGGCCTCCCCAAGCTGAGCACGGTAGTGCGGCGGTGTGTAAACATCACCGCTGGGGAGACAAAGACGTATTCTTAGGTTTTTTCGGTAAAGTCACGTAGGTCAAAAATTTAAATTAATAAAAGTCAAATAAAAATAAAATACAAATCACGACGTTTCGGAGGCAACACAAGCTTCCGTCTTCAGGTGGAACCGTCACTCTCACTTGATACAGCTATCGTGCTGTGACGGTTCCACCTGAAGATGGAAGCTTGTGTTGCCTCCGAAACGTCGTGATTTTTATTTTATTTTTATTTTACTTTAATAATTTTTTACCTACGTGACTTTACCGAAAAAACCTAAGAATATGAATCTTGCAGTCACGAAAGCTTCAAATCTAGAGACAAAGACGGCCAGGCACGCCGCGGGCTTCACCACCAGCTCGTACGCCGTGTCGGTCTTCGCAAGTGCTCGCTTAAGGCACTTCCCCCAACAGTCTATGGAGGCCATACGGGAGATCTTTGTCTTTTTTTTGTTGTCAGTGTGTGGGTTGAGACACACACCTGCGACTTGAGAGATGTGATGGTGTCCTCCAGTTCCTGCCGGAGGCTGGCGGGCACGAGTCCTTTCATCCTGCCCTCATGCTCCTGACGCAAATGTGTCATCTTTGATCCAGGGTGGGATGAGAGAAAGAGAGAGAGAGGACGGACATTGTCGTGCTCTGTAGTGCCGTATTATTAGCACAATTACCGCCACCGATAACCGTAACTATCATCGTTATCATAATTATTACATTATTACTAAGTGTTACGATATCACAATATTATCATTGCCCAGTGGAAAATTAAGCGTGTAGCTGGGAATTATTTTTTTTAAGGAATAATCATGGCGAGACGGTAAAATAAACTTCCACAACAAAACATTGCATTCTGAAATATTCTCAGGATGTAGGTTGTCTTTTTAAAGTGAGATACGTTGTCTCGGCAGATTTCCACCGGGTTACAATCTTACATAAGTGAGGGAATAAGACGTGACTACATCAAAAGCAGACCCCGCAAGTTTTTTGAGTCGCGACATATCACTATTAGCGGAACCGTGAGCGGCTTCTGGCAGCCAACGACGCGATGCATTCGGCCAATGCATCACAAAGCCTGTGAATCCCACGAATGCCTTCAAAACAATAATATCCTGAAGCGGACGATTAGTGCTGGATACAGTCACATTTGCCAATGTGATTTGTAACTTTTGATCCTTACGCGAGTATCGATAGTTCAATGTCAATGTCCCATTTTATTGATTGACGACTACTGTGTGGTTTTATCTCGGCGTGGTCTGGGTTTTGTTGTTGTTTTGCTGCCTTGCCCAAGCGTCATAAATCAGACTTTTTGCGTGTGACTTGCTTCCCATTGCCTCTATTTAACACTCATATCCTTGTTTAGTATTGTTTTCTTTTGTAACTTGCTGACCCACCCATACTGAACGTCTGTGGAAAAAGAGCTTCATATCTCATTGAATTCCTCCGGCAGTCTAAATTAAGACTCTGATTTCTGCCTCTCTGAAGCGTTTACATTTCACTCATCAACGTGTCGGAGGCTTCTTCGGGAACCTCGCCGTTGCCGTGTATATATATCCGGGTCCTGAATAAGCTCCCAGCACCACGTGCAGCATAATGCCAGACATCAAACTGAACAATGCAAAGCAGAAAACACATCAGACAGCGACACCGCACAACCGCGAAAACCTGCGTAATCCCATAAACGGCTGGAAAAACACAGCTGTGAGACAAGGGAAGGAACTAACTGTTGTAAGGGCTCTAGGTGTGGTTGCCAGTTGTGGTGGCACACACACACAGTTGAAAGACAGCAATTTGGAGGTGGGAGTCGGTGGATTATGCTGAGTTTGGGTATTTGAGGCGAGCGCCTGTAACGGCAGGAAATTTCCTCTAGGAGGGAGGCAGCAGAGAAAATAGTTTCCTGACATGGTGTGATATTTCAGTTTTCAGTTTCATTTATTTGGTATAGCCCTGTGAGCCATTCGGCTCTTGAATCGGGTACAACCGCAACACACAACAAACAAAAACATGAACAAGAAAACATCTTAAAGTGACTATGCGGAAACAGAAAAATCCAGAAAAAAAGCACCGTACACCAACGCTGTGCAAAAATCCCAGTGGGATGCAAGTCAAACAACAACAACAGCATTAGCGCGGTGAAAGGTGACCAGACATGATACTCGTCATTATACCCTCCTACCCTCCTGAGTCATATTGTAGACTTAATAGGAACTTGCAAACAACACTCGTCCTATAGTCAATCCGGGTGAGTGAAGATCTTACTCTCCCTAGCTATGGGAATGTACACACATGGAGGTAAAATCACACAACCAATCAAGCATGAGTACCTGTAGGTTTTTTCTTTCCTATACAAGATACTATGATTTGAACCCTTGATCTCAGAAGTACTGGCAGTTAGCATTTGTGCTCTCAATTAACCCGGTCACCTCTCAGCTAGAGCCAGTGCACGCAATACGCACGGTGACATCTGTGCCTCAAGCGAAGCCCCATCACCAATGTAGTAAACAAGAAACCTTTACTCGTGCACTAAAGCATTTGCTGAGCCTCGTGAAGGGTCAGGCTTGACCCATATGATCAATTCCCCTCATGGAGTATTGTTGGCAAATGAAAAAGAAATAAAGAATGCCCGGAGAGAACTCCAAGCAAATGCGGACAATCGCACTCAAATATGTACGTCGGTAACCTGCTTGCTGTACTGTATTCCACAGGCCACCTCACGCTGCTGGTTGAGTGCCTCGTGCACGATTATCTCCTGAACACCACGCCTGGAGAAACGAGGCGGAGAAGGGAGACCAACGCCCGCTACTCACCGAGCGCCAAGGGCCCGTGCCGAGCCAGGTTGACACTTTGACTGGAGAGCTTTGCCTCACAATAACAAAATAATTATAACCCGTAAAAACAAAGTTTTTCACTATAAATCCTTTATATGCGTGGCGGAGAGAGTCCTCTCGTCCTCTGGCTTGAGATGGCTGCCACCTATGGGTCAGATGATTGTCTGCCAGTATTAAGCAATTGGTAATTAAATATTTAATTTATTTTCCCTAAACAGTGTAAAAAAAATTTTTCAACATTTTCACGAACATTAATTGTCTCGCACAACGAGTCTGTGTGCAAAATGTCAGCTCGATTGGATCACGGGAAGTGGGTTAAAAAACGACCGAAAGATTTGCACGGTCGTAAGCAAGCAAGCAAGCACGCAAGCAAGCAAGCACGCAAGCAAGCAAGCAAACTTAATATAAAGGATTTAAAAAGTCGCAAGTTCAAATTCCAGCCTGGAGTCGACTCAATCCGTCATCATCCCTCTTGGAGTTTTAACACAAGTAGCACTTTGTGAGAGTCACCAGTGATTAACCTAAGACTTGACCAAGGCCTCGCCATGCGAATGTGGAAACAACACCACTGGTTTAGCACCACCAAATGGAAATGAGCACAGCCGCATTGCACTATGGGCATAATTAATCGTCCCTCCCTCGCAATTCTACGCGTTATCCACAAGTCAATGTTGTTAATCACATACAACACGTACGAATAAAAACATTGGTTCTTACTTATGTAATGTAACACGCAATTTCACCTTAGTTTTTTTCAACTTTTTTGTTCAGAGTTATGTTACTGATGGTTTTATTTCCCTGTACAATTTCGAAATTGAACTTACGATTTAAACCAGAACACCCTTTCTGGGTGGTATCAATGGATTGTTTTCTATCTCCTGGAGAAACAGAGTTGACTCACTCCAGTAAGACTAACACGCTTCAGATTCGATGCATTTTATCGTACCATCGACAATTCGCTGCATCGGTGAACTGTCACAACCCACTCTACATACTTGAAAGGGGAGACAATTTGACGTTTTTTTTTCAATAGGCGTGGGCCCCTTATTTATAATAAAACAACACGTATGCAAAAAATACCAGCATTTCCATTTAGCGAAACCGCCGTACATTATGGTGCCCCTTCAATGACGCAAACGGAGGCCGCGTACGTGCTTGGCGCTAACGACACACACACGTACGTGTGGTCGCGGCGGAACACCGTGTCTATGTGTAACTCGAGTGTCTCAATGCCAGCACGAGATTGTGTACGCGCGCGCACATCGGCGGGCCAAGAGACGCCGTATCGCCGGGGATCAAATATCATGGCATCACAAAAACTTCGGCTGCTTCCAGCTTTTTTAATGCGCTCGTTCAATACTATTTATTTATTTTGTTGCCCAGGTGCAGACCTGTGATGATTTAATTCAGCCTGCTGGTTCACGTTCTGCGGCTGTTATCTGTTGGTTCGAAATTCGAGATGCGGCATTGCGATGATTGACGGCAGTCTTTGAGACTAAATGATATTTCCACGACAGGCTGGCCACGTTTAATGGAAGGCAGATATCAATGATGCATATTGTCTTTTGAGCAAGCAGTTGAGTCTGCAGAGAAGGAAATTTAAATTGATTGCCTCTGACCAAATCACCCTCAATGTGTTCCATCTTGGATGCTAAGCGTGATTGAAAGTAGTACTTGGATTGGTGAATTCCTGGGTCTACCAGGTGTTTTACGCTTGGGCTGTGAGGAGGCTAGGAGATGGCAGTAGAGCAATAGATTCCAACATCTATCCGAGTGGAGCTTTATAAGCGTAGGGTTCGTGCAGGTAACCCAGTTTCCTCCCACATGCAAAACACCCAAAATGATGTTGACCAAACATCTCAATGCTGGAGCCTCCTGATAACACTATGTAACGCAATTTGTGCTCCTGGGTAATAAGTGTTATTTCCTAATTGTTGTGCCTAAAAAGTATATAAAATGGCTATTATTCCCCACAAACTTTGCTTTTGTGACCAGGACAGTGATATTTAGAAATGTACCTATTCTCAATGAGAAAACGGGCGAATTTGTGTCTTTTCATTCACAATCAGAAAAAAACCAACATATAAATCAAAATTAACATGTGTTTATACTGAAATAATACATAATTGGCTACAAAAGATGTAGAGGTGAGTAGTTTTTCGAGATTTATGATTATACTGTAAATCACTTTCACGAATCAGCCCCCAAATGTAGTCTCCCATCATGTTCTCGTTATACTGTCCTTGGTAGCGGCGTTCAAAGTCCAGTATATCCTGGTGTAAGCGCTCGCCTTGCTCCTCTGAGTACGCTCCCATGTTCTCCTTGAATTTATCAAGATGAGCATCAAGGATATGGACTTTGAGGGACACTCTACAGCCCATTGTGCTGTAGTTCTTCACCAAAGTCTCAACCAGCTCCACGTAGTTTTCGACCTTGTGATTGCCCAGGAAGCCACGAACCACTGCGACAAAGCCGTCCCAAGCCACTTTCTCCTTACTAGTGAGCTTCTTGGGAAATTAATTGCACTCAGGGATCTTCTTTATCTGTGGTCGGACGAAGACACCGGCTTTGACCTTTGCCTCAGACAGCTTAGGGAAGACGTCTTGAAGGTACTTGAAGGCTAGAGCTCTGACAAATAGTTTCACAAGGCCCAATTTGATGTGCAATGGTGGCATCAGCATTTTCCGGGGGTCCACCAGTGGCTCCCACTTGACGTTGTTCCTCCCCATAGAGAACTCGGTCCGCTGTGGCCAGTCCAGCCTGTGGTAGTGCGCCTTGGTGTCTCTGCTGTCCCAAAGGCAAAGATAGCAGGGAAACTTGGTAAAACCGCCTTGGAGACCCATCAGGAATGCCACCATTTTCAAGTCTCCGATGACCTCCCAGCCATAATCATCAAACTTCAAGGCGTCCAGCAAGGTCTTGATGCTGTTGTAATCCTCTTTGAGGTGCACCGAGTGAGCCAGGGAAGAGACTTGTTACCATTATGGAGCAGCACAGCTTTGAGGCTCCTGGATGAGCTGTCAATGAAGAGGCGCCACTCATTCTGGTTACAGGCGATTCCGATTGCCTCGAACAGACTGGTCACATTGTGGCAGAAGCAGAGCCCATCTTGACGGGTGAAGAAGCTGCAAAAAGGTTGGTGACGCTTCCTCCGATCTGCGACTTGCACACTTTCATCCAACAAGTTCCACTGCTTGAGCCTAGACATCAAAAGCGCGGCATTGGACTTGCTGAGACCAAGATCTCTGATCAAGTCGTTGAGGTCTTTTTGGTTTAAGGCAGATCTGAAACACGGTAGCGCCAATACCTCGGCCGTGGCTGATCAATGTTTTAATGTGGTGGGCTCATACGAAATTTATTTCTTTAAGACAAAGGTACTTTGCAAACCCACCGGCTATCCACAAAGATTCGTTCATGAAGCGATCCGTATATACAGACATAGACACAATTTCAACCGAGAAGATGGGTACAAACTCAGCAATCACTGGAAGGACGTTATCAACCAGTTTAAGTCATAACTGGCTGTAATGTTTCCATTTTAGACCTGGCAGCCCTTTATTGGTGGAAACCCACCACCAGTGCCGTCATTGCCCTCTACGAGTACCACCACTTACATCAGGGGTCCTCAAACTACGGCCCGCGGGCCACATGCGGCCCGCCGAGGACATTTATCCGGCCCATGGTCACTAATTGGGCTGCACTTGTGAGCACTAATTGGGCTGCACTTGTGAGCACTAATTGGGCTGCACTTGTGAGCACTGATTGGGCTGCGGTGGCGAGCACTGGCCCCCTGTTTAAAAAGTTTGAGGACCCCTGACTTACATTAACATCAACATCAGCTGCCCCGCCCATGCTGCCGACACTTGGGCTACGCCCATTTCAAACCTTTATAAACACCTTGCCTTTATAGACTAACCCCCTTTTCCTGATGACAACTGCTTGTGTTGCGATCGAAACGTCGTAGTTTTTTGTTATTTTCTTTGAAACTATCTACGTGACTTTACCAAAAGACCCAAAGAATATTAATTCCTGCAGTCACGAAAGCTTTAAGTCAAGATTTGGGGGGTAAATAGTTGATCTAAAAGGTTTCCGATAATTGTCGACCCACCCCTCCCTCTCAAAAAATATTTTTACCCCCGTGTCGGGATATATACCTAAACACCCTACATACAAAATAGTATCTAGTAACTCTATAGTAGTATCTGACTCTACAGTAGTATCTAGCTCTACAGTAGTATCTACTGACTCTATATTAGTATCTATTTACTCTATAGTAGTATCTACTGACTCTATAGTAGCATCTACCGGCTCTATAGCAGTATCTGCTGACTCTATAGCAGCATCTACTGACTCCATAGTCATCATTACTGACTCTGCAGCAGTATATAGTGACTGTAGTGAAATCTGACTATAGTAGTATCCAGGTGTGGACTCGAGTCATGTGACTTGGACTCGAGTCAGACTCGAGTCATGAATTTGATGACTTCAGACTCGACTTGGACTTGCATAACAATGACTTTGTCCCACCTCTGAGGTGTGGACTCGAGTCATGTGACTTGGACTCGAGTCAGACTCGAGTCATGAATTTGATGACTTCAGACTCGACTTGGACTTGCATAACAATGACTTTGTCCCACCTCTGGTAGTATCTACCGACTCTACGGTAGCATCTAACGACTCTATAACAGTAACTACTGACTCTGCAGTAGTATCCAATGACCATAGTAGTACCTACTGAATCTATAGCAGTATCTATTGACTCAATAGTAGTACCTACTGAATCTATAGCAGTATCTATTGACTCAATAGTATCTACTAACTACATAGTAGTATCTGCTGACTCTATATCAGTATCTGCAGACTCTAGCAGTATCTACTGATTGTAGCAGTGTCTACTGATTCTATAGTCGTATCTACTGCATCTGCAGCAGTATATACTGATTATAGTGGTATCTACTGACTGTAGTATTATCTACTGACGAAAGTAGTATCTACTGACCCTACGGTAGTATGTACCGACTCTATAGTAGCATCTACCAACTCTATAGTAGCAACTACTGACGATAGCAGTATCCACTGACTATAGTAGTAACTACTAACTCTACAGTAGTAACTACTGACTCTATAATCGTACCTACCGACTCTGTAGCAGTATATCGTGACTATGGTGGTATCTACTGACTGTATTAGCTACTGACTTTCGTCGTATCTACCGACCCTACGGTAGTATCTACCGACTCTATAGTAGCATCTACCGACTCTATAATAGCATCTACCGACTCTATAGTAGCATCTACCGAACTATAGTAGCATCTACCGACTCTATAGTAGCATCTACCGAAACTATAGTCGTAACTACTGATGATAGCAGTATCCACTGACGATACTAGTAACTACTAACTCTACAGCAGTATCTACTGACTCTATAGTAGTATCCACTGACTATAGTCATAACTAACTCTATAGCAGTATCTGCTGACTATATCAGTATCTGCTGACTCTATAGCCGTACTCTACATACTCTATAGCAGTATCTACTAACTATACAGTAGCATCTACCGACTCTTCAGTAGTATCTCCCGACTTTACAATAGTATCTACCGACTCTACAGTAGTATCTACCGACTCTATAATAGTATATATCGACTTTATAATAGTATCTAGTAAGTATACAAAGTGCCGTCGAGGCCTAGTCCCGTGAAGAGCCCCCGGGCCTTGTCCTAGATTGCCCAGCCGGCCGAGGTGGCACCTTGGCAGGCTGGGGCTTGGCTGCTACCCCGCCCGCTCTACAGTAAAGTATATAAGGGATATAATAGTAGTATCTACCGACCCTATAGTAGTAAGTGCACACATTGGGGTGGGGGGGGGGGGACATCACAGTGTGAAAATTTTACCACAGTCCTGTGTATTTTTTTTGCATTTTAAACGCGAATTAAAAATTCCCCCCTCCCACCCACCGATCGTGTGTGTGCGTTGCGATGGGAACCACGTGTCAGCCGCTCAGCATAGTAATATAATAATAGTACTAAATTATTAATTTAACTACTTTAAAGTTGATGGATGTGAAATATGAATAGTGCTGGCTCACCACGGAGCTTATTACGTGGTATCTGGGTACTTTTTTTAAACGTAAACTCCACAGTTTGTGAGATAAATCCGTCGCAAGTTGCGTACACAGACAGACGGACGAACAGACAGAAATGTACTTTTACAGGTAAGATTGCACACAACGTGTCAGCCCAGTATTGATTTTGTGTGATGAAAATCATCTTCTAAACTATCTAAGTTAAGCAATAGATCCAGCTGCAGAGCATGAGACTAGAGTTCTCAATATCCAGGTGGATAAAACTAAGGTCATCAACATTGGAATAAAGCCTTCTGATTAAGTCGATGAATGTCATGTATGAAACCAGCTTTGTGAGTGTTAATCAAAATGGCACAGGATTACATGTTTGCAAATGTTGTGTTGGCCACATGAAACCATTAATCTCAGGGTATGAATCACAGGAAGGAATTAAATATTGACACTATGAGACTTGCGGTGCTTCCTCAAGCAAATAAGTCAAATGTCAAGGTGTCTCTCCGCTCAACGTAGCGTGGAGCGGTGCTCATCTCTATTACTAGCCCCGAGCCAGTGTTTAAAATTCCACATTTCTATGGCAGGGTCAGTCTATTCATAGGACCATTGTTGACGTACCTTAAAGTAGGGACTTTTTTTTATCAACCCTGCCTGGGATTTCAGTTCAGCTTCTGCCACAGTACCACACAATCATGCACAACTAAAGCCTATGTTACAGAAAATATATAAATACAGTAATCCCTCACCACTTCGCGGTTCAAGTTTCGCGGCCTCAGTGCATCGCGGAGTTTTCGAACTGATTTAAAGGCCTCATTATACCTGTGCAGTAACACCATCATCATCATCATTACATTCATCGAACTGCACAGATCTGTCATCGTCGTCATTGTCATCGTCATTGTCATCGTCGTCGTCGTCATTACTGGAGTCAAGTCCCAAGATACTACTGTCATTGGTGAGTGTGGAACACCATAATACGTATCGTATGAGAGAGAGTGAATGTATAATATTAAGGTTTTATAATTAAATAGATTTAAGTAAAATATATATAAGTATAAATATACATATTTTAAACATTCTGGTACCACACACACATATACGGAAATTCCTAGGGGGCCAATCCTACTTTGCGGATTTTCACCTATCGCGAGGGGTTCCGGTCCCCATTAACCGCGATAAACGAGGGATCACTGTACAGCCCTTTGCGAATCCACTGCCAAATGAAGCCTTCCCCACACGATATTGGGTTTGTAATTATTTAACCATACTTCACCACGCCGGTCTGTGAGTAGGTAAAGGGGAGCCCAGGAATAATTTGAATATCGCTCGCCACTGGCGTTGGTTGTGGCCTGGAATCAAACTTAAGTTGATGGGTAACATATCTCAGCGTGCTAACCACTGTGCTACCACTCAATCATTTTCACTTTCAGACTGTGACCATAAAAAATACGCAACTTTTTGTGTCAGTACATTAATCAAGTTTGTCATGTTGTGAACATTATTTTCAAATTCATGCCTTAATGTTAACATGCGTTTGTATTTATTTTACTTTAAACAAAAAGAACGCTCCGGCCTCAGTGTAAATCTGCAATCTATCACTAAATTTCACTACAAGTCGCATAAACATTGCCAAACAGATGACGAAAATAATAATAAATACACGTCAGACCAACTACTCAGTACCAAACATTAATTTCCAAATTGCGAGTCATTCATTTTCCTAAGCATTCAATATCCTAAACCCCCAAGTCAACAAGAACTCCATCCAATGATGAATAGAGATTACTGGCAATAATGAGTAATATTAATATATCAATAACACGTGCGTTCTTACAAATACGTATTTCTTCGTTGTTTTAGTTAAGAAATACCTATGTCTGTGCTCTCTGGTTTTCCTGCGTGAAAAGTATTTCACCAATCCTGGCCCAGCTGGCTCAACGTTCAATAAAAACAAATAATACGAAATTCTAGGAGTGTTTTAGTTTAATCATTATTTTTTCTCAGATTATAATCTGAGAAAAATTGAAGCACTTGACCTATCAGCCTCCATCAGGATATATTGGGCTTCGTAGTGAGACAACATTGACCAAGCACACCGGGAATTGCGACGAGCGAAGCAAACTTCAATTACTTCATAAACGTTGAGTTCTCCCTTTGCTCTCAATGACAATAATCAGCCCTCTCTATCATCTTGGTTCTTTCGGTAAAGTCACGTAGAAGGGAAATAATACAATAATAAAAATAAAACATAATAAAATAAAATTCTCACGACGTTTCGGCCACAACGCAAGCAGCCGTCCTCAGGTGAAGAACAGGTCTTTCCCTTCCTCCTCTAACCCAGCTTAAATATACGCTGCCAAGCTTGGTGGTGTTCATTCAGACGCTGTCTTTCCGACAGACCTGTTCTTCACCTGTGGACGGCTGCTTGCGTTGTGGCCGAAACGTCGTGAGAATTGTATTTTATTATGTTTAATTTTTATTATTGTATTATTTCCCTTTTACGTGACTTTACCGAAAGAACCAAGAAGATGAATCCCTGCAGTCACGAAAGCTTTAAATCGAAAAAGCCCTCTTTATTTCACTAACCAGTCATTAATGTGTAAATTCAGTAATCAATAAACTGCAGGCCTGCTGCTGCTGATGCTTATAATGATGACGACGTGAGCTTAATATTGTCCCCATAAGACCGGTGCCCGAGTCTAACGACAGAGTGACAAGCCAAGAGACTTCGACCACAGAGAGCTGCAGCGAAGAAATCAGCCCGTGCGCAGACGCTAAATGGATTGTTCTGTCGCAGGACTGTGATGGAGGGCGACAGCGCGATTGGATGGATGATGGCCGATGATGCTGCTAACGATCGTCATGATGAAGGACATCTCGTTCAACGCCCACGCGAGAACTCAACATCATCGTTAGCGTACCGGTGTTTGGCGTGGGCAACACCTTCCACGCCACCCCCCCGAACAGGTTACAAAAATGGGTCTTCATGTGAGAAGTTCTGGGGGAAAGCCTCGGGCTCGCTCGTACACACGAAGACTTTGATTGAATCATCGGGGTGAGGACCTCATGACTCACTGCTGGAGTCTGCCCCCTCCATCAAGAACCCATTCAGGCCCTGCCACCCATCCCTCCCAGTGTAAATGCAAGCGTTTGATGTAGTAGAGCCCTCTGACTGCTTTCATTGTTTTGTTAAAAGCCAGCCCTTAGTCCGTTCGAGTGTCTTTTGTTACGCATTTGATTTTTTAAAATTTATATAAGTGCGCCGTCGCTTCTACACCGTGTACGCAGCTACCTCTTCACTCATGCCCTGGTTCCATTGTTTAAGTTCAGCTGTGCTCTGAATCTCTCTGCGTGTCTGCCATGGAGTGTGTTTTACACATGCATTTGTGCATCACTATTACGTGTCAATAAAAAGCCATCATTATTTACATTTGTACGGCGCGTTTCATCCATACGCGAGTGCATGAAAAAAACAATGGGGTTACTGAGACAGGCATTGGAGTGGCACTCAATGGTTGGAGACCTTGATCCAGACGGTCGGATACCATAACAGCTGACCACGGAGAGTATATGTGGGACAGTTTTAGAATCTGGAAGAAGAAAAAAGGAAGTGATGACTGCACCTACAAATAGGCATTCAAAAACTTACATGCTTACATACACACATATCTGAATACTGTGTAACGTGCCCATTTTTCGTGCAATAACTGAAAAATAGAATGCTTTATATGGCCAAAAAAGGGTTTAGTTTTAATAAATCAATGCCATTGCTTATTTCTCCCCCTCTTCTTAAATTCTCTACCCAAGGGCAGGTCCACGGATCAAGTTGCCTCCATCCCAACCTCACCGCTCCAACACCCCCCCCCCCATCCCGCAGGACTACGGTTACTGAGCCACAACAAGGAAAATATTGCAAATTAAAACTCACCATTGGAAAATAAATACGTTATGATTACAAATATACATTACTAATAATATACAGGTACACAGTTATATGCACTTACTGCAACATTCCTGCAACGTAAAAAACACACAAATCCCATTACCACTTGGTTAAAATGGCAAACTCGGTGCACCCCAAAGTCTACCACCCTTCTTCTTGGTTCTTTCGGTAAAGTCACGTAGAAGGGAAACAACAAAATAAGAAAAATATATTTTTTATTATTTTTTATTATTTTATTGTTTCCCTTCTACGTGACTTTAAAGAATAAAAAATATATTTTTATATTAATTTTATTATTTTATTATTTCCTTTCTACGTGACTTTACCGAAAGAACCAAGAAGATGAATCCCTGCAGTCACGAAAGCTTTAAATCGAAGTCTACCAGCCTTCATTCGTTAGTCTCCGCTCTCAATCGTGAACAAAGTTGTGAGCCGAGCGGGATTTCAGGAGCTTTAACCAACTTTACTCGGAGCTGTGAAGGCACAGAAGCCTTGCAAATGCCTTTGTTCGGATCCTTGTAATGTGACTCACTCGTGATGTGATTACTACGGAGATATCATTTGGAAGCGAGATCAGATGTGCCCCCGTCATAAATCCAGCATGCCCTCTGACCCAGTAGTTTGTCAATGCTGTTGGGTCACGGACTGTCCCAATTTGTGAAATCCTTTTTGCAAGTTGTGTTTGATCTCTGAGCCTGCAGGGTTTACTGTGTAAAGAGATAAGAGAAGTATTCTTAGCCAAGGAGCTCTGTGCCAAATGCTCCTGCTGTGCTCAAAACCACCCTAATGCTCTCTCTCCATATGGGAACCCAGTAATAAGAGGGATTAGTTGTCTGCCTAATCTCGTAAACCCTCCCCCCGCCGCGCCATAGGAACGTGGAATTTCCACCACTGGCTCAAAGATAAATAATGGTGATAAGCGATGCCCTTTGCTCGGTTTACAGGGCAGCACTTTGGCGTTAATACACACATTGTACGCACGCTCACAGCTTATACCGTGAATTTGCACACACACACACACATAAAATTAAATGTGGAGGTATTTAGAGTTAAGGAATTAAATTTTTGCATTGCAAAGCTCGAGCCTTGCTTCATGGCAGTTGAGTCATATTACATCTCAGGGCCAAGACTATCATCATCCTGAAGGCACAAACAGGCTGGGTGTACAGGCATGCGTTCGGTCACATAAAACAGATTAAGTGACATTACCTCTAGAGTTTCAATCTTTAAAAGGTATCACTTAATTTTGATGCAGCCCATCATCCTTTTGTAGTCAGCAAAATGACGTACACTTTGTCAAAATTCACGGGCGATTGCTGTAAATACAACAGCCATGGAGGAATGTGGAATGTCCACCATAGGGTCAGGGAAATCGACAGAGATGAGCACGGTTCCATTACTCGTTCAAGCACGGAAACACTAACTTTTGAATGACACCATTAGCGTACATTACACACATACGTATTACGCACCTCCGATTAGCACGGTTGGCTACGCGCGGTATGAAAGAAGTTCCACGCACAACATATTCACGAGATTATAAGATGCTGTGCGTCACTAAAGTTACGCAAAATCTGGTCACAAAATACATGCGCACACCTACCGGATTATGAGACGCACGCCCCCCACCCCCCCAACCCCCCAACCTTTTCTTTAGAATACAGGTTAAAAGGTTCGTCTTATATAAGAACCACTGGCCTTGTACTGCTCGCCTTTTTGTCGGCCTTTGGTCTCGCCACTGGTGAAACGAAGTCATAAAGGAGGCTGCCTCTGGTGCAAGCCAATCAGTTTCAAGGACAATGCTTACTTTTTCTTGGTTCTTTCGGTAAAGTCACGTAGAATGGAAATATTACAATAATAAAAATAAAACATAATAAAAATAATATATGTTTTATTTTTATTATTTTATTATTTCCATTCTACGTGACTTTACCGAAAGAACCAAGAAGATGAATCCCTGCAGTCACGAAAGCTTTAAATCGAAATTTAATGCTTACTTTATCAAAGCGTATTGTTTGAAGTTTTTGTTTACCACAAGTATGCATGGGTAATGCAAACTTGATGCCTTGTAATCTGTGTTTATTTGGCATTTGAACATCTTAACACCTCCTGTATTTATGCCATTCAATATCTTGAGACTGGCAAAAAGATCCCGTAGTTCTTATCATTTTTTGGTCTGTCACAATTGACGACTGAACGCCAGGGCCTGCTCTTAGTGTCCAACCAAGAGGGTTTAGATTATCCTCACGTTCGATAACGGCTGATGACCTCCTCTGTCCTGTATATGTGTCCCACCCATCACGGCGGCTTTTTGGCTCGGCATCGAACAAAGACGGACACTGCATCAGGCACTTTCAGATGTGCTTCTGCGGTCGTCTGGAACGCTCTTCCTTCCAATATTAGGAAGCCACTGGAGCTATGCATTTGTAAATCTAGATTGAAAACTAATTTCTTGAAAACCGTTTCTTTTTGTTTAGTTTGTTGTCTTTCTCCCACACCTCCAATTACATATGGTGCAAAAGAAGTTCTACATACATGCATCACAACCTCCTCTTCCCGATTGCATCTAAAATGACCAAATAAATAATCCCACGAGAACATAGTACGAGTGTTGTAAATACAAAATGCCTTGTTGCCGCATTCATTTTTCTGAACTTCTAAGTTACGAAGCCAGTCCTGCCCGAAACATCCTAGCATCTTCTGCAATAACCAATACTACAAAAAAATAGACGGTTCTTTTCTCAGGCTTCGTAGTTGTAGATGTTGTCAGTTAATAGTGAATCGTGAACGAGCATTCAGATAAGTAATATTTTTTATTTGTTTAGAAATGCCGTTAAATGTCTTGTGTGTCCCACAGCGGACTGTGTGCTAAGACGTTGTTGGCGAACTGCTCGACGTTGCAAGGACATGTGTTTCTGTTTTTCAGGTAAAAAGCGTGTTCCTGAGAAGTGAAGATCAAGTTCCTTGCCAGTCTTTAAAACAAAGCTGAACACTTATTTACTTTTGAAGGTTTATGGTCAGTGCAACATCGGTGGTGCCTGATATCTGAAACCAGTCCTGGCAAACCACGCCCTTTTCAACAACCACCATTGACCAGTTTGGTGAAGTATGGTCAAACAATCCCCTATGCTGGACATGGCGTAAGGGAGGCCCTTCATCCAAACAGTGGTTTAAAAAAGGCTGACATTTTATTTGTAATAGTTACAGTTGTTATTATATGGTCAGTCGACATGCTATAACTATTCTTGACTGTCTCACATCCCAGAAAAATATTTTGTTACTGTTTTACATGTCTCGTAGTATTATTTACATTATATTATTTCCTGTTTTTCTGTTATGCATTTAAGTAATTCAATCACTTTTAAATTAAATCTTTTTTTTTTCTAAATCACATCACTAGTACAAAGTGTGTACACCTGCACATGCACGCACATCGTAAAATGTTTTGTGAATTGTTCATTAAATAGGATGATGATGATGCACATTCACGAATTATTTTCCATTTTCTACGAGGCTAAACTCGATAAATGACAAACTGACTACAATTGGGTACCGTCTGGACAACTGAAGGCGGTACAACGGCAAGACATAAAACTTAAACAAATACATGATAACACACAAAGCAGGGCAGGACAGACACACACATTGCTGATAGCCGCATACTGACGAGTCCTAGTAATGGCGAAACCGAACTACGGTTGTCCCTCTGTGTCTCACTGTCGTCTGTCAGTTGGTCACATTTGCTGAAATGTATTTGGATGTTGACCTCAGACAAGAGGACCACAATGCAGTTCTTTAGGAGCTGTTTATGGCTTCTGCACGATGCACAAAGGTTGAGTGCTTTTGCGACATGTTTACGTGTGTTGTTAAAATATAACAAACTACAGACACGTTAGCAAAAACCGCCACTTTTTCAAATATTCTTGCTGTGGATTTCACACCTGATGATGATTACTTGTGTTGCAGTCGAAACGTCGTGAGAAATTGTTTTATATTTTATTATATTATTATTTATTATTTCCCTTCTAAGTGTCTTTACCGAAAGCTTTAAATAAAAATTTAAAAGAAAACAAACACATCCAGTACAACAATAGTGGTCTTCTTCTTGGTTCTTTCGGTAAAGTCACGTAGAATGGAAATAATAAAATAAAATAAATAAAACATAATAAAATAATTCTCACGACGTTTCGGCCACAACGAAAGCAGCAGTCCTCAGGTGGAGAGCAGGTCTGTCTACTCGACAGATTATTATTTTATTATTCCCATTCTACGTGACTGTTCCGAAAGAACCAAGAAGATGAATCCCTGCAGTCACGAAAGCTTTAAATCGAAATAGTGGTCTTGCAGATTAATACCTAGGGCTGTGTCGGGCGCTGTCCACCACGAGCCTTAAGCTTCATCCGTGCGAAATACACTTTAACATCACCCTTGTGCATGCCACAACAAATGCAATGCCATGGCAATGACACTGCCTTGAAGTTGTATGGAACCACATGGGAGTGATGTCGCTAAAGTGACACAAATACGCGCTCGACTGTAACTTGACAGTCTGTGTATTTGAAACGCATGTATCTGACAACCCGGAACACACGGCCTAGGTCTGTATGAGTATCTATTTCTTTTTTCGGTCGTATCTTCTTTGTTGACTTTAACTTTGTCACAACTCCTAAGTGCAATAATAGGAAAACATATAATACATTTCAGCCCTCTGTGTCAATCCACTTCAAGCCACGTGGCCCACGGGAGTTGAGAGCACACAACACCATTTTTGGTCAGTGCCATCACTGGGGTGGGCAGGGCTGAAATCTAGATTTGAAGCTTTCGTGACTGCAAGGATTCATATTCTTAGGTTTTTTTCGGTAAAGTCACGTAGGTAAAAATTTTAAAATTAATAATAGTAAAATAAAAATTTAATAAAAATCACGACGTTTCGGAGGCAACACAAGTTTGATACTTGATACAGCAATCGTGATGTGACGGTTCCACCTGAAGACGGAAGCTTGTGTTGCCTCCGAAACGTCGTGATTTTTATTTTTTATTTTTTATTTTTATTTTACTTTTATTAATTTCAATTTTTTACCTACGTGACTTTACCGAAAAAACTAAGAATATGGGCAGGGCTGGTTCAGATATCACGCACCACTGGGTCATCGGGTTCATTGTTCAGTAAGCTAATCACCAAGCCACCACTGGGTATACACCCGATTATTATCATTAATATCCAGCAAGTGCAGCAACTATACTTTTGTCTCCCAAAAACTCAAAACACTGAAGGCAAAGTCGACACACGGATTGGGAAAACAACAGTGGCATTTTAACTGTGAGCTGCAAGGGATCTCTGTGATAATCGTAAAAGCGAGATGAGCCGCAGACCAGAGGTCGCAAACGGGTTTTGATTCCTTACCCGTACCCGGCCGCACCAGGGTCGCAAACGGCTACACGTACCCGGCCGGGTACGGGTAGCCGGGTATCGGATAGGGTACAGGTATCGGGTACCCGGTTGCGACCTCTGCCAGCAGACTTTTCTTCACCAAATATCGCCCCTGCACCAGCCGCTCTCTAACTTTAATCGCCAGGATATGCAAACGGCAGCCCCGCTGATGCCCGGACGAACGCAGACATTAATTTATTCTCGAATTGTTGTATACTCTATTCATTTAATCATCTTGCCAGAAGGTGGGGGGAGTGATTTGTACCTCTAGAGCAGGGATCACGACTGAACCGATTTGACACTTGACCGCCAGACTTCTAAACGTGACAAATTCCTAATGTTCACAGCTTTGCCGAGGATCGCGAGTAGCACGCAGTGTACATGCGTGTAGATCGCGGGTGGTTCTGGGTGGCACGGGGAGGTGGGTTGTTGTTAACGTCGCTTGATGTGGAGGCTCTCCTTGACATTTTCATTGCATCAGAGTTGACCGAGCTGCAGTGTAAGGCATCTGGAGGCTTGGGAAGAGGGTTGTTGGCTATTAAGATGGGATGTTCCACCTTAACATCCCATGAAAGTAGTGGCACAAGGCCCCGCATTTCCTGTAGTACGGAACATCATATACTCACTGCCATTGTTCCATTTTACTCATGCACAGAGTCTCTGTCTCGCACACACACACACTGACATTCTCAAACTCAGCTGTGTGTGTGTGTGCGTGCGCGAATTGTCCACAAGAAAGTTTGATCATTAAACGATATTTTTCAAAAAAGTTGAAAAATAAAAAGGCAAAGTGTTTCTCTGTTTAAATTTCACACAGAGCAATACTTCTCTGAGCCTGTTGTCTAAACTACAAATTTCCATGGCGGGCGCCAGTCTTGACACATCAAGCAAAGTTGGGATGCATTTCGTGGATCTCAGTCAATAATTGACTGAGTTGAATGAAGAAATATATTTAAATTTGCGACGTTCCGAGTCAAGTTCCATCAACACCAATTTCGAGATCATTGAAATTTAAAGCCGTTTATTTGCTGTCGTAGAATTCTACGTACTATTTTTAATTAACACGTAAATAGCATTACCGTATTGCCAAGTAGTTTTGTTCATTGTGTTACATTACTTAAATGGTGTTAATCCACCGGGTGTCACATGGCTGATCTCCTTAGAAGCTGCTGTTGGCCAAACCTGACGAATACACGCGACAACTGCGGGTACATTTCCAGACAAACACGGCCGCTCTGGCACAAGCGCAATCTGCACCCCCCCCCCCACCCCCTACATGATAATTAAGTCATGGGGGACGCTTTACCGTCCATCCCGTTAGTGCGCGTGACATCCTAAACGGAGCTTTTGATTATTTGTCCTGCGGCGTTACGAACGACATTGGGACGGTGGTAGGAGCCAGGTGACCGAGCGGGCGAGGCCTACGAATTGGCCGGCGTCCGAATGGAAACCTCGGGATCACCCTGCCTCCACTTGGCAGGGCACCAAGGCGACCCCCATTACTGCTGGCAGAAGAAAAAACATGTCTCGCAGGGCACACGGAGTTTCCGAATTTCCGTGACGTAAGTAAAAGCAAGAATGTGCCACCCGGCATCCTCATCCTTGTTTGTTTGTCGAGGATCGGGTTACCGATGCTCACACCACAGCACGTTTCTACTTCGGCAGAGTGAGGGAAACACATGCTGAGCCAAATAGTAGCAGCAACAGCAGCAGCAATAGACTCAGGTCTTTGTGTTGCCTTGAGTTATGCAGGTATGACCCAGACACGTTTCCAAAAGGAGACGGGGGTTGTAGACAGCTTTACATGTCCTGAGTTTCAGAGCAGTTGTTGTTCTCAGAGATAAACTTGTTTCACAGCTATCCAACTGGGTGGCACTGTTTACAAAGCGCATTGTTCACAATCCTGACCATCAGCTATGACTGATCAACTGCTATCCTGAGATGTTATTTATCAATCCAGTTAGCAGCTGTACACAAGCTGATTTCATTGCTCCATCCCATCGGGGAGGGGCTTCCTGGAATTATTGTGACACTTATTTTTGGTTCTTTCGGTAAAGTCACGTAGAAGGGAAATAATAAAATAATAAAAATTTTACATAATCAAATTAAATTGTCACGTTTCGGCCACAACACCTGAGGACGGCTGCTTGCATGTGGCCGAAACGTCGTGAGAATTGTATTCTATAATGTTTTATTATTATTATTTTATTATTTCCCTTCTCCACGACTTTACCGAAAGAACCAAGAATATGAATCCCTGCAGTCACGAAAGCTTTAAATGGAAATTTATTGTGACACTGTTATGATTCTGGACCCATCTGCAATCACCCCTTCAAGCCACATGGATCCAAATAATGTTCAGTCAAAATTCTAGTTGGCGGTGGACTGAGCCTATCATCCTTCCAGGGTGATAGAATAAGAATCTGCTTTGTAGGAAATCAAAAGTAGTCATTTGATGGAGAGAGATTTGTTTTTGCCACAGCAATGTGGAGTTGTATTAATGCTGCCTCAGTGCCCATGTGAAGAGCAAGACATCTCATTGCTGGCAACCGCAATATTCCAATTTTGACAGAATTAGTCTCTGATGCTTTGCTTATGTTCCATGCCCCAATCATTTTGAACCATGCTTCACGTTGGGATAAAAAAAAACTGGGAAAAAGTTATCATGAAGCTGACAATCATACCGTACAGTAATACGAATGTACAATTGTATTGAAGCATTATTAACAAAAATGCCAATTGCTGCATTTATCCATTAATTATTTTACGAGTCTCGTGACTATTTTTCACGAGGGTTCTGGATGGGATTGTTTGACCACGATCATTAACGAGTGTTTTGAATTACATTAAACACTGCCATCTCCTGACCACCTCACAGCCCCTGGGTTTACATATTCTGGCAATCCATTGCTGGAACGAATAGGATTGTTTGTGGAGATAGTGCTGTCTGTCCTCTTTCCTATGTCCTACTCATTACCTGCGGCGGGCACACTTAGCATCATAATGTCCTTTATTTAAAAACTGTGCCGTGTCTCACAGAGGGTTTCGCATTTGGGATATTTAACAAATTCCTTCGTCAGTGTTTTGCATGTGGGAGAAAACTTTGGTGAATTGGAAAGAGCTCAACATCCACATCTGGGGAAGACAACGATACTCATCAGTCTGCACAGACGAGCCAGGAATCGGATTTGCTGTACTGCCATCTTCTATACAAGTCGCCACGCAGCAGGTCGGGACTTTCACAGAAACGCGATGAATCAATCAGAATCTGTATTGAGACTGCAGGAGGAATCCGATGAGCTGTGAAGCACTTTTTCACAGATGCCCAGTATGGGCACGGGGTCAACAGGTTACAACAAACAATACAAAAAAACGATAGGAGTGCAAAATAAAAGTAAATAGTGACCTCTGCGTGACCCACCATCGCTACCAAGTCCACCTTAACCTCACGCTCGATTCCCTCCCATCCTGCACCCGACGCAGCCAACGGCTCGCGCAACGATGCGCGGAGAACACCTGCCAGTCGCGCCAGGGGCACTCCCCAAGCGAACAGACTCTCTGCGGACAACCCACCGCCCTGGCCGCATGCCCTCTCCCCGCCACCTCACGGCACCGCTGCCAACCACCCACCCACACGGCGTCACGATCCCATCCGATGGAAGACACCGCCGCCGACCTAAGGACGTGACAGCTCGCACCGCTGCCTACAAGCGGCCGCGATGTTATCGGCACTTGCCAGGCTGTGCGGGCCACGTAGTCACCCGTCCTCTCACCTGGGGGCCAAGCTATTCCTGGCATGTTTACGATACCCACCGACTATGACGTGCCGCCATCTTTTTTGATCTCTCTCTCTCTCTCCACCAACCCCCCCACCACCAATCCACCGCCCTTTATCATGGCACTTGTTGCAACTGCTGCTATCGTGTGCATTGATCTACTAAGAAACAAAAAATAAGAAAGGTACGGCCTATCTGGTATTATCTGGTATGCGTATCAACGCAGTTCATACCCCCTTTGCTTTCAACATTAAAAGTTAGATTACATTTGTTTCTTTATTTATTTCCCCCACACGCGCGCCCACACTGCCGATTCTTCTTTGAAAACTCTTCAGTTGTGAAATCACCCCCCCCCCCCCTACTGCCACCCCTCCTGGCTGCTTTTGCTTTTGTTCTCAAGCTACAACATCCATATTATTGTCTTCTAGCTAAAATGGCTCGCCGCAAATTAACCACAATACCTTGCTGATCTCGTCAAGGAGCGTAAACCCATCACGCGAACTCCGGTCACCCTCGCAGCGGCGGCGTTTTGGTTGGCTATTGAACAAATAAAGACGGTGACCGCATCGGGTGCTTCTGCGTCCGTCTGGAACACTATTGAAAACCAATTTCTTTAGAACCGCTTTTTGTCTTAAGTTTGGTGTGCTTGCCCGCACCTCTGATGAGCACGGTTGGCTACGTATGGTGTAAAAGAAGTTAAACATACTTCCAATGCAAGGGCCCCCAGCAGGAGGATACAGCTGAATTCTCTTCAATGTTAGCCGACTCAAAAAAAAAAGCAATAAAAGTTAAAAGCCACTGTGGACTTATTGCGCAAAGTTCAATTGTAACGGCTGATTCCGTGGTTAGTGCACTGCGCCACGAATCCAGCGACCGCGGCTAAGATCAGTGGCGTTTATCTGAACCGGTCCCCAGCTTGCCCTAGGTTATCTCAGCCTTAAATGAGTACCTGGTGCAGTGTGTACAGACGAGCACCGGGGAGATAAAGGCCGCCGAGCATGGTGCTGAACAACCCACCCCCCTCGTGCGCTGTGCTGGCCTTCACAAGAGCTCAAAAAAGAGCTAGACTATAAACTATTTTTTTTATTTTACCAGGTAAGGCCTGCTGAGCCGTAATAGATTTTTTTTTAGAAGCGACCTGGCCACAAATGATAGCTTAATGAAGTGGCTTATCACGTGGACATTTACAGCAGCCAGAAACTCTAAATGCACGTTTCTAAATGTGGAGGGAAAAACCGGAGGACGCGGAGAAAAATGCACGCAACCACGGGGAGAGAGACACCGCAAACTCCAAATATATAGGTGTCGGGGTCGGGTTCGAACCCACGAACTCATGTACACCATGCGAGGTATTTAACACCTCGCCACCTTGGCGCCCTAAGGGCACTTACTCCAGCAGCCTGTGCAGGCCACCCGGGGTATCTTTGTCTTTGCCTTGGCATAGATGTGTGCGGTGCTATGGTTCTGGCTAGTAAAGCCTTAAATTGAGCCCTGTAACACCTGCCGAGGTATAAACAGGCGCCACTGTTTGCAAATCCAGTCACTGCTGAGGGTGATCCAGCTTAAATTCACACCTAATTGCTTGCAGGAGCTTCGCTGCAAGGTGGCTCTCCAAGCGAGTTTAAGTGTTTCCCAAGCTTAAAGAGCACCGGGCTAGCCGCTCACATCTCTGCTGTATTTCATGAACTCATCCTGCAAAGTATAAATTCGTATGTCAGGCACCGGTTGAACCCAGTGGCGGGCCGTGTATTTGACACCTAGGCCTTCAGTGCTATCCTCCCGCAATTAAACTGCCTTCGAATAACCTCACCATGACACTAGGGCTAGAGGCTGTTGTCATTCGACGTAACCACCCGTTATTCACAGTGACAGTAACCTTTATCGAGTGGAATAAAGTGATTTAACACGAGGCTCAACACTTATGAGAGTTACAATGCACTAATTGCAGAGACATGAATACATGGTGACTGAAACCATCAAGGGTGTACCACTAGTATGCAGTATGACAGGATGCTGCATCGCAAATAGACATCGCATAGCCCACACCAATGTCATTACCAAAGAAACAAGAACAAACCCACAACAACCACCGCAAAAATGCCATAAAACACAAATAACACAATCAGGATTCAACAGGCTTCCCCACAGAAAAAAAACAACCTCCAAAGCACTACATCTCGATGATGCTACGTTACGTGCTAGCTAGTTTTACTTCAGCTAGCTAACTGGCCCTCCGATAACGCCACACGAAAATTGCTGACGTAGGTGGCTAGGCCAGCTAGAAGGCTCCGACATGGCAAACTCGACATCTGATTGGTTAAAGAAGATGACAATAAACAACATCGTCCCCATTTGCTTCAACAGCAGAGGGGATTCACTCGACATTCTGAAGGCCTCAGTGTAGATTTTTCACCCGGAGAGGCGGAGACAGCACAGGTGGAAAAACTGATTGGATAAAAGCTCTAATTTATGAGCTGCACTGGAAGCAGCGCAACTGAGGCAGAGAGTAGCAATGAAATGATGTTAATAGACCGATGGGAAATACATATAGCATTAATGAAAATACATTTTAAATTATAAAAAAAAAATTGGATTCTGACAATCTTGATGCCAGCAGAGAAGGCCTTGCTGCTGGCTCTGATGGCCCACCTCTGGTCGAACCATAGGACAACCATGGATAACATCTCTCCAAACGGTGTCCATACATTACAGAGCCTGGAGAGTTGATAAGTTGAGCTGACTTTGGTCACATGATGGCGTGAATTTTTTTCCACGTCCTCCGGTTTTCCCCTCCACATTTAGAAACATGCGTTTACATTTCTTGACTGCTATCAATTTCCACATGATAAGCCACTTAACTGAGCTATAAAATTGTCCAGTTTGCTTCTGAGAAAGAGCTATACAGCTCAGTGGGCCTTACCTCGCAAAATAGAAAGTATAATATAGAAGTTTACATTAAAACGTTACATCACTCACGCCTTTAGCTGCATTCCAGCTGGATAGTGCGGAGGCTAGAGGGTATGACCGTGAACATTACGACTTCAAACCTCTATCGTGGGATTACTCGGCCCTATTATCCCCACAGGGCCAGTAAAAATGCGTACAACTTTGTGGGAAGTTAACAGCGGAGAAGACTGGCACCCACAATGGCAATGAGGAGGTTTCACAAACCGACTGGCGCCCACTACACAAAATAAAAACACACGTTTGGATTATTTACATTATATGGCTGCTATAAATATCCACGTGATAAGCCACTTACAGTGGTTTGCTGTCCTCCCACCGCACCTCCGATTAGCACGGTTGGCTAGGTACGGTGTGAAAGAAGTTCAAAATACATACACTTCATTGAGCTATCGTTTGTGGCCAGGTTACTTCTGAAAAATAAGCTAATAGCTCAGTGGGCTTTACATGGTAAAATAAACACAGTTACGTTTTATTTCTATTTCTTGTAGTCATTCGCTTACTTTTCCTATACTTTGCACGTGTCGTGTTTTTTATTGTTTGTTGTTATAATGTTTTGATCCGCACCCACCGGACATCTGTGATGAAGAGCTTAACAGATCATCGGATTCCTCCAGTTTTAATACATATTCTGATTATGACAAAACAGTGGGGCTCCATCGCTGACGCACTTTGACTTGACTTGGGACTTATAGCCGCAAGGCTGCGTTGCGTTAAATGGGAGTTTCCTGCCACTGCAACTCCGCATTGGACCTTCAAAAAAAAATGTGCAGCGCCACGTGTGCTCATTGCCAACGAGAACGCTGCAGTTGTAAAACATCTCTTCAACATCCACGCACGGGCGCCCTCTGTTCCATTGCGTCATCGCGCAATTACACTTATCCACAGCAAGGGGTTCAAAACAATGTGCAACAAGACAAAGATCCCCCGTATAGCCTTAACACATTCCTGCGGAGGGAGCTGGTAGGAACGTTGGGTTGCTCGGTCAATGGCCAGGGTCAACGGCGGCGTGGTGTATTCCGCAAATATGCCCGACTGTGAGGGCGGGCACAAGCCGGCGTGAGTAGGTTAAATGTTGAGTTTTATAAGGGCACCACGGGGTGACCAGCCCCTCCCCACCCAGCTCCCCCCCCCCACCCAGCCCCTCCCCACCCTCCCCACCCAGCCCCTCCCCACTCTCCCCTCCCCACCCAGCCCCTCCCTCCCAACCCAGCCCCTCCCTCCCCACCCAGCCCCTCCCTGCACGACGGACGGACGGACACAATAATCCCCCGTGGGCTGGTGCAACCAGGAGGTTCCTACCAGTAACATACTGTTAGGGCGAGTGCTGTTGGTGAATAGCACTTATGAAAGCCGGCAAGGCACACGAGGGGGTGGGTGGCCAGCACCATGCCTGACCACCTTTGTCTCCCCAGTGGCGATGTTTACACACAGCACCAGGTACTAATTTGAGGCCGAGTTGACCTGGCGGAGACCCAGGACCTGTTCAGATATTTGTCACTGGTGTTGGTCGTGAACGGAAATCGAACTCGCAAGGTTCGTAGCGCAGCGCACTAACCACTACACTACCGCTCCCCACAATGCACATTCGCGCATTGACAGACACGTGAGTCAAAGCGTTTGCACGCACGTGTGTGTGTGTTCCGAGTATGAGCGATGCGTGCTAAAATTAGCTTTATCAATACGGGTATCAAGGTCTGCTTGGGAGCTCAAAGCATTTTTGGAATGACGTTTGCTTCACAAGCAACATTTTTCCTTTCTATAGAGTTCTTTAAACTGCCTAGGGGTTTGGTGTATTCCCTGTTCAAGGGGAAACCACCTAAATGTATGTTTATATATATGAGTGTGTGTCTGTTTATACAATAATACTACCTCGATATGCGAATATTCGATAATCGAACTTTGGATTTATTACCATTATGTTAATGGTAACAAAAATGTAACAAAATAATAAATTATTATCTTGACTGGTGTAATGTCTAAAAATCATCGCCACTGGGGAGACAAAGATGGTTCGGGCATGGTGCTGGCCACCCACCCCCTCGTGTGCCGTGCCGGCCTTCAGTATGCTGCAGGCTATACGGGGGATCTTTGTCTTTGTACATTGTTACGAGGAGCGGTATTGTGGCAGTTAGCACGCTGCGCTATGAAGCTGGCGACCCGAGTTCGATTCCCGCTCACGGCCAATTCCAGTGACAAATATCTGAACAGGTCCTGGGTCTCCCCCAGGTCAACTCAGCCTCAATAAATTAATACAATGACATTTATAAATATATAACTCAATTATCCACCTACAGCACTGTATAAATAAGAATCAAATTATAATAAGACACGTTTTCTTGAGCGTTGGCACATCGCAATAGGTCATAGAATATTTTTTTCATGCGTCTCGGTCAATCAGTGCGCAACAACGCACAATGTAACGGAGCTATGGTGTTTGGTGGGCAATGCAACCTCATGAATGCGCTGAACACCGCTTTTTGTGCTTGTTGTCCTTCCCTTGCACGTCCGATTAGCACGGTTGGCGATGTAGAGTGCGCGAAAGAAGATCAACATACATGAAATCGTGAGAATGTACTTACTGCAATACATTTCCACGTGATAAGCCACTTCGTTGAGCTATCATTTGTGGCCAAGTCGCTTCTGAAAAATTATTATATAGCTCAGTGGACCTTACCTGATAAAATAAAAAATAGTTTAAAATAGTTTATATATTTTAACAGTGCAGTACACTATGTTTATTTTATTCATGTCAGTTTTTATTTATTTTAATACTGTACAGAATAAAAGATAAGTTTATTTTCAATAAAAATGTTTTTTGTTTAAAATATGAATGGTAAGATATGAAAAGTTGAAGTTATTTTAAATACGAGGTTTAGTTTTTAGTTTTAAAAAACATTGTTTTTATAGTTTCTGTATAGGAACGAAGCTCTAGGAATGCATCTACATCGTAAGTCGAAGTATTATAGTCAGTATATGAGGACATTTTTCTTTACATATCAAGGCCGTAATTATAACACATATTGGGGGGGACACACATCCCCCCCAAAATTCAAATATGCTCAAAATCCCCCCCCCAATATATTGCTATAAAAAATATAATTGCCATGCTATGGAAATAAAAACAACAATTTGCTACACCTTGGCCACAATATCTGGACTTGTCTTCATATAAATCAATGCATAGATTTCTGTTTATATGATTGTGGTTATGGTTGTACTTTATTAATCTTTAATCTCTGCCATTACATACAATGAAACAAGAAATGGTAAAATGTAATACAATACACTATTAGACATTATTGTACAACAACAAAAAGTCCATCCCATGTGTTAGTGAATTTTAAAATATTTTAGGCAGGAAATTCGTTTTCAAATGTAGATATTTTTCTGGGTTGGGACCCCCAGACACCCTGGAAGATTTGGTCCCCCCCAATGTTGACTGAATGGCTACGGCCTTGTTACATACGCAGTGACACGGGTCACTACGTAGCATAGCGCGGGTTGATGGCATAAAAATTAAGCCGTAAAAACAAAGTTTTTCACTATAAATCCTTGATATGCGTGGCATCGGTTTTATTTTATTATTCATTTCTGTTTTTCTTGAGTAAGAGTTTCATTTTTATCACATTGGTATTTTAAATTAAATATGAAAAAAAAAATTCCTAAAAAGTGGAAAATTTTGGAAAAAAATTTTCAGGAAAATAAATTGTCATGCACAACGAGTCTGTGTGCAAAATGTCAGCTCGATTGGATCACGGGAAGTGGGTTAAAAAACGACCAAAATAATTGCACGGTTGTAAGCGCGCAAGCAAGTGAACTTAATATAAAGGATTTAATAAGTATAACCCGTAAAAACAAAGTTTTTCACTATAAATCCTTTATATGCGTGGCGGCTAGTCTTCTCGTACTCTGGCTTGAGATGGCTGCCACCTATGGGTCAGATGATTGTCTGCCAGTATTAAGCAATTGGTAATTAAATATTTAATTTGTTTTCCCTAAACAGTGTAAAATTTTGGGAATTTTTTTTCACGAACATTAATTGTCAAGCACAACGAGTCTGTGTGGAAAATGTCAACTCGATTGGATCACGGGAAGTGGGTTAAAAAACGAGCGAAAGATTTGCACGGTCCTAAGCAAGCAAGCACGCAAGCAAGCAAGCGAACTTAATATAAAGGATTTAAAAAGGGGATCTGCAGTTGCAGCAGCCCTGTCTGTCAGCAGGTCACGTGATAAGTCGAAGAGAGGGATGTAGGGGAAAGGTGATAGAGGGGGCACGTGAACTCGCAAGTCAGTTCCAGAAGGGCGTCGTCAGTCAGGCAGTGTGCCAGCTGTCCGAGAGTTGTAGTTACCTCTTATAACCTGCGAAGGCTGATAAACACATTCCTGCGGAGGGAGCTGCTAGGAACGTTGGGTTGCTCGGTCAATGGCCAGGGTCAACGGCGGCGTGGTGTATTCCGCAAATATGCCCAACTGTGAGGGCGGGCACAAGCCGGCGTGAGTAGGTTAAACGTTGAGTTTTATAAGGGCACCACGGGGTGACCAGCCCATCCCCACCCAGCCCCACCCCTCCCACCCCCCACCCAGCCCCTCCCCACCCTCCCCTCCCCACCCAGCCCCTCCCTGCACGACGGACGGACACAATAATCCCCTGTGGGCTGGTGTAACCAGGAGGTTCCTACCAGTATAAATAGAGTGCCTCCTTCTCCTAGTGTCTCTGAGTGCGTCACTACACATATATGCATGTCTGTGTGCTATGCGGGGAGCAGTGGTGAAGAGGTGAGGGAAATGCACTATTATCCTAGCAACCTGGGCATTAATTCTTGGCAGCTCGCAGTTGCAATTTGTACGTGAACCTAACTTGGACCTCCCCGAGGTAAAATTAACCTAAAATAAGCACGTGAAGAGAACAGCACCATTGAGGCAAAAGGCCCACGTGCTGCGCTTGGATGAATAGGTGCTTGCTAACAACATGTGCCCTGATCTGTATTCTTATTCTTGCATGTCTGTAACTATTATAGAGTGACTTTTAATAACATGTGGAAGAAGCTACACGGGGGGGAGGGGAAGGTGAAAGCAATATTCAACTGGCACAGACTTTTTCCTGCGACTGGAAAACGCGTGGCAACTTTTACTTTAACAAGAGCTCCGAACCAAGGAGCGGCGTCCACCACCATCGGGGGGTCTTCCAACAGATCAAGCCGCCGCACAAATGAGCAAACCCACTTGAAAGCCATTCATCTTAATTAGCATTCCCGGACAGACGAGAGTCTGGTCTTGCGTAGAATGCATTGCATCGGCGTAACGGCCAAAGAAGCTTGAAGGCGAAAATCATCCATCCTTCCACCCCCCCCACGCTGACCGGTGAGAAGGCACTGTTAAGGAGCCACCCTAGATCGAGGGTCTTCTTAGGAGGCTGCGGCGTTCGTATTCTACTGCCGTGTAACTTGGAGAGAAAAAAATCCCATTGATTGAGTTACTATCAAGCACTTCCCCGTGGCTTTTTCATTTCAAATAATTTCCTTTTTTTTGTTCGGCTATGAAAGGGAAATATCACACGAGCTACGAGCAGCTCATTTGCAAGGACACCCTCGGCCATGCCAATATTGAGGGAATTCAGCCGCTGTGGATGGCTTTAGATTTCATTTGGGCCAGGGCATGACACCAAGACACAAGCCTGTGCCAAGTACAACCCCCGTCTGTCAATGGCGGTCTCGACGGGTAAAGTGCACGCCACGCTTAATGTACAAAAGTCAAGGGACGGGGCATCGCCTACGCAGCTCGTTACAGCAGTTGATGCCCACGTGGGCGGCACGGCTTCACCGGAGAGGCCACAGCGCACTGGCTGGAGGTCGGTCGCAGGTCGGCGAAGGTTGGGACTTTTAAAGAAACCTGGCCAGATTACCCCACAGCCGGCAGGTGAGCGAAGATTACAGCAGTTACTTACTGTGGAACACAGCAATGCTACTCATTTTACAAATGGAGAGCCGCCCTGTGATCTCAGAAGCACCACCCACCGTGGTGTACACCGTTTCCAATTTTGCAGGCCGGTTTCGATTGCCGTGCGTTTGAAGGGTTTTTTTTTTAGTAGGCGTGCAACTACAAATTATAAGGCAGGTGACACCATACACCTTCGCCTAACACGCACCTAACCAGCGCGGTGAAGTCTGGTCGAATAACCCCCGTTGACCAGCGCAGCTTGGGGACCTGCTTATCCAGCAGTGGAGCGAGCAATACGGGGCGGTACACGTAATGATTGACCCTCGCAACGCGAGAGATTCGAGGAAATATCACAATTTGTGGTCGTGATTCAACTCAAGAATCAACTCTTTTTTGAGTTTTGTTTTTAAAACATTTGTTTGTTCAATGACCATAAATGCAACACGAGCCTCATCTGCAAGATAGCACACTCTTAAACGTGACACGTGCGTCTGTTGAGACCACAAGAATGTATTTCCAAAAATAATTGGATGCATCATTATACGACGAGTTTTAGGGATAATAAATATTACATCATAGATCTACTATTAGTGACCTTATCGTCACACCTAATATGTCCTAAAAATAATCATGTAAATGCTATGTTGTTGTGATCGTTCCATTGTGTGGTCCGCTCAGGAATAAAGGAGTAATACTCAATGCTATGCATGTGTAGTAGAGTTAACTACTCGATGTTCACAAACTGGGAGAGCAAATCGTTAACAAGGTTTTCCCGATCAAACTAACGGTCAGGGTCTCAAAAGCTGTGAGAGCTGACCGTAAACAAGGTTTTCCCGCGCGACCAAACGGTCAGGGTCAGATAGGGTGAATTGGGATCGAAAAGCAGATTGGGAACGATCAATCACAGGGTTCCACAAGGTGGCCGGGGATTGGACAACCCGGCCACGAACAAGTATAAAGCCAGAGCGCTCAGAGCTCTCGGGGAGTTCGACTACACGAAGACCCAAGACGGCGGAAGAAGCCTAGGACCCTGGACCAAGCCCTCCAGCCCTTATAAGGGCTAGGGTTCAGAGTAACCAGTGGTCGGGGAGACATCTCCCTAGGTCCAGTCAGAGGACACTGAAAGAGCGGGATATTAAGTAGCCTGTAGGGTGCGGAGGCTTGTACGTTCTGAGTGTAACGGGTGAGGGGACCGTATACCCCTCAGTGCATAGGGACTGTGTTCATAAAACGAATAAAAGTGTGTGCTACAAAAGACGTCGAAGAGTCCGTCTGTAAAACACTACACATGCATGGATATAAATATAATAGAATAATATTACGCAGGCAAGCAAACGCTTAAAAGTCATTGGGAAATGAAACATTACATCAACATGGAGGAATGTATTATTCAAACTCAAATGACAATTAGGCCATGTTCTTTTCCATTGGTGATCCCCAATCAGTAGTCATCATCAACATCACCATCAGCCGTGATCTATCCACTGCTGGATGATGGCATCCCCAAGCCGTGCAAAATTAGTAAGTGACGAATCGAAATTCTTATGCCATGACCAGTGCTTCCATTCATTCAACCAACATTTGGCTTCACACAAAGCGTCTCTCTTTTCAAAGTTCAAAGTTAATTTATTAGGTATAGCCCTGTGGAGCCATTCGGCTCTTGAATCGGGTGCAACCGCAACAAACAAAAAAAACATGAACAAGAAAACATCTTAAAGTGACTATGTGCAAACAGAAAATCCACGAAAAGACATCAAAATATTGCAGAAAAAAATCACCGTACACCAACACTGTGCAAATATCCCAGTGGGATGCAAGTCAAACAACAACCACAAGACAACTTAGATTACTACAACAAACATGGTCAAACCAAAAAACTTTTCGAAAATCACCAAAATAAAGCCATTAAAGCAATGAAACAGTGGTCATGGAACTGTGACCGAATTTTCACAATAAACGACGTAAACAACATGTACCACCAAACTCTTTTGACGAACCCCCTCGACATTGAACCTCCCCTAATGTCAGCCGATGCTCTTAACCGCAGTGCCATCTGGGTGAATTTGTTTTTAAATGAAAGTTTCATATTGGACCAAATGCTCGACATAATGGTGCTCTGCAGGATGTTGTCTGTACTCTGCGAGGCTTCGTATAAACCAGCAGACATGCACGAGACCCGCTCTGGGTCCTGATGACACACTCGAGAAAGGACAAGTGATTTGTGTTTTCGGAAAACATTTACTCTCAGTCGCAGATACACGTTTGCTTGTCAGAGTATTATCTTTCTGCCAATGACATTGCGATTGAGCTATTGACTTCATGCGGAGTTGAATGAAAATTCCATTTGTGATAGATAAATAAATCAGTGCAGCATCCTGTCATAGAAGATGGCCCAGGAAGATGACATCACAGAACTACCACGGAAGACACTTAAAATCGGTCTCTTTATGCCCTGCAAAGGGTATTTATTGCATGTAAAACCGAAACGATTAATTTTGTTTCAGAGCTTTAAGTAACTTAATTAAGTGAAACCTAACTGTGATATGATTATTTTTTAATGATCGTTGGTGGCTAGACTGAGATCAAGCTAAGAACTTGGTTTAACTGCCGGCAGCTGCCGAGATTCAAATCCAGGCACACTTAGCAATGCCGGCGAAGTGACTTGACTTGAATTTCGATTTAAAGCTTTCGTGACTGCAGGGATTCATCTTCTTGGTTCTTTCGGTAAAGTCACGTAGAACGGAAATAATAAAAAAATAAAAGGAAAACATTATAAAATAAAATTCTCACGACGTTTCGGCCACAACGCACCTTCAGTAAAGTCACGTAGAAGGGAAATAATAAAATTATAAAAATAAAACATAATGAATATAATTCTCACGACGTTTCGGCCACAATGCACCTTCGGTAAAGTCACGTAGAAGGGAAATAATAAAATAATAAAAATAAAACAATAAAATAAAATTCTCACGACGTTTCAGCCACAACGCAAGCAGCCATTGCGTTGTGGCCGAAACGTCGTGAGAATTTTATTATATTATGTTTTATTTTTTTATTTTATTATTTCCCTTCTACGTGACTTTACCGAAAAAACCAAGAAGATGCCCTGACTTGGTATTTGCCGCCTGGCGACATCAAAAATAATAAATGACGGTGGTTCCACTGAACATGAACTTGTCAGTCCTTGAAAAGGCATTATTTTGCTGACATCATCATCATCATCCTATTTTGTAAACAAACAAAAAAATCAATAAATAATTACTTTCAAAGCAGATTATCTGAACGCAAGGTTAGAAAGGCACTTCAGTGTGGGGCTCTTCACACTGAATGCCGCGTGAGCTTTGTTAAATGTGGCGATTTTTGTTGAAAGACAGCGTCTGACGCTGTCTTTCCGACAGACCTGTTCTTCACCTGAGGACGGCTGCTTGCATTGTGGCCGAAACGTCGTGAGAATTGTATTTTATTATGTTTTATTATTTCCCTTCTGCGTGACTTTACCGAAAGAACCAAGAAAATTAATCCCTGCTTAAATCGAAAAATTGCACCAGTTTTTTTAAAGACACAACGGTTAAAAAAATCACATACATATCAAGGAATCCAGAATATTCCTTTTAAGCTCATGTATTGCTGAACTCTATTATCCTGACTTACGGTACTCAAAAATCAATGCTCTTAAAAATGTAAACATTTTCACGGAAGCCTAACAACCACGGCAATACGCAAAAACTGGCTAACTTACGAAGAACTCCGTGCGCTCTTTAATGCCCATAAGAGAACAGAGCAAACAGCCCAAACAACCCTTTGGGGAGATGGAGTGCTCAATTATGCTTGCACCGTTGCCACGGCACACGGGGATCAAGGTTAAAAGTGAACGTGAACTGGGTTCGTGCTCCACTCTCCCCCTCCTGGATTTGGTGTCTACAAGCAAGCGAAGATTTTTTTTCTCTCGAACACAAAAGCATCAACGCCACAATCAAGATGAAAGAGCGGAAAACTAAATGCGCTTGGAAGACCACGAGGACACTCCTCTGGAAGTCATCAGCTGTATGATTAAACCTTCTTAATAAGTGAGTTAGGAGGCACGTAATCAAGGGAATGTGTGTTGTGTGGGACACCTGCGGTGCATCAAAATTCGAGTGCTGTAACAAGACGCGGCACTTATGATGTGGAGCAGTGCATCCGCAATACACTTCAAACGCGTTTCAGACGCGACACAAGGCTACGTTTGAAGTAAAGGTTGGATGCTGTTCGTGGCTTGGCAAAAGCTCTCTCTCTCTCTGCATTCATGACTGAGCCTGGGATCTCACGGTGTGAATACCTATGCACCCTATTCAGCCACCTCTTTTGAGATTATTCACAAATACCATAGTTGTCGCATTTACGGATGAAAATCAAACGTGTGTGCATCATCTCATATGTGCATGTTACAGAGCAGTGGCCTGATAGGTCAATGGAGTGTACGAAATGGATAAAATTCCTGACCATGCACATTAGTGGAAAATTTTACATATAAATCTGTTAAGGACCTCAAGCAAAACAACTTCATTTAACAGCTCTGTCAGGTAGAAGTTAATTAATTGAGATCATACCAAACATAATCTAACCCAAAATAAACTAAACATGAATCAGAACAAAATGCGATGACTAGTTGTTGTTGCATCTACTGCCAAAGAATATTGGTCACTTGGGATATCAGATACCGGAGATCAAAAAAGCATTGGGAATGTGTTGAATGGATATGCTGGATTTCCGTCTGTACAGCATGAGTCGCACAAACAAAACGTCGTTGTGGACACCTCACTGTGAAAGTGATCGTATTCCCTGCAAACATTATCTGGCACAGGATGTGCTCAGCAAGCTTTCGCAATACGAATTCAAATCACAATCAGAAATCCTTTAAATTTTCTATCCGCAAGAATGCGAGGTCGGAGCCAGCGCAAACAAGTGTCCACCAGTGTCGAAATTCCTCTCCCCCACCTTCTCTTCCGAACTCCTTAGGATCATCGGCGGGTGGTGGTGGGGGTGGAGGGGGGAGCACTGACATGCCAAAATGACATCACGGTGGGTGGGATTTAAACTCCATGAGCAATATTGTCCCTGGGTGGCTTGGCCTGGCAGGCTTGTACGCAGAATTCCCAGCCAATGCAACACTCGCAGAAGCCACTTTAGGGGTAGATAAACGGTCAAGGCACAGCCCTGCAATTGCTTGCTCACGCCACTGCTGGCGGAAGGGCCCCCACCACAAAGTTCCCCTTCCAGAGGGTATTTGGCCTACCCTTCCACGCCCGCTAGACGTCTTTGAAAGGAGTGATATGCAACCGATATCGCACTGGCAGCAAACATCAGGAGGCTTTATTTCCTATGGCAGGCCCCCGTCTCTTCAGATACGCACCTCCCACTGCCGCTTCGATTGCCGTCAAGCATCAAGTCCTTTGGGAATGGCGTTACTGATGTTGCATGGGGAAAACCGGCCCCCACTTCCCCACTGCCCCCCCCTCCCCTGTTGTCTGCGTTACGCTTGCGTGCGCGCCTTTGAACGCGTACCGCAATGCGTGTTTACCTGAGGTGTGGACTCGAGTCATGTGACTTGGACTCGAGTCAGACTCGAGTCATGAATTTGATGACTTCAGACTCGACTTGGACTTGCATAACAATGACTTTGTCCCACCTCTGAGGTGTGGACTCGAGTCATGTGACTTGGACTCGAGTCAGACTCGAGTCATGAATTTGATGACTTCAGACTCGACTTGGACTTGCATAACAATGACTTTGTCCCACCTCTGGTGTTTACACACACGAGTGAAGCGGACGTAAGTTTGCACGGGAGTCTGCCGCATAGTAGGCATGAAAGGCGGGCTGCGGCGATCACATCGGCGAAATTAGGACCTTGCCTTTCACCTGCTGCTCCATGGTGATCTGACGTAACGCATACCCGATGGTGATTCTCTAAGTGGCCGAGCCAAGAATGTGACTAGGCTTTCAGTTGTATACAGAATCAGGTAAAAGGCAAAGGTTGCAGCCCTGCAATTTATTTTTCGAGCCACTGCTAGCGGAAGGTTCCTCCACTATGAGGAGTTATTTTATTTTATTTTTATTTTACTTTTATTAATTTTAATTTTTCACCTACGTGACTTTACCGAAAAAACCCAAGAATATGAATCCTTGCAGTCACGAAAGCTTCAAATCTAGAGTTATAAAGAGCCCGTTTGGTGGGTAATTTGGCCTACTCTTCCACACTGGCCAGACATAATTGAAGAGGCGGGAGCATCCACACTTCACCTCACCACACACAACCTGCCGATCGCCTGTCCTGTGACCATTTATACTGTTGGATAGATAGAGGTGGGGGTAGAGGGGGGATTCAATAAGCTTGTAAGCTTGCACCACTGTTTCAAATGCCGGGCAGAAAGATTAGTTTCTTTATATGTATGCCGTAACTCCTGATTTGTATGCTCAAATCCTGTAAGGGGGTCGGTCACAGCCTATCGTTCCTGCAGGGTTGATAAAATAAGTACGACTGTGGAAAGTGAAGTGGTTGTCGTAATGGGAAGGACTGGCGCCCATCACGAGAATGTGGCATTTCCAAATCTGGAGATGAGAACCACACTATTTCCATTCGAGTAAAGAGACACTTTGGAATGTATTTCTATTTAATACGTATTGGAGTTCGCTTATGTGTGCTTCAAAAGACATCAACTATTAAACACGAAAAACAAACAGGACGTTTAAATTAAACAGCACTCTCTGCCGTATTCAACGACATTTAAATGTTGCAGCTTATTGGCTATTAGTTTGTTATTAAACCGTTTCAGATCAGCATTTCTCACTGGCAGAGAGATCTGAGGATAATTTATGAAGTAATTTCGCATCTCACTTTCATTAGAACGCTGGCCCTAAACATGTGGTCAATTTCAACGGATTAACATTTTTTAAAAGCAAAGGAGGAAATCTGAATTATGGACATTCAATTATAATTGATCATGGGCAACACTGGCAATGGGCTGCAAATGTATGAAAGACTGAATGGGTAACAAAGGCAGTGATGTTGGCAGACTGAGAACAGTTGATGAGAATGGTTAGATCAAAGCAGTGCAGCACCTCCTGTCGCACACATTTCTCAGAGACGCATCGATGTTTAAATTTACTCTTGAGAATGTAGACCTTATTGTGTGACAAAGATTCCTGGAAAGTGTTGTTTTTTTCGTTTAATCTGATGGTGGATATGCTTTCTGGCTGCATGAATGCCCTACTGGCCTGGCCAGATGTGAGAAGCAATTGCAGCAAACAGCTCAAGTTTTTCACTGTGTTATCCAGAGGAAGGTGGTTTGCCTGATTTACCCTTGAAAGCTCCACCATTCACACGCACACATTACAGATCAGTCGTGACTCGGTAGCATCACCATGTCTAAATAGTGGCACACTTCAACACGGACATTTTTAAATGGACATCTCAGCAATTAAGCTTTGAACTCGTGCTTTGAACAGTCCAAGATATACAGCCTAGGCGTGTCTCGACAATTTTAGCAGACATTCTAGCAAGTAGCCGGTTACAATGCGACAAGAGGCATGCCAAGATGTTAACTACCTCGCCTGATATACAGGAGGTCATATGGGTTCAATCCCGACCTTGACGGCTGTATATTTGGAGTTTGGAGCTTGTGTGTTCTCCCCGTGGTCGCGTGGATATTTCTCCGGGTTCCTCCAGTTTGTCTCTCCACATTTAGAAATGTGCATTGAGAGTGTTTGGCTGCTAGAAATGCCCACATGATAAGCCACTTCGTTGAGCTATCATTTGTGGCCAGGTCGCTTCTGAAAAAGAGCTATTTAGCTCAATGGGCCTTACTTGATAACATAAAAAAATTGTTTATAGATGCCTGGAACGTCCGCACGGTTCGTGGAAACTCACCTGCTGCTGGTGCTGCAGTTCTTGCGTCTGCAGCGCCTTCTCCAACAGCTGCACACGCACGCGCCACGTCTCGACTTCCGTCAGAAGGGCCTGAAACGCAGGGCAGACACACCGCACATGCATGTTGCGTTAGTCGCTGAACAATGCCTGCATTTCACGCGAACTCCGGTCATCCTCGCAGCACACCGGCTTTTGGCTAGTCATCGAACAGAGCCGGTCACTGCAGACGCGCTTCTGCGGCCGTCTGGAACGCTCTTCCTTCCAATATTAGGAGAGCGATGCACTTTTAAATCATCTAGATTGAAAACTCATGTCTTTAGAACTGCTTTTTGTGTTTAGTTTGTTGACCTTCCCCCACACCTCCGATTTGCACGATTCGGCTTCTGACGAAGTGGTGCTCATTTTATTGACCCAAGAGGGATGAGGTGCCAAGATGAGTCGAACTGGAATTTGCATTTGCAACCTTTTTCAATTGTGAGACGAGTGCTGGAGCCACCACACCACACAATTGGGCACGCACCAACGCCTCTCGTCACACGCGTTCGGGGGGTAACGCACCAACGCCTCTCGTCACACGCGTTCGGGGGTAACGCACCAACGCCTCTCGTCACACGCGTTCGGGGGGTAACGCACCAACGCCTCTCGTCACACGCGTTCGGGGGTAACGCACCAACGCCTCTCGTCACACGCGTTGGGGGTAACGCGCCAACGCCTCTCGTCACACGCGTTCGGGGGTAACGCACAAGCGCCTCTCGACAAACGGAGTAATTCACCAGTATTCTTAGGTTTTTTCGGTAAAGTCACATAGGTCAAAAAATTTAAATTAAGTAAAGTAAAATTAGAATAAAAATTAAAAAATCACGACGTTTTGGAGGCAACACAAGCTTCTCTTACTTGATACAGCTATCGTGCTGTGACGGTTCCACCTGAAAACGGAAGCTTGTGTTGCCTCCGAAACGTCGTGATTTTTTATTTTATTTTTATTTTACTTTAATTAATTTAAAATTTTTTACCTATGTGACTTTACCGAAAAAACCTCAGAATATGAATCCTTGCAGTCACGAAAGCTTCAAGTCTAGAATTAATTCACCAGTGCCTCTCGGTACATACGTTGGGGTAATGCGTCAGCGCCTCTCGGTACAGACATTAGGGTAACGCACGAACGCCTCTCGTCACACAAATTGGAGTAACACACCAGAGCCTCTCTGCACACGTTAGTGTAACATGCCAGCACCTCTCATTAGCTCAATATTGTTTGATTGAGCATTGTCTAATGAGCAGTGCTGTTTAATTAGGGGATAACGGTCAACACAAAACTACTCATTTGCCAGAAGCCTAAACAGTGCAAAGCCCTCATCATGTGTTTAGCACTTTTGAATGTTATTTAAATATTTTTATATATAAAAAATTTAAACAGAGCCAAGCGTTCCAAGATACTTTAATTTAAAAACAATATCTTTAAAACTTGTTAAAATTCACTGCTTCATGACAATGGGCTTCTAAATAACAGAGAGAGAAAAACTTACATCAACTTGCGTTTAATATACTAACATCAGAAGATTCCACTAACCCCTCCAAATACCCCAAAATACATGAATTACCAAGCGAAGTTCACTAATTGGCCTTTTTGGAGTATATATATGTATATGCACAAGAAACAAAAGTACGCATCAAAATGTTTTATTTTTTCTTGTGCAAAAAAAAAAGAGGAGGCCTGTTAATGACTTTAACGTAATTACGCATCCTTCAGACAAAACTTTGAAGAGTGGGAGATCAAACGGAATAATTAGTTGTTACGGCATGGAGCTTTAAAAGCAACTCTAAGCCATATCCCTTCCAGTGCCATAAATCAAACCCCTCTTGGGAAGCAACGCACCGCTTGATCTAATGCTCAGCAATATTTGAGCATTAAAACTGGATTTATTTTGCATCTTGAATTTTGTTAGCGGTGCATCAGGCGGAGGGGAGCCTAGGAACAAAAAAAAAACCCAACACAGTGCGATTGATGTACGTGATTCTGGAGCCCACTGTTGCTATTTAAATATTAAGAGCCGACTGTGACGCTGCTCAGCCACCAGCAGTACTGCCGTTCTCATTAAGTCCACACTGCTGTGTTGATAAACACTTTGGAAAGTTTTGATTTAAAGCTTTCGTGACTGCAGGGATTCATATTCATGGTTCTTTCAGTAAAGTCACATAGAAGGGAAATAATAAAATAACAAAAATATAAAACAATAAAAATTCTCACGACGTTTCAACTGCAACACAAGCAATCATCATCAGGTGTGAAATCCACAGCAAAATTTGAAAAAAGTGGAAAGTATTTCCACAATGCTGCGATTGCTGCTTCCAGCATCGTCGCTTCACCTCTCGAAGGAACAACCGAAACGAAACTATTTTTTATTTTACCTGGTTAGGCCCGCTGAGCGACATGGGTCTTTTTCAGAAGTGACCTGGCCACAAATTAGAACTCAACGAAGCGGCCTATCACGTGGAAATGTATAGGAGCCAAATACTTTGAACGCATGTTTTTAATTTTGATTTGAAACTTTCGTGACTGCGGGAATTCATACTCTTTGGTTCTTTCGGTAAAGTCACGTAGGTAGAAATAAAATTAAACAAAACAAATCACGACGTTTCGATCGCAACACAAGCAATCTTCATCAAGTGGAACAACTACAGCAAGAAAATGCTGAAGTAGTGTGGTTGTAGTGTGGTTGTTCCACCTGATGAAGATTGCTTGTGTTGCGATCGAAACGTCGTATTTGTTTTATTTTATTTTATTTCTACCTACGTGACTTTACCGAAAGAATCAAAGAGCATATTTTAAATTTGAAGGGAAAAACCAGAGGACCCGTAGAAAAATCCACACTACCACGGGGAGAGAGACACGCAAACTCCAAATATAGAGGAATTAGGGTCAGGATCGAACCCACGACCTCCTTGATACTAGGCGAGGTATTTAACATCTCGCCACTCCGGCGTCCACTTCGCACACTCGACTCCCATCATCGCTACATTCAAATCACAACTGAAAACACATCTTCTTGCACTTGCATACAACAACCAACTCACAGCCACAACCTGTTTTTATCGTGATATTTTATACAACGATAGATAGGATATATGTTTTGCTCTCATTGTACAGCATCTTATTTTTTTCACGTCCACAAGTATTAATGTGACTGCGCTTCGAGTGGCAGATATGGGCCAGAGGGGCCACGTGTTTACACACAAAAAAATGGACTTGACTTGACACCAACGACGGCCGAGTGAGGCACTGCCTGTCTGGCAGCAGTTTGCTCACCCCCCCTCCCCCTTAATTTGTATTTAAGAACTTGCATCTTGGAATCCCTGCCTCACTTGATACAGCAAATCTGGCTGTGACGGTCCCACCTGATGACGGAGACTTGTGTTGCCTCCGAAACGTTGTGGTTTTTATTATTTTATTTTTATTAATTTTAATTTCATTTTTTTACCTACGCGACTTTACCGAAAAAACTAAGAGTATGAATCCTTGCAGTCACGAAAGCTTCAAATCTAGAATTGCTACTGGGTGTTTAGCAGCTGCTTCAGCACAAATCTGGAGCCGCGTTGCCTGTGAGCCAGTTGCTGCGTCCGAGTGCAGAGATGTGTTCTGAGTTGTGACTTGAATGCAGTGATTGGAGTGGATTGTGTGGTATTGGGTGCCGCGGTGGCGAAATGTGAAATACTTTGCCTGGTATGCAGGAGGTCGTTGGTTCGATCCCGACCCTGACTCCTGTATATTGGGAGTTTGCGTGTCGCTCTCCCCGTGGTTGTATGTTTTTTTTTTCCGGGCCCTCAAGAAAGATTGCGATTTTCAATACAAATCTCCAGGACGCATCTCTGCACATGCTGGGAGCCTCTGCAGCAATAGCCTTCACAAACAGTTCCTGGAGAGGCTCCCGGCCGTGAAGCGAAACTTTCAGGTATCGTGCTGTACAACGCGCGGCACAACCGCGAAACATATCTGAGAATTTAAGACTCATTGTTGACACAACGGCTTTTTCAGAAATCGTTCGTGTTGTATTGCATGTGGAATTTGTTTTGAGCCATTGAATAATGTGTGTCCGAGCCAGAGACAACCGCCGCACAAAATTAGAGAATCTTGACGAACACAATCGAGAGGTCATCTCAGCCAATGTCGCTGATGCCACCACGCACTGCCATCACTTCCTTCCTTCTGTCAGATCCTCCACCACTTTTTCACTGCTCTTCTTCGAGTACAATAACAGACTCTGTGACCATTTGTTTGTCCATCACCTCCTTGCTACCGCCACTTGTACGTGCACAACATGTGTTTGTCAATTTCACTGTTGCATGGGCACAATGGATTTTGGCTGCACTGCCCTCTACACCTCGTGCACCCGTCTTTTGCGCATGGTGGTGGTCTCCCATCCCAGAGGCGTTACCCAGGTTCGCACTTGCTTAGCTTCCGATATGTAATATCAGCTGCACACCGGTTAATCTGGTCACAGGTGCACCCACTCGGCAACGTTTGTGTGACAAGGGTTGGAGGCTACATCTGTCGCAGGTCATGGGGAAGCCTAATTGTGACGTGTGTAACTGCAGCTACATACTATTAACATTCCTTTCCTTTGTTAATGCTACTCCCTGAACTTATGCATGGGCATAATATGACTTTGAAACCCCCCCGCCCACCTCCTACGCATTTCCCATGAATATGCTAAATTCATCTTGATATGCACATTCTTTTGTTAAGGCTCTCTTCTTCTTCCACCTCCAACCCAGCGTATATCTAAGCTCCTAGCTTGGCAGTGTCTCATTCTTCACCTGAAGACGGCTGCTTGCGTTGTAGCCGAAACGTCGTGAGAATTATTTTATTATGTTTTATTTGTATTATTTTATTACTTCCCTTCTACGTGACTTTACCGAAAGAACCAAGAAGATGTGACGTGTGCATCAGAGAGACTGTTTCAATGAAGTGACAATGAAATTCCCCAGTAACGCTGTATGGCGCTATACCAATGTCCACTGCTGCCAGTGGACATTGGTATAGCGCCAATGCTCCCGCACCTTGAAAGTATCGCTATACATCTCAATGTTTTCACCAGTTTAAGTGGCGACGACTTGTCAAGGAAATTTAGCCTCGAAGAATTTCACCTTCGCTCTTGCAGTATGCACAATACGAAAGACGGGGACGTACGTGAAAACGAATTAAAAGGCGAAATAAAGAAAGCCACGCACGTATATAAATACGTAAAAATATAATAAGAAATAAAACCACATTGTCTCATTAAAACCATTATAATACCTGATTTATTAAAAATAAAATAATAATAAAAAATGTTTATACAACTTCAAAGGTCAGTGCATTTAGAGAAGAAAGCTTCCAGTGAAACGACCTCTGAGTTAATATATCAATATATGTTTATACTTACACAGTTCATGTTTTACATTTGATGTACACAATGCATAAGTAAATCTGAAGGAACTTTGCACCATGAACTTTGTTACTCTGTGCAGCGATCTGTTAAAGACATCAATTTATCTTCACATGGTGCAGGAGATGGCAGTACAGCAAGCTCCATCGCATGCACCGTACTTCTATTCCACCACACATATTACTACAATTTGTATTTTACCACTGAGCCATATAGTTCTTTTTCAGAAGCGACCTGGCCACAAATGATAGCTCAACAAAGTGGCCTATATCACGTGGGAATTTCTAGCAGCCACATACTCAAAACGCACGTTTATAAATGTGGAGGGAAAAACCGGGGAGAACACGCAAACTCCAAGTGTACGAACGTTATGGTCGGGATCGAACCCACGACCTCCTGTATACCAGGCGAGGTTGTTAACATCTCGCCACTGCGGTGCCCCTTTGCCTTCACCAACCCATACCAGTTAAAGAACCCTCCATTACTCCCACATCATTCAGCAGTGGACTGACAATAAGGCTGCTCGCGTGTATTTACAATTCTCAGTGGGGGTACAGCGTCCCATTGCAATACCCAGCCTATAATAACGTTCTCCTGCGGTCACCTCCTGTACTCTCCATTTGCGAGGGGAACCCCATCAGAGTCTCGCGAGTAATTTAGGAAGACCTGGCATGGGATGTTTGGCGAAGTCCGCCGCTTTGACTACTTGCTTGCATGGGCAGGAAACCAGAGAACCTGGAAAAAAAACACGGAGACTTAACTCGCAATCGGAAAGGTCACGAGTTCAAATCCTGGTCAGGGGGGTCAACGCAAACCTTTACCTCTGAGGTGCCACTTTGAAATGAGTACCACTCATTTAGGGAAGTCAACGGTGGTCGTTCAATGACATGACTGGGCTCCTCAAAGAGCACGTGTAATTTACGCCACTCGTTCATTTGAGCAGCGAGACACTTCGCCTAGGCAATGCGTTGGTGGAGTAGTGTGAAGTCATTGGTGTAATATAACAGACCAGCTTAAACCAAGTACCCTTCATGTGCTACAGGCATACATTTTTAGTGCTCAAAAAAGTTAACGCAATGTCTTCTTGGTTCTTTCGGTAAAGTCACGTAGAAGGGAAATAATAAAAATACAAATAATAAAATAATTCTCACGACGTTTCGGCCACAACACAAGCAGCCTTCATCAGGTGAAGACTAGGTCTGTCGGGGAGACAGCGTCTGAATGAAACACCACCATGCTTGGAGCGTATATTTAAGCGGTTTTGGAAGGGGGGAAGGGCGCCTTGACAAAATAATTTACATATCAAGAGGAATTTAGCATATTTATGGGAAATGCAGGAATGTGATTAGTACTACTTGTGAAATGCGTAGGAGGTGGGCGGGGGGTTTTATTTTATTATGTTTTATTTTTATTATTTTATTATTTCCCTTCTACGTGACTTTACCGAAAGAACCAAGAAGATGAATCCCTGCAGTCACGAAAGCTTTAAATCGAAAGTTAACGCAATGGTTACGTTAATTGCTGTCTGCTTGGCGATTTTGGGCTGTTCGGCCTGGGCTCATAAAATGTGCAAAACAAAGCTGTATACAATTCCTACTTAAAATGGGTATTGCGTACAGAGATGTAATTCAATCAAGTTCATAAATCATCATCAGCTATGATTCATCCGCTGCTGGATGAAGGCTTACCTAAGCCGTTGCACAGTAATTTAATCATCTAGCTGGCACTGGCACAAGAGCTGATGTCATCACTCCATGTCCGCGGCGGTAGACGCACTCTCCGGCGCGTTCCTGGTCTCAACCACTGCCCCTCACATTCTCTTCGAGCGAAGTGTCCTGCCCAAGGACAATTACTTTTCTTCGAACTTCAAATGACTTTAGCCTGCGTCAGAGGTCGCAACCGGGTACCCGATACCCGTACCCTACCCGATACCCGGCCGGGTACCCGTTTGCGACCCTGGTGCGGCCGGGTACGGGTAGACCGCGAGTCACTGGTGAGTAACTGTTTGTCACTCATTTCCCAACGTCTTGTCTCTTCTCACAATTCAAGTTCATAGAATCAACCCACCCGCGCCTGCAACATGGCTTCATCCCAGAGGTCGCAATCAGGTACCCGATATCCGTACCCTACCCGTACCTGGCTGGGTACGGGTAGGGTACGGGTACGGCCGGGTACGGGTACGGGTACCCGTTTGCGACCCTGGTGCGGCCGGGTACGGGTAAGGAATCAAAACCCGATTGCGACCTCTGGCCTGCGTATGCTCTGCGATCCTTGCATTCCAAGATTCATGTAAGTGGACAGATAACTTCATAATTGATTTACAGTTGAAACAGAAACATTCAGAGTCAAAAGCATTCAGAAGCAATTACTTATGTAGCCCGTGAACTGTTTGGTGTCATTAAACAAAGTAACTTTCTCGAAAGTGAAGAGTGGCTGTCTGATACAGACTCGTCCCCTTTACAAGGAATGTGAAATATCGACCATCGAACCAGGACGGCTAGGGCGCATTTGGGCGCATTTGTACTTTTTTTATTCTGCTGAAGGCTCTAATTGATTAATCGTAGTAAAAGAGTTTATTGTTCAGTGTTCCGTATGTGAAACCATCCAATAGCCAACATTTATTGGCTACTGATAGGAGCAACATGTTTTATTTTCAAATAAAACTTTTCAAAGACTTGCAAAACATTCATTAACTGGATTTTTTTTTTACTACAAACTCCAGAAAAAGGGCAAAGAAATAATAATAATAAGAACTTGAAAACTTGCACGCTTCAAAACAGGGCATGCCACAGTGAAGGATCAAGGAAAATTGGAGGAGCAAGCAGCTCTTGTGATATCAAATCCAAACGCGGCTGATGCTTGCCAAACACCGCGGAGAGCTCTATTCTCCTGCCAAGCATTAACTGCACAGAAAACCGTAATCAGAGTGGCACTTGCTGGCCAGAGGAAAGAAAAAACACTTTTTTCACATTAAAGTATTGGGGGTTTTGGCCATAAAAGAATTTAAAAAAACATTAATAAACTTTTACTGTTATTCACGTGAACTTTTTATTACAGAATTCAAATGTAAATCTACAATGGGAACGTTTCTTAAATCCCCCGCCCACCCCGCCAATGTCCACCCAGCAGTAAAAATGGGCACAACCACAATTAGTCCATCGGCAGATCGCGTATGGTGGGATAAAGTGTGGGTATTCCCTCCTCTTCAAAGATGTCTGACCAGTGTGGAAGAGTTGGCCAAATACCGACAAGAGGGACTCTCTAGAGCTTGTGGAGGTCCTTTCACCTAACAACGTCCACCCAATGGTGCAAAAGAAGCTCAACGTACAAAAGCAGGAGGAGATTTAAGATACTTGCACCTTTGTTTCAACTGCGAGGCCAGGAGAGCGAACGAATGCACAACCTCTTGATTTGGAAATCCAGCGTCGGCTGCTAACCCATTACACCGTGGCAGCATCCCACTCACCGTGTACACCCCATCAAATCAAATCAGAGCCAAAGCCTCCACACCCTTATTGAATAAACGTGGGATGGAGATCATGTCTGTTTGACGGCCCTCAGTGAGTGGTGGAAATTCCACGTTGGAAGAATCCTGAGCTCAATCAAACCCTGACCAGGATTTGAACTCACAACACAAACGATTGCAAGTCGAGCCCTCTAACGACCACACAAGCACGAGTTCCAAATCCATCTGGGCGAGTTGTGTCGTGCGCGCTAGAGCAGCTGCTATGGGATCCATACTCATGAGATGAGAATGCAGCATGCGCAGTATCTAAACCACCTAAAGGGAACCTCAAATGAGGCCCACATGTCCGAGAGAATGGCCCAGATAGGTGGTTACTATTAAATGTGTGTGTGTGCGTGCACACGTGCGTGCGTGTGTGTGTACGTATGCACTACACATAATGAGGATGCGAAGGGCGTTTAGCGCTTCTCTGTAACTGGCAGGGCTGATCAAAGACGTGCACATGAAAGAGGATTATATTGTACTTGCACCAACTTAACCTCTTTGCATTTAGAAATGGTGGATAGCAATTGCGAGCATGATTGTAGTGTCACATACACTGTGCTCGTTTATAAGCAACAACATTCCTATCCTCTTGACCTACAGTTTTTAAATAATACATATATAAATGAGATACAATTCCCTGCCTGTCTGTCAAGTGACCCAACACTGAAGCACCGCCCTTTGGCCTGAAAACCACCGCTCAGAACGCGCTGTTGTCGTCCCCATTTTACAAACCCATTGTTGGGCTCCTGCATTTACTTTTTTGAACCTATTTATTTATTGATGTACTTACTTCCTTTGTGGGACATAAAACGGCGCTGACATAAAACACAGGCGCATTTCCCAAGGACAAAGTGATCGGCAGAGACACAGACAGACACACAGCTGCAGCGCGGCTCTGTGATGTCGGGGCAGGCTCGCCGTATCGGATCGCCGCTGAAACGCCGCAGACCCCGTCCAGGCCGGCTCAGCTTTCAGATTCCAGCTCAGACACGTGCCCGCTTCAAACAACTGCGGGTCACCCTGGGTCGGCAGCGGATGGAGGGAGACCTCGGCAGATTCCTTTTTGTTCCTCCCTCGTTTCTCCGGGATGGTCTGCCGCAAGCTAATGCACATCTGCTGCTGCCGCTGTAGATGCCGTCGATTCTGTCGCGTGGCTCCTACTCGTGAGTGCGTGGGGTAGGAACGCCGGGAAATAAAACGCGTCTCCCTTCTTCCTGGGTTCTTCAAACTCTGCCGTCAAGCAAACGCCAAATTATCCTCTGCCGCAAGTTTGTTCAATCGGACAAAAAAATTGTCGTAACGTACCGCTTAAAAAGAGTACCTTTTTTTGTTTACGTCGGTGGTAACGAAGTCCATTGCGAGTACGGCCGGAATGCAGCGAACGATGAGACGATGGGTGAACGGATAGCCCGGTGGCAGTCATTGCTCTCACCGCCGAGACACATAGGGTCAACTTGCACGGGTGGGGGGGAGGGGGGGGTTAACGGGTCACTTCTCACAGCCACCGCCCGGTAATGGTGTTGCAGTGTTTTAAGAAAAGCTCACCTTCTAATGACAAGCAAACATCAAAGAGCCTGTGACAGTAATCACAAGAGTGTGCCACTGTGGGCAGGTAAAAGCATGAAGATTTCCACAACATTCTGGCAACAAATTTGAAGAAATATTTTTAAAATTAAATTCACCAATGATCTTTGTCTCTTGTTACTCTGCATCAAATGCAGGGGGGCGAATCCGCGAGCGAGCGGGTTTCCAACATGCGTTTGGAACTATCTGCAGAGACGACGTTTGCACACATGGGCCGTCAGCAACCAAGCGACTTCAAAAAGTTTGATTTCCTTTTGATGAAGAGAGAAAAAAAAGAGAGGAATTCCAAAAACGAGAGGCAGACCACGAGGGCTCGCCAAGGGGGCCGTGGCCATGAGACGTTCAGGGCTGCGCCAGGCTCAAAACATCTGTGGCGGCCGCCTCCGTACAGCAGCACGAGTGAGTCACAAAGATTTCTCACATCACTTCTTTAAACCTCCGCTATCTCCACTCACGGCAAAAAAGGAAAATCACATCGCAGGCATTGCGACAACATCTTTAAAGTAAGGTCCCCTCCCCCCGCCCCAAAACAAAAGTTGTGCCAAGTTTGGGCTGCAGGGTTATATTTTTCCATCCCCCAACCTCTCCCCCCAAGGACTAGCTCATTTAAACGACACTCGAATGAGATAAGTATGTTTTTTTGGCATTTAACTTTTTGACCATCAAGCCCAGGCAGTGTGTGCCAAAAAGCTCAAGCAAGATTGCTGCATGAGCACCTGAAAAACACGTGTACAATTTACGGTCAGCACTAAACTTTACCGCCTCTGTAAAGGAGATCTGCAAGGCTTAACCAATATTGTATCGAGTAGAAAGTCTGGTGTGCTTCTTTAAAATCTAATTGCAGTTGCACACGTCACATCTATTGTTTTCCGTTTATGTTTTTTCGCCATGAAATGTAAATTGATGAAATTAATTAAACTATTTTCACGGTGGATTCTTTAAACATGTGGAGCGTCATTTGTCATTGTGTTTTCCTAAAATCCTTTCGGGATCCCAAGCATTCATGGAAGAGGCTAAGGGAACAGTTTCAAGGTTTGAAAAAAGTTCCAGGCGCACAAGATTATCTGGTATGAATTTACATCTCGAGCGAATTCACTTTGGTCCCAGATGCCAATCCACGATCCCCAATCACCCTTCCCAGGGATTACAAGCATTAACTGCAGCGTCCCAGAAAAAAAATCCCATTACAGATTGACACAATCTCTGGCCTGGTCAAAATTGACCGAAGTGGATACATTTTCAAAGTGGTCCCTACAGGGGCTGGACATCCACATATTAGAGCAAGAACCGATCTCCATGGACCAAGACAAAAAATGTACGCCTCTTCAAAGTAAAACAAAGTTAAAGCCACAAAACGTTTCAATAAAGTCCAAGCGTCTCCCTGCGCAAATTAGCAATGGGGGAGGCAATACATTTTCTATTGTCAGCCTTTAGCCAGAAATGTTACAATCACTAAGTGTGGTGTGGCAAAGTCTGCCAAATAGGACCAGCCACCTGTGATCACATTGCTGAGGCCACATTCAACGGCAAAATAGAAGAGCGGAAATCGTCAAAATGAATGACTTCACGGAGTTGTGTAGGCGGTGCTTGGAACGTCAGCATGTTTGTGCGCTGGGATGGTTAAGAGTGCGTGCACTTTATTGAGATAAATACAACAACGAGACAATGGTCTCACAAGCATGGACCCGGAAACCTATTAGTTTGCAAATGCGCTTAACTTTCATAAGAGGTATTTTTTGTGTTAGATCGCGTAAATATATAAATGTGTTGTTAAAACCCGCCACCACCCGACACAGCCAACTAGTAACGGTTGTAACTTAAACAGAACGTGGCCAATTCGTCACTAGTACAGCACACCAGTGTAGTGTATAGTGTAGTGTATAGTGTATTATACTAGTACAGCACCACACCGGTGTGTTGGAGAGCCAAGCCACAACATTTACAATCTGAGTACGACGTTTCGCCAGTAATTACAACGAGCTTCATCAGGCAACAGCCAGATTTGTGGAGAAGTCCACCTGTTTCGTTCCTTATAGAGAGACGTAGATGTGATGGCAACACTTGTGCGCTCAAAATGAATCCACGTACATTATGCATGCGCATTGAAGTATGGTGCCCTTGATAGGCATGCATTTATATAATGTATTATTTGATGATTCGCTTCCACGCAGCACTAAGGTGGTAGCTATTTTTATTTCTTTCAATTTCGATAGATTCGCTAATTAGTATTGGCCAGTAGTAGTTCAAAACTAGCTACTACATTGTTTAAATGTATGCCTAGAAAGGGCACCACACTTCAATAGGGATTACCTTTGGTACGGTTATTTTAATACACACAGGAAGGACAAGATCAAAGGGCTCGCATAACGCGCATGCATAATGTATGTTGACTCATTAATCTCCCCCCCCCCCCCCCCACTTTGCACAAGAGCACAGAAATGTGGTCACCACATCTACGCCTCTATATAAGGAATGAAACAGCTGGACTTCTCCACAAATCTGGCTGTCGCCTGATGAAGCTGGTTATAATTACTGGCGAAACGTCGTACTCAGATTGTAAATGTTGTGGCTTGGCTCTCCAACACACCGGTGTGCTGTACGAGTGACGAATTGGCCACGTTCTGTTTACGTGACAAACCTTACTAGTTGGCTGTGTCGGGTGGTGGTGGGTTTTAACGACACATTTATATATTTACGCGATCTAACCCAAAAAAACTCTATTATGGATGAGATTAGTCGTGAAAGCCTACGTGTTGAACTGAGCTTACCTTTTCAAATCAAAGCTATATACGTGCTATGATTGATAAAGGTGGTATTCCAGTATGGTGGTACTGTGGTTAAAGTACACAACCACAAGGCTGGAAAGTTAAAATCCTGGTTGATCAGACTCCACCTATCATCTCCCCTGGGAAAATACAATAAGAATAGTACACCGGTGTGCTGTACTAGTAACGAATTGCCATGGTTTTTTAACGTGACAAACCTTACAAATTGGTTGTGTCAGGTGATGGCAGGTTTAACGACACATTTATATTGAAGTGATGATCTAACTAAAAAAAAACCTGTATTATGGATATTGGTCGTGAAAGCCTACGTGTTAAACAAAATAAGGAGAACTTTTTGGAAGTTTGGAAGTGGCCATCGTATATTAGCCGCCACCACTGTGAAGTGGAATTTCCACCACTGCCTCTCAATAGATGAGTGCCACCCCATTTCTTGTTTAAGCACAGATGTATAGTGTCAGGTTCTCACACCACAAGTACCTGTCTTTTGTCTGCTGGACATAATGTGGTGTTTCTGTGTCTGTGCAATCAGTCTTAAAGATCCAGTTTTCATTTTATCATGACTGGTTCCCCATTTTAGCTGTTATTCTTGAATGAATTTGGTCTATAATATTTTGTAAATTGGTCTTTGAAATTCTGTCACTCCAAGCGACATCATGTTTTTGCATTGCTTGTGATTGTTATTAATACATATTCTGATTCTGACGTGTCTGTCTTAAGAATTGTGGTTTTATTGAGATGTTTTTAAAAATTATGCTATATCCCATTTGTGCATTTGCAGATGCATCAGGAGATGAATAAATGTCATTCTAGAACTATTCAGCAAATGCTGCATCGCATCTTGCCGTGGCAGGGCCCTGCGAGATGACACTACAAACTACTTCTGTTACTTGAAAAGTCCTCTCCAAGTCATTGTCAGATGGAGCTCCTTCACGTTCTGTAAAGAATGTTCACTCCATGTCAATCACATTTACAAAGATTAGTCTTTAGAGCAATGGTATGCTGACTTAAGTGGGGGGGAAAAAAAAAATGTCTGCATAATATTTGTTTAAAAAATATAAAAATAATCTCGACAATGGTGAACGGGCTGAGGCCATCAACTCGCTACATCTGCGATCCTAGTTTATTTACGGGTGGCTGCCTGGATTCAGACCCAGGATCTCAGCGAGCCGCCTGACCTAAAAGTATTTTTTTTGAAAAACCCAAAGGTCATCGCAAGTGTTTCCAAATATGTCTGTTTCGTTTCTTGCGAGCTCGCCATCTTTTCACGTTGAAATGCTTTGAAACTTTTTAAACGATGAACACAAACTCTCTCTCTCTCTCTCTGGCACCTCGAAATAATGTGCTGAACCTACACGTGAAAACTAACTGGGTTAAACAGTTTTCTCTTTTCAATAGCAAAGCATTTTTTTCTTGTGGGCAGAAAACTTACAGTCATCATTTGAAATAATCACTATTTTTCTTTTTCTTCAGTAAATTAAGAAACATCGCACAGTCCAGGCTGGGCGGTGATGGTTATGTATGCCTGTAATCCAGCACGTTGGAGGCGAAGATGGGTGGATCACACAAATGTTGTGAAACCCCCTTCCAGTGGGCGTCAAGGAGGTCCTATACCGAGGCTTGCCAGGAGAAAGCAGAACAGCAAGAGGACAAATCGCTATCAGTGCTGCCCCTCCCCTCGCCTGCATGTGTTTCTAAGGGTGCTCTGGTTAAATCCCCACTTGTATAAACACTCATTAATTGCCTGAAAAGATCTCGGAATAAAATAAAAATGTAGCATGACCCCCGTGAAAAAGCGTCCTGTAACTCAGTATGGCTTTCCTGGATAAATAAGCAAAATATTATTACTCGAAAAATAGTGAACAATGGCATAACATCACAGGTGAAAGGATAAGCAAAATAAAGCTCACTCCGAGGTGTGTGGGTTAGGGATTATGCTATCGCTGCTCAAACAGACTTTGCAGGATGATGTGTAAAGCACAGCCCACCTGACCAGGCTCAACAGGTTGGCAAAGGACGCCCAGGCACATCGCAAGGGGATTACGGTCGGCCGTAAGATGTAGGACAAACTCCATTCTTCCACTTTAAAATGGGAATATAAGCCTGCCGCAGTTCTAAAATAAAAAAGGGATTTAAAAAACTTTTTTTAACCCCCATAACTTAAAAATATATATAACAAAAGAAAATCAAAGTGCCTCCCTGATTAAGCGAGCAATTTGTTGACACTCGTGTCCACTGGTCGCCACTATGTGCCATTGGTGGAAATTACACATTCCCATGACAGGGGCCTGTCTTTCCAAAGAGTGACCACAGGTGACATCCCACAAAGGGTTCATCATCATCATCACGATCCATGGGCAGATAGCCCGTAGGCGTCCACTGCACATTTCGTAATTTCTTTCCACTTTCCTCTGTCTTGGGCCAATATGCTCAAGTAGTGACCCATCTTTCTGGCACCAAAAACCGGGGTACTTCGTTTTATTGACCCAGGGAAGATGATTGGCTGAGTCGACCACTGTGAATTTTGTTCTGCAAGAGATCCAACCATCGTGCCACTGGGCTGGGTAGATTCACGAGACAGTAAATGTAAGTATCGTGCATGCAGTAAATTAATACCACATGTTTCTCTATACAAATAAGAGAAGATCAGTCTATGTTTTTCATACATTTGTGAATTGTATCTGGTGACGCTACAGCGAGCTATTTCATTACGAAAATGTTAATATTTACAACCAACAATACTGAAAATGGATATGGGAAATATCTGCTTGGCTACAATAATATAACATAGCCATATATATGCAATATTATCATCATAAGTCATGATAAATCCGCTGTTGGATGAAGGCTTTCCCAAGATATCGCCATCTCTCACATTCCTTAAATGTGACATTCCACTGCGTACCTGTACACTGGACATTGTCTTGGGCGTGCTCTCTCCCTTTTGCCGTAGGCCACGTAATAAAATAATCTGATGATGATAATAATATAACGAAATTATATTTTTTTCGTCTTTCTGTGTTTGGAGATTTGATCTCTCCCTGTTCTGCAATGGTTTCTCCAGCTTCCCTTGTATCCTCCTATAGAGAAAATAAATACGGATTTGTAAATGGCATTGGCCAAAACCTCCCAGTGCTCAAAAATTACCTGCAAATTACTCAATTGGGACTATACACAGCAGCCGAATCGACGGCTATTGCGAAAACTTGGCAGGACCCTCCTGAAATAGTCATGAGGCTCGGTGAGACGTTCCTGGGTAAACAAGTGGAATAATAATCATATTTATTCGAAGATATCCTTGTGACCTTTGCAATAGACATGCCTCAAATGCCTCTCACAAATTTCAAGATGCATCTTCTCAGGTACTATTTACATAGCTACTAACACACCATACATATTTTCTACATTTGTACCTCCTTATCAACAAAGATACCCACCTATCTGCCAACCGACCTGCATGTCTGCCTACAAATATACCTGCCTAATTACCCACCTGTCTGTAAAAACTATCTTCCCATCCATCCACCCACCACCTACCTACCTACACACCCACAAATTAACTTTTAAGTGATGTGTTTAAATGGTAAACAGTCAAGAAAATCAGACACAATGTTTCAGCAAGTATGTGAATCGAGACAATGAACAACTGCCAAATTAAATGTGCATAAGATATCCTAGATGTGTAATTTGCTTTCTTATTGAAACACTAATCAAGTATTCGTTATCATATTTAACACCATAATTAACGCAAGTGCACCCTACAAGTGTCTGCAATGCATCACACAGCAACGTTATTCGGTTTCACCGCTCTTCTGAGCAATTCACTTTAACATCTATTATTTCCCCAGTTAAAAGAAAACACATGAAACCATCCTTGTAGTTAAAGCCTCTTAGAAGAGTTGTATTGTACAAAAATTGTAACTGCTCTGGTGTTTCATATTATACGGAAAAAGAGATTGCAGTGTTTTTAACGCCACTACAGAGGGATACACTGCATTTAAACACCACATTTCATGTCCAAAACTATTTAAAAATATTAACTTGTGCACTCGCCATATTCTAATAATTAGTCTCAGTTTGCAAATTCTTTCAAATCGGCGCATGGTGAGCTTCTGTTGTTTGCACGTTGGTTTAACAATCAAAAGTGCAAATACTATTGGCCATGAGACTAGCATTATCATCAGTGTACCTTCATACTGGGGAAGTCCCTTTCTTTGCACACAGTAACATGCCCAACGCAATAGCAGCACCGCTGGGATCTACAGGGCTCACACATACCCTTTATAACATTGCAGCCTTCGGCACCATGAACAAAAACCCCTTCTTCATTGGCCTCCTGGTATCTGGCTTTGGTGTCAGTGGGACAGCCCTAAAATGGATTACGTCCTGTCCTCAGACTGGAGTTTCTTGGTTCGAGGGTAGTCTTCATCAGTGGAGTCCCCCTGGACTCGGCGCAGCGTGGCGAGATGTTAACTACCTCGCCTCGTATGCAAGAGGTCGTGGGTTTCGATGCCAGCTCCGATGCCTGTATATTTGGAGTTTGCATGTTCTCCCCGTGGTCGCGTGGATTTTTCTCCAGGCGCTCCAGTTTTTCCCACCACATTTAGAATGAACCTGCAATTCGAGTGTTTGGCTGCGAAACATTTCCACGTGATGGGCAATTTCGTCGAGCAATCAATTGTGGCCAGGTCGCTTCTGGAAAAAAAGAGCTATGGAGCTTAGTGGGCCTTACCTGGTAAAATAAAACGTTTAGTTTTAGTTGTTGTGTGCGTCCTACATGTCTCCCATCACCTGTCTCATTGAGAGCAATGCTGTGATATGCAATTCCTACGTCGATGACTCCCCACTCTTCACCTGCGTTCATTTCATCGATGCCTCTGAATGCAAGGGGCTTTCTCTCCTGTTCCCCAGCACTCCAGCTCACGTTAGAACTTTCTGTAGTAGCAGCAGCGCGACTCACAACCTCCTACTCTCTACACCGAGGACCATCGCTACTGGGCATCATTTCTCCGTGGTCGTCGCCATATCTCTCTTCACTCTCCTCTCTCCCTGTACTACAGCTCATGGTAGAGCTATCTGTAACAGCAGCGCGACTCACAACCTCCTACTCTCTACACCGAGGACCGGGCCCGTCGTTGCTGCGCATCGTTTCTCCGCGGCAGCCCCCACCGTCTGGAACGCGGCCATCGCAGTACCGCTGCTGCACGATATCACAGCAGCGTGCAATCCACATCGCCTTTCAAGAGACACTTAAAAACCCAGTCTCTTTCGCCTGGCTTTCCAGTGGCACTGATCTCGGCTCCATGAATCAGTCACGGTAAATTTTCTGTCTGTGAAATATTGCGCTTGTTGTAAATTGCATTATTATTATTATAGTAGAGGATGCTCAAATAATTGATCCCGCAGTGAAGATGATGGGCGCATCACCGAAAAACGCAATGTACTACACGTCCTAAAAGTAATGCCTCTAATGTTGTTTTACTGAACTTAAACACACTATTAGATATAAAATTACATATTTATAGTTTTACATGCATTTATATATGAATTTCTGAATGAATACAGGTAGTCCCCGAGTTACGATGGTCCGACTTACGATATTTCGATCTTACGATGGCGAAAGCGATACGACAAAATTGTCATCAACAACCTAACATCGTTCAAGTGTGCAGACGACGGACAGAATCTTGGTGAGTACAGTACAATATGATACGTTACGATACGTCCAATGGATGTATGATACATAGCTTTAGGGATTTCATTTTAAGGTTACCATGATACAATACGTTCAATACATGTTCAAAGTTTTTATAGCAGATAGGATTGTTTCTTGAAAAAACTTTCTATTAAATTGCAGTTCATATAGGTAGGCTAAGAATTTACCTTGTTTTTTTACTTTACATTTTACTGTGCAATACAGTATTGTAATTAATAAATACATACAGTATATAGTTTATAAAGTATGGTACTGTAGATTGCTCTGTTTTGCTAAATTATCACCATTCTTTAAGACTCCTGGGTAGGCGAGGCCATCTTCGACTTACGATATTTTCAACTTACGATGGGGTCGTCGTAACGCATCTCCATCGTAAGTAGAGGACTGCCTGTATAAGTGCTCATTCGAACTACCAGGTGTATGCTCGTATGTTATGGCAGATGCCTGTAATCCAGCATACTGGAAACGGGGATTGGTGCATCATATATACATTCATGAAACTCCCAGTACAGGAAGTAGATTCAATCCATCTGTGTGCAACTCTGAGCGTTGCCGCCTCGTATGCGTGGATCTCTCCAGGTTATTTGGTTTCCTGCCATATACTCTTAGGTTTTTTCGGTAAAGTTATGTAGGTAAAACATAAAAATAAAATTAATAAAAGTAAAATAAAAATCACGACGTTTCGGAGGCAACACAAGCTTCCGTCTTCAGGTGGAACCGTCACAGCACGATCCTGCCATATGCCAACCGCTCATTAATTTAACTGGAGAAACATCCTAATGTAAGGATCCTACCAGAAAAAAAGTCTTCAAGCTCGCTGCGGCTACACTGGATAAACAAATGCCATTATTATTCATGCACAGTAGTTACGTATGGCTTGGCCAAGAGTACGCTCGGATGCAAATGTGTTTACAATGAACGTCTGTTCATGTGCGAGTACATTCGTGCGTGCACATGAAGTTCCATGACGTGCAACCGGCTCGCGTAACTAAGTACACAATGTTGCTCTCTACCTGCAACCCTTGATGTCACCGCAATGCTCCCTCATCCTCGCTGCACGGCGTCATACGAGTCACTCGTACACTTGGATGTTGAGCAAACACGTGCCGTGCCGTGCCGACTCGCAAACCCACGTGTGGACGTGCAGATCTATTCTAGATTTGAAGCTTTCGTGACTGCAAGGATTCATACTCTTAGTTCTTTCGGTAAAGTCACGTAGGTAAAAAATGAAATTAAAATAAATAAAATTAAAATAATAAAATCAAATAATAAAATCACGACGTTTCGGAGGAAACACAAGTCTAGTGCTCAACACCTCGTGATCTCTTTTAGCCCCGCCCCTCCCGATACGTTCCATTAATTGGCTACCACATTCTGATAAGCTCCCCCCCCCTCTCCTCCCCCTTAACTTGTATTTAAGAGCTTGCATCTTGAATCCCTGCCTCACTTGATGCAGCAAATCTGGCTGTGACGGACCCACCTGATGACGGAGACTTGTGTTGCCTCCGAAACGTCGTGATTTTGATTATTTGATTTCATTATTTGATTTTTATAAATTTTTATTTCATTTTTTACCTACGTGACTTTACCGAAAGAACTAAGAGTATGACGTGCAGATCGTGGCTTTAAAAGGGGGTACCTGCGTCTCTCTGCCGTGCTCCTCCAGTAACGTCCTCTTCTCACCGTCCCTCTGCGCGTGGGCCTCGTTGAGGAGCCTCTCCAGCGCGAGCTGACGCCTGCTCGCTTCGTCTTTCAGGGTCGCCGTGCTCGTCTGCACCTCCGCCATTGCCTGAAACAAGCACCGGGAAAAGCTATGACGTCGGTGAACGCTTTCAAGAGCCACGCGAGTCCGACCGTCGTCGCCTTTGTGTGACAAAGCCAGCGGTGGAGACGCAGACAGCCGAGGGAAGGAGCATGCATAAGAAAAGTCACAGTTAAATAAGACATTTGCTCATCACCACGCCAAGATTTGGGCGACACGGTGGCCAAGATATACTAATAGGGTTTTTCCCCTTTTTTCTGGCAACAAAACTGACACATTTTGCAAGGAATCATGTCTACATTAACCACAATACCTGCAGTCAAATGCAAACAAAAAACAACTACTCTGGTAATTTATGCATTGTCTTTGAAACTGATTGGTCCACACCAGAGACAGCTTTCTTTGGAGCCTCGTCTCATATGGTGTTCGACCAGATGACGCCAAAAGGCGCACAGTTCAAGACAACGCACTACCAGAGTAATGAGGGCTCGGGGTGAGCAGCCAAAAAAAAGGGGAAAAACCCTATTAGTATATTTTGGTACTGGCAAAAGAGGTCCCATGATGATGGTGGCCAAGATGTTAACTACCTCGCCTGGTATGCAAGAGGCGTGGGTTCGATCCCAACCCTGATGCCTGTATATTTGGAGTTTGCATGTTCTCCCTGTGGTCGTGTGGACTTTTCCCCGAGTTCTCCGGTTTTTCCCTCCACATTTAGAAATATGCGTTCAGAGTATTTGGTTGCTATAAATTTCCACGTAAGCTGTCATTTGTGGCCAGGTCGCTTTTGAAAAAATAACTCAGTGGGCCTCACCTGGTAAAATAAAAAGAGTTTAGTTTTAAAATAAAAATAGTTTTATAGCTTCGTTTATTTGTGAGGGCAGATCTTGGAGGCCATGTGTAAACGGTGCAGCAGCAGCTGCAGGATCTGGCACAGGATAGAAAGCATTGTCGAGGTGTGATGGCATTATCGGCTTTGGCCACCGTGGCATCTTGATCTTTATTGTGAACATCTCCACTCGTGGCCCCGAGTCAACGGCGTAAATTCCACACACCCATGGTGGGGGCCAGTCACTCCGCCAGTCACATATTCACTTTAAGATGTTTTTTGTTCATGTTTTTGTTTTTTGTTTGTTGCGGTTGCACCCGATTCAAGAGCCGAATGGCTCACAGGGCTATACCTAATAAATGAACTTGAAACTTGAAACTTGAACAAGTCAGATCAACACACAAACAAGGACAAGTGGGCCAGGCACAGAGTGACCAGAGCAGCACACAACAAGAAGAGATGAGACGGATCGTGGCTTCACATGATTAGAGTTCGTAGCAACGGTGTGTTATACCGTCATCTCCATCAATTAATCAAGTTCTTTGATTTAGAACCAGGCAAGGGCAATGTGGATTTCAAAATATAATTTGAACGGTATTTGATTTTATGACGTGCCAAGATTCCGCGCATTAATGGTCGCAATGTCCTGTAAAGAGGGTAGCATTGCGTCAACGTTTTTCTATTCAGTGGGTGGTCTTCCTGCATGGGCCATCAAGGAGGGTCATTACCGGAAACGTCGCCTGTACGTAGTTTCTATATTTGTAAGCGTTCTCTTAAACGTATTGTCTGTTACATTTTGATTTAAAGCTTTCGTGACTGCAGGAATTCATATTATTGGTTCTTTCAGTAAGCAATCATCATCAGGTGTGATGATTGCTTGTGTTGCAGTCGAAACGTTGTGAGAATTGTATTGTTTTATATTTTTATAATTTTATTATTTCCCCTCTACGTGACTTTACCGAAAGAACCAAGAATATGTATTGTCAGTTGTTGTAACTGTTGTTTATTGCTGTAACTTTCTGACCTGCCCCTGCTGAAAATATGTGAAAAAGAGCTTCATAGCTCATAGGATTTCTCCAGGATAAATAAAGATTCTGATTCCGAGGCATTACCAACAAATATATCGTGACAAATAACTCATTGTAGTGTGAATATATGTTTGCCGTGAAATTTCAGTGTCTAACGATTATAAAGGTAGGGCATAATGATTTTTCACAAATCAAAACTTAAAAAGTCATTGCTGTGACGATAAACAAAGCTAGTGGTTAACAATAACAGTCCTGCTGTGCATTCGCAATGTCGCTCTGCTCTTAGGTTCGCGTAACGTCCACACCGTTTGACCACCAGTGGGTTCGCACGCCATTGTAAAATTTCACCAAACGTTCACACCTCTTGCCTGGGCACACACAAGCAGTGGCAACAACCCAGCTCTCCATTATACAACCAAGTGTGGTTTCTGCGCGAGTGGGCACCATCGTCATTATTAAACGTCTTGCAAAATGACTCAAAATTGTCTGTGTGATGCAATTAATAGTGGCAAATTACGACGGTAACAGTAAACGGCATAAATTTCGATTTAAAGCTTTCGTGACTGCAGGGATTCATCTTCTTGGTTCTTTCGGTAAAGTCACGTAGAAGGGATTCTCAAGAAGAACGTAATCAACCAGGTAGGGTGTTGACTGTTATGTTATCCGAGTCTCTGTTGTATTACATTACATTTCTAAGTATACCAGATTTGTGTTTCTATTTAATTTATACCTGATGACGATTGCTTGTGTTGCAATCGAAACGTCGTATGCTCGTATTTAATTTAATGTATTATTTTATCTTTATACGTGACTTTACCGAAAGAACCAAAGAATATTGTGTTATATTTTTATTATTTTATTATTCCCTTCTACGTGACTTTACCGAAAGAACCAAGAATATAATAGTAAAGGTCATCTTTAGCCAGTTACGAATGAGGCCCATGGACATTAGTGAAAAAGAGCCTTGGAGCTCATCGGATTCCTCCACAAACTATAAATATTCTGATTCTGATGAGGTTCAATCGCATGACTCATTTTACGTGAAATTTCGGTGGTGATGTTCATCTTGTGTAATGACCGGTTCGGCTGAGCAAAGCTGACAAATTGAGAGATTATGATTTCGAAGGCCTTTTTTCATTCTCGCAGTGGCGTAACTGCCTGGGTAGTGCGTGATCAAAGTGCTAAGTTACTCAAGCACGCAAACGAGAATGGCGAGCTCACACCGACGCTCGCGTTCAAATTCAAAGGACAGAGGACACCATAATGAAACATAAAATAAGCCAACGGATTAACTTGTCTGAGCATTAAACTGGAACGTAATTTGGCCGTGTGTAGTAGTGTCAATAAAACACACTTGATTCACGGAGAAATTGAGCTAAAGAAATGCTCTATATGTCATGTTCATAGCGGTGGTGAAACACACTGCACGCTGAACCTCTCAACCCGAGTTTGATTCACAACCATGGCTAAAAACCAATGGCTAGTGATATTTGTACTGGTCTTGGACCCCCTTCACCAACCCAAGCTGACAGTGTGGTGAAGTATGTTCAAACAACCTCTCCACAACTGACGGTGTTTATCCACCAGTGGACTGACAAACGGCTCACAAGATGTACACAAACACACGGCAAGGTGAACCTCAAATGCATTGGCATTCACCGTGTTTTACGAGCTAATTTACACACTAATATCTTCCATTCAACGAAGTCTATATTGATTACCCCAGAAACTGTGATCAAACAATGCTGATAAATAGCTTTGTGTATAATAAAATGACTCTTAATGACTGCAATTAGGACACTTTTTCTGAGTGGCTGTCGCTTATTTATTTATCACATTCAAAGGCAAAGACTTTTTTTTTAATGAACTCAAGAATGCGTCGGTAAGATGATACATAGCTACATAATTTATCAAGTGCACACTAGTGTATTCATACACGTACGAGTGTGGGTGTGTGTGTGCGCGCGCGAGGCACTCAATAGTTATCATCACACGTTTATCTGAGTTACATGATTGCGCCAGGCTAGGTACATAAGAAGGTATTGTCTCCAGAAACACACCTGCAGAACCCCGAGTCTTCTCAGTGTGGCATTACCACACAGTGTCGTCATCATAATCGTCCACTTGCCATCCACTGCTGGATGAACGGCCTTTCCGATCCGTTGGCATCTCTCACGGCGCTGCGATGCAATAACCCATCGGGTGGAATTCAGGTGCGTTCCCTACTTCGTCTGCCACTCTGTTGTTAGTTTTGACCACAGTCATCATTACCTCTTCTCGAAACATGTCCTGCCCAACCCCCCACGTGTGAGTCTTAACAGCCAACATGATATTTCTGTGATCATCATTGATTTATGGGTTAGGCCACAACAATGATCCTAATATCCTGAAGAACCCTCCACAACTTAATGCATCCAAATAAGATGATAGTCACGTGTAAAAGCACTTAACGCGCCAATATTGTTTCTGTTTTCAGCTCGCTAGCGAGTTGATGAACAATCCTCACAACCAAATGTGTACACTGAGATTTAGATACGAGGTTTTGTTTCAAATGACAACCACCATCATCAGGACAAGATCCAGAGAGCCAGAGTAACAATCTGGTATTATTATTCCACTTGCCGATGCACTGAAACCATAATAACTGGTATGTTAATATGAACGTATGTCACGTGACCATTAACTTGTTCGGCTTGTTGTATGGTGGAGGATTCTTATGAACATAGATTTTGTCAGATTAATACGTGGCCTAAAAGAAAAGAAAAAATCAACGATAAATCGTAACATAGGCTGCGAAAACCTACGTATTATGTTGTCTCTATAGTGCATGTATTCTCTGATCCCTGCACTTCTACATGCTTCTTTACACAATTGTTTAGCCTTTGTTCTATTTCTGTCAATGTCCAAGTTTTTTCATCCATATAACTTGGCAAATAGTAGAAACTGACAAAAAATGAACAGCAACTCACCAGTGTGCCAAACAAGCATCCACTTTTAAATCGGTGTATATTACTCTGCTATAAAGCGTAATGTGTTACACGGCAAGTGATATAGAAGACATTATTTGATTATGTGAAGCCTCCCATGGGGATGCCTTAGCCAAGTACAAAAACTGAACCACTCCATCAGTCTTACACCACCTTACCATACATATATGCAAATCCACAGATACGCACAGGGAATAAATGCAAACTTTCATACATACATACAAACATACATAAAAATGTATAAACATGCATACATAGATATACAAAGACAGAGATCCCCCGTATAGCATCAACAAACTTTTGGGGCAAGTGCTGTTAGCGAGCACCTATGACGGCCAGAACGGTACACGAGGGGGTGGGTGACCAGCACCACGCCCGGCCGCTTTTGTCTCCATAGTGGCGATGTTTACACACCACACACCAGGTACTCATTTGAGACTGAGTCGACCTAGGGGAGGCCCAGGACCGGTTCAAATAATCGTAGCTCGTGTTGGCCGTGAGCGGGAATCGAACTCGGGTCGCTGGGTTCAGAGCGGAGACGTAAATATACAACAACAACCGCCATTCACCACTAAGTGGCGGTGACGTCACCACGACGCTTGTGCCAGGCCATGTCCACGTAAATATACGTACACATACACACAAACTTGCTTATCTCCACATATATAAAAGGCTAAGTTGTGATTATGTGTGTCTGTTCAAAATGTTTAGCGTATTCCCGACATGCAACAAACTTGAAATTTGCCATGTGGGTACTTTCCAGATTTTACACCATGCAAAAATTATTAAAATACACTTTTGTGTTTTTTTTTTGAGGGGGTGGGCGCAATAATGCATTGATTTTGTGCACGGCAAGTAAGCTGTGACGTCAAATCTGTCACGTGACCCGCGCATGTGGAAGCGTCACGCATTGTAGTGTAGCGGGTAGCGCATCGCGCTACGAACCCGGCGACCCGAGTTCGATTCCCGCTCACGGCCACCACCGGTGACGATTATTTGAACCGGTCCTGGGCCTCCCCGAGGTCGACTCAGCCTCAAACGAGTAGGTGGTGTGGTGTGTCAACATCTCCACTGGGGAGACAAAGGCGGCCGGGCGTGGTGAATCCAAGTCCCGGATGAAGCTGGGTAGTAAAGCTAGTCACATATATATTAAAAAACACGAATGCAAACTGTTGGAGCAGGCCGAACAGCGCACAAGGGTGTAATGTGGTCAGCTACACAGCTGCCTTTGTCTCCCCAATGCTAGCATTTATACATCACACCAAGAACTCATTAATGGTTGAGTCAATGTAGGCGAGGCACAGAACCACTTCAGATGCCACTCAACACTGAAGTTAACCCAGGTTGGCCACTCCAATACTGCACTCATGACTGTGCCGCCATTCTCCAACTACGATGCAAATGCATACCCACAAACACACTCTTGCATATCGTCAAATGGCACTCTAACTCTCACACATACTCTACCAAGTCCATTATAGAGCCAATGATATACCACTTCTACACGTATTTTGGATTACCACTTTTGGCTGCCAAGTTCCTTTACATATGTTACATTTAAAATGGGGACATTTTATAAAATCTGCATTTGCCATTAATATTTAAACAGCCGGCTAGATCGGGCCATCGTATATACACATACGTAGACATGTGCTAAGCTGACGTATTCATTAATACTGTGCAGTTATTCCCGGCAGTTACATGTGAAATATGCCTTTGACAATTCCATTATTATTGTACTCTTCTAGATGCCAACATAATGACCCTCAGTCCAACACCCACTGAGCTCCCTCTACTGGACCATCAAAGACTTAAGACATTCTTGAGACCATTCTCAAGAGTTCCACTTGTGAATGATGTATGGCTGCATATCATCAAACTCACCAAACCTTGTGCGGCGAGACCACACGAGTCGATCAGCAGCTCCCATGTGGTGGGGTAAAGTGTGGGTTACTCCCGCGTGGAAGAGTAGGCCAAATACCCTCCAGAGGGGCTCTCTACAGCTCCTCCTCTATGCATGTGTTGAACTTCTTTCGCACTGTAAGTAACCAACCCGCGCTAAACGGAGGTGCAGGGGAAGGACAAAAAACTGAACACAAAAAGCAGTTCTAAAGAAATTCGTTTTCAATTTATATTTCAAAAGGGAGCCCCTCCTATCAGCAGTGGTGTAAGAACTTACAGGGCTGCACCTTTACCTTCTACAAATGCCCTCTTAGTAAAATAAACATATCAGAGTATGTGTCCTCATTTATATATTTAGCACCACCAAACCTATGGCCCCCCCTAGATCAATGTTTTCTAGCAACACATTTAAGCATTCTTCACTCTTCATTCTTCACCTGAGGACGGCTGCTTGCGTTGTGGCCGAAACGTCGTGAGAATTATTTTATTGTGTTTTATTTTTATTATTTTATTACTTCCCTTCTACGTGACTTTACCGAAAGAACCAAGAAGACATTGAAGCGGGCAAACACTGCACTGGCTTCGACGTTCACTCTTAGCAACAGAGTCAAACCTGTTAAACAAATGTCACATACCTGCCGGGTGCTATAGGCAAGAGGTGTCATGATAAATTGTGGGAAATGTTGCCTCACTATAAGCACGTGCTTATAGTGAGGCGTATAATTAAACCGTGGCTGAGTTAAATTTCGATTTAAAGCTTTCGTGACTGCAGGGATTCATCTTCTTGGTTCTTTCTGTAAAGTCACGTAGAATGGAAATAATAAAATAAAACATAAGATAATTTTCACGACGTTTCGGCCACAACGCAAGCAGCCGTCCTCAGGTGAAGACCAGGTCTGTCGGGGAGACGCTGACGGCTGCTTGCGTTGTGGCCGAAACGTCGTGAGAATTATCTCATTATGTTTTGTTTTATTATTTTATTATTTCCATTCTACGTGACTTTACCGAAAGAACCAAGAAGACGTGGCTGAGTTATCACGATCTCGCCACCATGGGTGTGATACTGTGGCCAGAAGTTAATTACCTTGCCTGGTATGCAGGAGGTTGTGGGTTCGATCCCGACCCTGATGCTTGTATATTTGGAGTTTGCATGTTCTCCCCGTGGTCATGTAGACTTTCCTCTCCATTTCCTCCATTTTTTTCTCTCCACATTTATACTCAACATGCGTTTTAGAGTATTTTACTGCGATACATTTCCACGTGATAAGCCACTTCTTTGACCTATCATTTGTGGCCAAGTCACTTCTAAAAAAGAGCTATATAGCTCAGTCCGCCTTCCCTGATAAAATAAAAAAAGTTACGTTTTTTGACCTCCTAGTGGAAGTCAGTCAAACACAATGCTACATTTAAACCAAGATGTCCCATACAGTCTTATCACGTTTTTCCATCGACAGCCAAGTTAAATCATAATGTTTGGTTTGGAAATTGTGCCTCCTATAAGCATGTGCATCTCAGAGTGGTTTACACCACATCTCATTTCAAACATTTGAATGGGCACCCCTAGTAGCAGCTATCCCTATGGGCATAAGGTGACTCAGCAACAACGGCCTGCATGTGGGCATCAGTGTGTCACTAGGGGACAATAATTGCTACGTATAATTCCACATGAGTAGAGAGGAGTGCGCTTGAACTCAAGTTGAAAGAAAACTCGAATCGGTAAAAAAAAGGCATTTCCTTGAATTTCCAAGTGACTGAAGTCATCACATGAGTTCCACAGGCCTTTCCCAGAAACACTTTAGAGTAAGACTTTCCCAGAAAAATGTGCAAGTAAATGGTCACGACCAGATCTCTGACAAAATGAATCATTAAATGTTAAGTTAAAACATTCGTGCCATCTGCAACCTTTTCGATCGTAGCATTGTTTGGTGAAAGTTCTACACGAGGCCATCATTCTCATGTTGGGAGGTTGAGGCTGGCCCATGAAGTGAAATTGGCCTCGAAAATTCAGGCTACAGCCTGCAATGGCAGTCTGTTTAAGTTGCACAATAATATTGAAACACAGTGCTGGCGAAGCAATATCAAATATACGTACTGGAATTCTATTGCTCATGGATAGGCAGAAAAATTGACAAGCTTCTTTGACAGCTTTCTTTCATGCAGAACATTAGCAACCACATTTAATTGAACCAATGTTTTTTCGCTCAAGTCGACGAGCCTTACTGCACGATGTGCTGAGACCAACCCAGAAACTAATGATGAACTTTGAGAATTTGAAGAAGTGCACTTATATGAAAGTTTTATACAAAAAAAACATATCTACAGTGGCAAGGCTGCTCTAATTTAAAAGTGGGGTTTGCCATAGCAGCTCACACCGAACTTCGCAAGTCCTGACAACCAAATGAGTAGCCAACCATGGCTCAAATCCAGTGTCCTGCCACCACCCAACCTCCCCCAATTCGTACCTGATGTTGGACTTTCTCAGCCACACTGTTGCCCGCGAGGAACATTCCTTGGGGCCTACGTCACCTCGCCGAGACATGATGACAAAGCCAGAAAATATTCCAGCCTTCGGGAACAGATTTGAAGATTATGCACACTTTATCCCCAAACACGGGGCACAGCACCTGCCAGATGTGTCAGAGCGCTGCAAGTATGCGGAGGGCTCGCGGAAAATTATTTGCACGTGGCGCTGTGCAGAAGGACCCGGCATCTTCTGGAATAGATTTCCGGCTCCAGTCGCAAACATGCCGCGGTGTCGCAGAGACAGCACTGCCCGAGAAGCTACAGACAAGCAGGCTGTTGTTGTCATTTCGATTTAAAGCTTTCGTGACTGCAGGGATTCATCTTCTTGGTTCTTTCGGGTAAAGTCACGTAGAAGGGAAATAATAAAATAAAACATAATAAAATACAATTCTCACGACGTTTCGGCCACAACGCAAGCAGCCGTCCTCAGGTGAAGAACAGGTCTGTCGGAAAGACAGCGTCTGAATCATTCAGACGCTGTCTTTCCGACATTCAGACGCTGTCTTTTCCGACAGACCTGTTATTCACCTGAGGACAGCTGCTTGCGTTGTGGCAGAAACGTCGTGAGAATTGTATTTTATTATGTAAAATTCTTATTATTTAATTATTTCCCTTCTACGTGACTTTACCGAAAGAACCGAGAAGATGTTGTTGTCATTGTTCTATTTGTAAATGTTGGTCGATGAGAATGTAAGGGAAAATAGGGAAGGTAGGTTTCATGTGGTAGCGTCAGCAGGACCGTGGGCTGTAACAAACATTTGACAATCAAGGAGACACAGCTTCTGCTGCTATGAGGTTTGACTAGCAAAGGGTTGCACGCGCCCTCTGTCCCAGCCAGTCATTTGCAAAAGTCTGCATGGAAAAGAAAGGCATGTGTCCATCTCGATCAAATGAGGCCAGCCAGCTGATGAGGCCAGCCAGCTGATGAGGCCAGCCAGCTTCCAATCGCCCCAAGCTCTCACTCCGTGCCATGAGTTGACACATCATCAAGTCATAATAATAAGGGTTTCCCCTTTTTTCTGGCAACAAAACTGAAACCATTTTACGAAGAATCATGTCTGCATTAACCACAATACTTGTGGTCAAAATGTAAACTCTGATAACATATGCATTGTCCTTGAAACTGATTGGTCCACACCAGAGATGGCTTTATTTTGAGCCTCATGTCAATTGGTGCTAGACCAGAGGATGCCAAAAGGCGTACAGCTCAAAAACAATGCACAATATTATCAGAGTGTGTTTTTTGTTCACATTTTTACCACAAGTATTGTGGTTAATACAGACATGATTCCTTGTAAAAAGGTTTCAGTTTTGTTGCCAGAAAAAAGGGGAAAAACCCTATTATTATATTTTGGTACTAGCAAAGGAGGTCTAATGATGATCTTCAAGTCAGCTTCACCCCGGTTAGGAATTAACTATTACCCAACGTTCAATACTTTGCTCACCAAATATGTCTTACTCACCGCCTTCTCTAAGGGCATTTATAACTGCCAGCTTTCTTACATTTATTTCGTGAAAAAACCTGCGCCTGTTTTTATCTTGGTTGACTTTACGTGTTTCCATTTTTCATTCGCAAAACCGCAGCTGGCCACATACACTCCGATATTGTACGCGATTTGTATCGCTGGTCGCCGTTGCATCGCATGTGCCGCGAAAGCCAGAACCAGACTGATTGGCTTCAAATCAAGCCTGCTCCCAAGCGAGGCTGATAAAACAAAGTTTGCGCACCTGTTCACTCTGGTAGGGGTTAGTGCGCAATTGTAAAACGTGTTAATGTTTTTATATGCAGCCAAGCCTGACCAGAGCCCGGGCCAAACTGGGAAGGTCTGGCAAGGGTAAACACCATGTTATATTATTGCCTTTGGGATACTAAAGGGTCCCCTTTGCACACGGGGTGCTATGCTTCCTTCCTCCCTTCCATTATCCTTCCCTGTCAGTCAGACCCCAGCTCAAGAATGCTCGCTTCACGCAGCCCGAAAAGGAACGTACTTTCCCAGATGTGTTTGCAAACGTTTGGCACAGTGTACTGCAACGCTGAGAAGTGTGGCGATGGTCATTGCGTCGTTATATAATACACGCATAAAACTGTGAATGCAATTAATGATTGCTGTGCTCGTTGGCTGATTGTGGATCCAAAGACATGGCTTCACTGACAGCGTTCCCCACACTATCACTTAATCCTAATTGCTTTTTCACACAAATAATGTGTAGAACTATACCATTATAACAACCAAGCCATTTCAAGTGCATATGAAATACGTGATTTTATCCATACAAGGATACACGTTAATAAGGGGAAGCCAATTAAAGGTTTCGATATTATAGCCGAGTACTTTGGACACGTAGCGAGAAGACATGGTGCAGTGAAACACACAATTAGAGAGGAAGATTTACGAAAAACGGACCACAGGGAGGCACAGGATGTGATGGACAGGCGGTGGGAGAACTTGATGAGCACTTGGGGTCCCCCCCACGGTGGGTGTGATGAGTCTGAGCACGAGATCGACGGAGGCGGACGGCACGCGAAGCCGCAGTCGGGCGAGTGTCTCCGTAGCAAGACCGTGGTACAGTGCGTTGTGAATTACGTACCTTAAACGTTAAACAAAATACAAAATCGCATCATCTAAAACAGTGACCCATGCCTCACAGCAGTCCACTAGAACTTCACCGCATTGGAAAACAATGGTGGGTTTTTTTTTCCTTAACAGATTGACCTACATCAGATTGCATTTTTGTGTGTGTGTGTGTGTGTACATTTTTACAGCATATTTTCTTTTTCTTTCTTGCAGGTGAGGTAACAAGTGAGTTCATTGTCCTCCACCCGGCATTATCTTTGTGTCGGCCCGCAGTTTAGGCTGCCGGCGACAACGGTGACGGGTGGTGTGGTGGGGGGGGTGGACATTGTGGTTTGCTTGGGTGCCCTCACCTGCGCGGAGGCGGCCAGCCTTTGATTGCACTCCTTTTCCATCTGTCTGAGCCGCGCGCTGGCCTGGTAAAATAAAGTAAAAAAAAACACAGAGGCGGCACAGCGTCACCCACAGCGGCCGTGGGCACGGTAAAGATAACACGCGTGTAGCAATAGGGGGCAGGAAACGGAGCCGTGCAACGCAAGACAGCTGGTTAAACAACGAGGCCGCGGGACACCCTATTTTCACAGCAAATACGCAGCCGCACTGGGTCACGTACGTGAAGTCATATATTTGCCTTTCAAGGTGCACACTTCCCTGAAAATGATAATTTCCAAGAATTTTTTTTATTTTTTTGCAGGATCGGGCTTTGAAACAAAAATGTTTTTTAAAACCTTCCCGAATAAACTTCCTCGTAATCATTCAAAAATTAATCGTTGCGTGCTATTTCGGAATTGCGAGATATTACGACGAGTGTAGGGGGGTGGGGGGATAGACGAGTGGATTAGTACTCTTAGCACCAACTCGCCGAGCCGGTTTGTGCTGAATCGACATTTAAATTCCTGCAGCTGCACGGTCATTTTTGTGGAACTTTACCAAGATTGTGCCGACAGCCGTAAAATGAGCATTGCAGACCCTGTGCCATCAAGGGCAGGGCACGCCATGTTATTGTCATCTTCTCAAATTCCACATTTTGATATTTAAAAGTGTCTCCATACCTGTCAACCCATACGGGTTACCCGTATTCTTGTACAGAAAAATCGAGTGAAGGAAATGTTTGATCTATTTGCTTGTGTTTCTCCCTTGTGATGGCACTTTGTAGGATAAACGTTGAGGTTTATAAGGGGCACGGGGTGCCCAATAAGGTCTGAATTGGTCTGTAATAAGGTAGGGCACTGATAAGGGGTTGACAGGCTTGCTTCTATAACACGAGCAACGGTGGTACTTCCTCTCTCCGTCGGTGGCCCTGAGCTGGTGGTGGGAATTCGACGCACCCCAAACGGAGACTCAAGCCTCTCACAGTACGTCGTGCAGAGTTGACGAAGATTTGAATGTTTGCCACTGTTACATGACGGCGTGTAAATGTGAGGGGGTGGGGGATGGGAAATACAAATCAAGAGATATCATGATGAAAATTCTGAACAGCAAATGGGCTTGGACAGGGACTCATCAGCCGACGCGGGATGGTGGCCGATGGACGAGACTGGCAGCCAAAAGGAGGAAACGCGTCCAAGAGAAAGACCACCATGTACATGGAGCAATGAGATCAGTCCATGTGCAGATATGAGATGGCGGCCCCTATTGCTACATGTTATCTTTATAGCAGTGGACAGACAATGTCCGATGAGGATTATCATCATCATCATCCTTACATGACTGCAGCTTGCCAAATCTCCCCGATCCCCTTGACAAAAGGCGTGTTAATCCTAAAAAAAAAAAATTAACCAAGGAAATAATTATTGACAATGTTATCCCTTAACAACAATGTTAAAGATTACAATGTTGCTCCTTTAATAACAAACCTTGGTCCTTTAACAAACCGGTGTGCCCAACTAGTAGCAACTGTGCATGTTCCGTTTACGTGACAAACCTTACACTAATTGGCTGTGTCGGGTTTAACGACACATTTTTACGTATGCGTTCGAACCCAAAAGAAACCTGTATCATGGATAATGTTGTTCCTGCCAGGTAAAATAGAGGTTGCACTCAAGGGGTTCTCGTGCATTCCGTGGATGCAAATTTGATCCTTGGTCCCAGAATATCCAACAACCGGTTCGTGTTCCAAAGACAGAATGGAGCTCCTTGAGTGATGCGGGGCCATGGGTCATTAATGCGCAGTAACCCACGGACCGTGTTACATGGTAATGGTGGCATCGACTGCTTGTTTACAGCTGGTTCACCTGGCATGCTGTTTTATGTATATATCTGCATTACAGCGGTACGCAAGAAAGGTATGCTTCCTGTTGCCCGCCCCCCCCCCACCCAAAAAAAATAAACCCCAGGCGCTGCTGTATAGTTAAGCGACTGCATGGAAACAGATACAAATCACAAGTATCTTCTTGGTTCTTTCGGTAAAGTCACGTAGAAGGGATATATTAAAAAAATAATAAAAATACTACATAATAAAATACAATTTTTTATTTTTTTACTTTATTATTTCCCTTTTACGTGACATTACCGAAAGAACCAAGAAGATGAATCCCTGCAGTCACGAAAGCTTTAAATCGAAATAAAATCACAAGTAGCCTGTTCGCTTCTCCAGGGCATGATTTATGGAGTTAGTTGCACACATAAAAACTAGTAGGGGGATACACGTAATCAATGTTTTAAAACTGGCTGATCTGCATACATAAATTATTGCATGCAAGACATAAGCAGCACACTGCATTATTTAAGGCGTACCATGTAATTTGCAATCCTTTAAAGCTATATTTACCAAAAGTCAGCTCTGTACCGTTAATGATAACCTTTGCACATCGTGCTGTTTCAAATTCATTAAAATACATCAGACAAAAAAGGTTTCTTCTTTGAAGCCACATTCATAAATAAATAAACGTAAGTAACAAACAAACACACATATTTGAAGTGAACAAGATCTCTAACCCCCCCCCACCTCCCACTCCAAGCCCCTTCCCTGCCAATAGCGTAATGGTGCGATCACACCCAACTGCTCAAAACAGATAACGGGCCAAACCACTGACGCTGGAGGGAAATACTCTTTGGTTCTTTCGGTAAAGTCACGTAGGTGAAAATAAAAAATTCAAAATTACTAGATTAAATCACGACGTTTCGGAAGGCAACACAAGCTTCCGTCATCAGGTGGGACAACCACAGCAAAAAAAAACTGAATTGCTGTAGTGGAGTGGAAGTGAAGGGAGGGAGCCGTGTGTTTAAATTGTTCTGGTGAGCATGCCCCCCCCCCCCCAACCTGCGTTTGCTAACTGCCCAGCAGATACATTTTTTTTTACCTACCTTTGGCTAAAATCTAAACAAATTGTCCCTCCTGTGGAAGGAAATCATGTCCTTAATTAATTTGCAAATCTCCAGTGATCAAAAGAGTTTGCGCACGTGAAAGGTTAAAAAGGCCAATGTATATACAACTTATACTGGTAGGAAGCTCCTGGTTGCACCAGCCCACAGGGGATTATTATGTCCGTCGTGCAGAGAGGGGCTGGGTGGGGAGGGAGGGGCTGGGTGGGGAGGGGAGGGTGGGGCTGGGTGGGGAGGGGCTGGGTGGGGAGGGGCTGGGTGGAGAGGGGCTGGGTGGGGTGAGTGGGGCTGGGTGGGGGGTGGGAGGGGTGGGAGGGGTGGGAGGGGTGGGGCTGGGTGGAGAGGGGCTGGTCACCCCGTGGTGCCCTTATAAAACTCAACATTTAACCTACTCACGCCGGCTTGTGCCCACCCTCACAGTCGGGTATATTTGCGGAATACACCACGCCGCCGTTGACCCTGGCCATTGACCGAGCAACCCAACGTTTCTACCAGCTCCCTCCGCAGGAATGTGTTTGACGGGAATGTGTGCTATTGCAGCAAACTGTCGGGGCGAAATGTGCATGTGAGTGAACGCCTCCTGAGGATGGTGCACCACAATGGTACGTTGGCAGTGGTACACAAGCACAATCAACAAAAATAACTCAACACATTTTGTCAGCCACACTGTGGCCTCAAAAGGAAAAATGCATATAATAGGCGACGTTTCAGGTAATGACCCTTCTTCATAGCACATACGTTGAGACCACGGAAAGAGTGGATTATATGATACTCTTAATTCTTTCGGTAAAGTCACGTATGTAAAAAAAATGTAATTAAAATTAATAAAAATAAAATAATAAACTTGCTGCATCACTTGATGCAGCAAATCTGGCTGTGACGGTCCCACCTGATGACGGAGACTTGTTTTGCCTCCGAAACGTCGTGAGTTTATTATTTTATTTTTATTAATTTCATTTTTTTTACCTACGTGACTTTACCGAAAGAACTAAGAGTATGAATCCTTGCAGTCACGAAAGCTTCAAATCTAGAATGGATTATATGAGTTGGAAACTGCACTCTACACCATGGAGCCTTGAGACATTTCAATAGATTTCCTGATTAGCACTCTTTAAACTGGCATTTACTGTTTTACTTGATTTAAACAGCTGCCTAATCTTTCGAATAATAGTGCATCAAGAAAGGTATCCTAGGTAGTCCCCACAAGGGAGACAGAGACACACTTCGTCCTCATTAGGGCTCATCGGCAAGCTATGCATGGTTGAAGACAGCCAAAGCTACTCCAGTGTTGCAGTAAATTGGTTATCGTGAGGGTTTATAAGACAGTCATACTCAGCTACAGATTGCGATGAATACCCAGAGTATTATCCACAAGGAGACCAGAGCGTAATGAAAGCAGACGACAGTTACAAAGAAAATAAATAGGACTCTTACTTATATCTTCTGTCAAACTTCACCTCCATCATCTTCATCGCCATCATTACCGTATTATAAAAGTACCAAGATTTAAATCCTTAAAAAAAAACATGCTGAAATATTCAAACATTGTCATTTTCTGAGAAGATATAGAGTACATAAAATTATATATATCTTCACGAGCAGAAAGATAGAATGAGAGTTCAGTCATGCCAGTGAGTCTGCCCGTCAAGGACAGGAAAACAAACCATTAGGTGCAGGATGGACTGCACATGACTTATTAGGATTCTTCGTGTGTCGGTGGCTTTGGGGGCCCTGCCAGACTTGTGACTGAGCAGATGAACTCTAAGCGTTGTCGTGGCGGTGGTGGGAAGGGGGGGGGATGAGTGAGTGAGAAGAGAGAGTGTGCGGAGGTTGGGGAGGGAGAGAGGAATGGAGAAAGCCAAGAAGGGAAGAGCAAGGGAGACGGGGAGAGGGGGGGTATGAGGATGGAGGAGACGGAGGTAGACTGAGAAAGGAGTCCGAGAGCCGCCGCCGCCGAATAGACGTCTTTGATGTGCCTCCAGAAAGCAGGCGTAGAACATCCTTACAGCCGGTCGTACAAACGCCTACTACCCAGCGTGATGTGCGAAGAAAAGGCGGGGGGCGACTCCAAAAACCCACACATCAGTTGGCCTCAGCCCAGGCGCAGGACGACACATCGCGGAGGAGACGCGCACGCTCGCAGTCTCCGCAGGCGTCTAAGGATCCACTTGTGTGACTTGGTTTCAAATTTCCCCGCCTGGGCCGTAGCACATAATGATATCATTGCATCTGTGCCCACCAGAGAGCCCATAGGGATGCTTATCAATTCTTTAAAGTTCAAGGGGGAAAAAAAAACCACAAAGACGTGGGGGTGAAAAAAAATGATGTAGCAACAGTGGTTGGAGTGTTTTGGCCTCTGTACATTTTATATTTTTTTAAACAAAGAATATGAAAAGGCCGGGGTTTTTTTTTTTTTTACAGATAATGAATGTTTGATGCTACGCAACTTTTACTGACACCTTTATAATTTCAAGGAATGTACGACTTTTTAGTTTGGTTATTTTGCAAAGTTGTGGTTATGTTTGTAGCTCGGTTGGATGGCAGTGTGTAGCAGAGCACTTGACTTACAATCGCAAGGATTGGTAATCCTGGCAGGGTATTGACAACCTAGCCTCTCTTCATCATCTAATAATCCACCAAGCACCTGTAAAACAAGCTGATTTTGACGCTCCATCTCCCCAGTGGACGCATGTCATTCCTTGACTGCTCGTTCGACGTTATTATTGACCATCTGCCATCATTTATTCTGTCGATGTGTCCCGAGTAACACTTTACGGATGGTTAACAATAATTTTCTCATGGGAAGACGTGGCTCCTGCCATTGGAATGTGGAATTTAAACCTTGATGTTGGGTCAATAATAAAGATAAGAACCATCTCATGCTTGTTTGGTTTCTTTTTGGACCGAAGAATGAAAACGTGTTTGCCCATGGTTTCATCAGATGTGGGCTTCTGTGCAACAAAGTACGTTGAGTGGGGGTCACTTTCAAGATGTGAACATCCGGGCTTCATAAACTCAGGTGTGTGTGGGGACGATCGTCACTCAATGAAGCCAGCCAGCAAGATACAGCAGGGCCTTAAGCTCACTGTGAAATGATTGGATCTCTTCGGCGTTGAAATTAAGTGCACGTACCAATTAATTAATATGACACTGTTAGACAAAACGTTTGACAAAGCCACTAAACATTTCTATAGTACAATAGAATGCTACCTTATATAGTGTCTGAATGAGACCACATATCAAGATGATGTGAAGAAACAGGAAGCATATTTACATTTCATCATTAGACCTCCTTTGCCAGTACCAACATATAATAATAGGGTTTTCCCCTTTTTTTCTGCAACAAAACTGAAACCTTTTTACAGGGATTCATGTCTGCATTAACCACAATACTTCCAGTCAAAATGCAAAAAAAACCACTATAATAATATATGCATTGTCCTTGAAACTGATTGGTCCACACCAAGGGACGGCTTTCTTTTGAGCCTCGACCCGATTGGTACTCGACCAGAGGACGCCAAAAGGCGGGCAGCTCAAAGACAATGCACTATCAAAGTAATGAGGGCTCGGGGTGAGCATCTACATGGCTGTCCGCCTTTTGGCGTCCTCTGGTCGAGCACCAATCGGGTCGAGGCTCAAAAGAAAGCCGTCCCTTGGTGTGGACCAATCAGTTTCAAGGACAATGCATATATTATCATAGTGTGTTTTTTTTTCGATTTAAAGCTTTCGTGACTGCAGGGATTCATCTTCTTCGTTCTTTCGGTAAAGTAACGTTGAAGGGAAGTAATAAAATAATAATAATAATAAAAATACGTTATTAAGTTACATTTTTTAATTTTATTATTTCCCTTCTACGTGACTTTACCGAAAGAACCAAGAAGAGTGTGTTTTTTGTTTGCATTTTGACTGCAAGTATTGTGTTTAATGCAGACATGAATCCTTGTAAAAAGAGTTCAGTTTTGTTGCCAGAAAAAAGGGGAAAACCCCTATTATCATATTTATATTATATAGAGAGAAAGCAGCCATTAATCGAACGCTAATGTTTGTGTCCCAGTCATGAAGAACGTTAAGATTTTCGCAATCTCCGTTGATGAGTTAAGGAATACCAATGGCAAGCGGTAACCCGAGCAGTGTCAAGTTCATATTCTTAGGTTTTTCGGTAAAGTCACGTAGGTAAAAAAGTAAAATACTTTTATTAATTTACATTTTTTACCTACGTAAAATCATTTTATTATTTATTAAATATTAACTTTTTTTACCTACAAAACTTTACCGAAAAAACCTAAGAATGCAGTCACGAAAGCTTCAAATCTAGAAGTGTCAAGTTCACTTTCTCAACAATACTTTAAATCCCATTATTTTAATTAACTATTGTACAGCACACTGACATGGCAGTCATACACGAGGGCATTCAAGCATAGGCATATACACGTCTGTAATTTTGAGATGGAATATTTTAAACGTGTGTTTATCAGCTTCAAATGGGTATTAAGATGATGGAAAGGAATGTACCAGCCGCTTGCCACTTTGACAACGATTAAATTGGATTGATGGCAACGATGATAATGTATGAGACAAAACGCAAACTCTAAGTTAAAACGTTTACTTTCAAAGATAAGAATAATAAGAAAAATATATACTGTACAGTACTTGTAATGCACTCCAAGCAAGTATTTACTTATTTATTTTTATAATCGCATTGCAACTACATGATGATTGCACACTGCAGCTTTCATAAGTACTTAATTGAATTCAATGGGCAAACATAATTTCCATAATTCCTCAAATTGCAGTAAAATTCTAAAAACATAAATGATCCTTCAAGCTCAATGATGCAATATTAGCATGTACGGACATATCCATGTTTAAAAACAACAAATTGTGTTTGATCACTGATAAACAACAACTAATTACATGCACACACACACAGTAATGTTATACAGCAAGCATGCATATGAACAGCAAACCGCAGTCAGACAGGAGACCAGCCTTTAAGGGTGCCAAAGGAAGAAATAGACGTAATATTGTCCAAGGCGAGGCCTAGAATCGACAACAAATGGTTTTGCAAAGTGTGCGATTACCAAACTAGAGAATGGCATTATCCAAACACAATTCGGTGAAACTGAAATACTGCTTTGCTTGTTACGCTTCAAATAGATCTCTTCAGGAAGCATGAATTGACTAAACATATCCAAAGAGAGGGGAGACAGGGAGGTATTGACTGAAATATTTAAGTTAGACGAGTTAGACTCTATGCTGTGTATGAATAGTGATTTTTTTTAATTGGACATTTTGTGAGCATTTCGCCTGCGCCGATGCTGCTTCTGCTGTGTCTTGTTTAATGCCTTGACGGACAGGTTCTTCAAAAGCCGCAGTCCCCGTGTGTAACCCTGACAGCTTCTCATCCAATTTAAAAATTAGGCCTCGCACAGCTTTCTGCATAAGACTACAAGATTTTCACCCATTTTTCTACAAAAACTGTGAGCTTAAATAAAGGGTTATTTGACATTTATATGTTGTGCAATTTCACTACAGTATTTGCAAATCTAACCATAGGTTGTGAAAATAACTTTGTTAGTATTAAACTATGCAACTGTCACTTGTCACTGATCTCAGAAAATTGTCCGTTTAATTATTTCAACGGTTTTAATGTTTATTTCACATCGACATAATTCCTTCTTATTTCTCATCGATTCTCTTTATCCTTAAATCATAATCCACTCCTGTAAGCAGCATCCCTGGCCAAACGATGGGTTTCACGAGCCAAATAAGCTTCAGATTTTACGAGCGCAGAATTGTTTACGAACGGCAGCACCTCCACAGCGGATTATTAAACATGTTTCACACACACACACATATATATTTCAGACGTGTGCTTCCTTTTCGCACGCATTAGTGTGCGGGACAGCATGCGGCGGCAGACATTTTTTTTAAAGCCCCGCTTGTCACTGGGCCCTGCGAATCTGACGCTGCCTTATCAGAATCAGCGCAGAAAGAACACACATTAACCCTCAGCGCTCCCTGCACCCCCGCCGCGTCCGTTGCGAGCAGCTGACGATACATCCCGTATGCAGCCCAAGGTGCCGCTCGTTACAACTGCAGAACTATTCGCGGTATTCCCTTGTTGTTCGCGAACTTGCCACGAGCGAATTTTTCCCTTTCCGCTAATCGCATCTGTAAGTCTACATGACGACTGCATCGAGAGAGGGGGAGAGAAATAAAGTAGAGACAAAACGATGAGAGAGAATGTGATACGAGAAAGTGATGAGATAAAGTGATGAGATAAAGTGATGTGATAAGGTAATTAAAAATCTTCTTGGTTCTTTCGGTAAAGTCACGTAGAAGGGAAGTAATAAAATAATAAAAATAAAACATAATAAAATAATTCTCACGACGTTTCGGCCACAACGCAAGCAGCCGTCCTGAGGACATTGTGGCCGAAACGTCGTGAGAATTATTTTATTATGTTTTATTTTTATTCTTTTATTACTTCCCTTCTACGTGACTTTACCGAAAGAACCAAGAAGATGAATCCCTGCAGTCACGAAAGCTTTAAATCGTAATTAGAGATATTATTATGATAATTTTAATGTATCTAAAATATATTTGTATGTATTTATTTAAGGCCAATATTATTATCCGCAAAATGTGCTATTCACAAGCATCGCCGGAACGTATCCCTCGCGAATAATGAGGGAATCATGTACACACCCCAGTGATAAAGCGTTGCTGCTTTCGTGCTTGGGGATACATGGGGTGGCCCCCTGTCTTTTGTCTTCACCTGCGTGCATTTTTAGTTTTGCAGGTGGAAGTTAAATCGTTGAATTAATTAAAGTTCAAGCTATAATAGTGCACGTGAAGAGTGCTCCATGAGGGGTTGCTGCATAAAAAAGATAAATATAATGATGTAAAGTCAGTGTCTCTTTGAAGAGTAACTCTCCCCTTTTAACTACTAATCACGTGGCCGAATTCAGTACAGGGTCAAGTGTCATTCATAACAAATTTAACATCACCCACAGATCTGTCCGCAATACTACGAAAAGAATCTTCCGGAAATAACACACTTGTAAATTAAGTAACCTCCCAAGTTAGAATATTTGTTACTGTAAGACCGGGGCGTATATAACTGGACACCCAGCGCAAGCAATATACACATCAGACGCGCATTGAATTACGCCGAGTGTCTACTCTGTTAACACAGCGTCAATCTTATCTCTGTTCAAAGGCAACCGTCACGCGCCCCGGCGCAAGCCGTGCACGAGCTTCCAAAGCCAGCACTTCCCACCACCATCCCGCAGCCCGTGAACTTGAGAACACTTTTTCGGGGGAGCAAGCAGGTGCCTGAAAGGGTTAAAATCCTGCGCCGAGTCGCCTAATGATGCCCGATTAGTCGTGGAAACATCAAACAAACGGCTCTGGGCTCCTATAGCTCAGCTCCTCCGATCGCGCCTTTTGCTGCCGAGCTTTCAAACACTTTCTGCGAGCACGTTTGAAGTTGTAACAGGCTTACAGCCGGCAGTGTACATGCACGCCATGCATAATTCATGGCTCAATCGAAAGCGCGTCAGGACCGCTTCTGTTTATACAAATCAGTCACACGCTGCGCATATGAATATCTAATCCTCCAGTTCCTTCTTTTTAACTGCATGGCCACTGATCTAATAATGCTCAGATAGAGATCTGTGCAGCTGGCTAGGGGTTTTTTTTCCCCATTGCCACAGCTTTTGTAGTAAAAATGGGCCATATCATATTACGATCGGCAGAATGAAACAAATTGTGATGAGATAAACATTTTACAGGCATGCAGGAAGTGGTGAAAATGGAAGAAAGCACCTGGAAAAAATTAATCTTCTGATAAAAAAAAAATTAGCTTTTATATTTCAAAACGAATCTTTAGGCACGTAACTTTTATTTTTCATGATTCGCTTCAGAGTAAAAGATAGGCTTTAAAAATACTGGTTTCCAGCAGATGTGAAAAACAGACACTGCAGAGCTATATGTGAAATGTAAGTGCTCATGCATTATGGGTTGCAATGTCTTCTTACCATTCAGTCTATTCAACACCTTGAAACAGCAATCGTGCTGTGACGGTTCCAACTGAAGACGGAAGCTTGTGTTGTCTCTGAAACGTCGTGATTTTTATTTTACTTTTATTTTAATTTTTATCTACGTGACTTTACCGAAAAAAACCTAAGAATATGAATCCTTGCAGTCACGAAAGCTTCAAATCTAAAACTATTCAACATCGTTTCTATACCCTTTGCAAGAAGGTACCACAGCTTGGCCAACCTTAATTTCCCAACATTATTTCATGGAACGCGAGGAAGCTAATATTTTATTGGAACGTTTGTTACATTTTGTCGTCACCTGCATTTCTTTGTCGTAAAATAAAACTGATATTCCAACAAAGAAACGCACACCATCACGAAGCTAGATATTTTTGAAGCTCCCAATGTCTTCCCAACTTTACCCCGCAGCTTATCATTTCACTCGGGCCTTGCCAGCATTTAAAATATCTTGTCAGACAGTTGCAGCGCTGCTTAACGTATCATCGTTATAAAGTTTGTTTGGCGATCTTTGACTCTGTTAGAGCCATTCTCCAAATTAACCATGCGGCTTCTGCTCAGCAGTCAGATTTCCGCTCCGCGTGATTCTGTTTGCGATAATGTGGTGTGTCTGTGAATCAAATGTTCCCTTCAAGCCCTTGCTGAAGGCTGTTCTCATGCCCAAGTATCACATACCCGTACATATATAAAACCTTCACAATAATCAGCATGGCATCTCTAATACCATGACAAGGCCATACTTAATAAGAAACCAGCAGGCCACTAATACAAAACACCACTGAAGCAATTGTTTTAATCTGCGCATGCCAAATAATGAGCCATCCAGACTGCATTTCCCACACAGGATTGAGGCAAATAAATTGATGTGTTTGTCGTGTTGCATTGCATAATGACAACCAAAACCACATTGCCATTTACGTTGTCTTGGTGTTTATCAGTGAATGCTAAATCGATTTTTTTCACACTTTATTAATTAGGGGTGTTTGGGATGGGATATGAATGACTAGTGATGGATCCTTCTTCTCTGCCGCTTGACTTTAAAAGCCCTGGGGTTTTGTCCATGGTGCAAAAATGTTGCAGTCTTGCTGCTGGTGCTTAACGCTGTGGGATGATGCCGGCGACGGAGCAAAAAGCACTTCTCATGGTATCCTCCAACCATGCGGTTGTGGGTGTCAGTGCATCGTGAGAACCCTCCTAAATCCGAATCGTTTGTTAATGTAATTTGCCTCAATGCTTCCAATAGGAGGCCAAAAAGTTGATACTGAATGTTGCTGATGGTGCTCCGGTTATTAATTCGTTCTCAGCTAAAGATTTGGCACCTACGATTAGCACGTTTGGCTACTTATGATGCGAAAGAAGTTCAACATGCATAGATAAAACTGCAGCAGTTTTTTCTTGCTGTGGTTGTCCCACCTGATGACGATTGCTTGTGTTGCGATCGAAACGTCGTGATCTATTATGTTTATACCTACGTGACTTGACCGAAAGAACCAAAGAGTATGGATTGCTGCAGTCACGAAAGCTTCAAATCAAGATACCACTCTTACAATTTTTGCATTTCGTTTATCATATCCTATAAAGTTAGCCAGTCGACCAGCAGGTCATTCGTAGTGGGGTAATAAAGTGCGGTTACTTCCAGTTCTTTCAAGACATCTGGCTGGTGTGGAAGAGTAGGCCAAACAACCTGTAGAGAAGATCTTTAGAGCTCCCTATAGTGGAGGTCCCATCTTCAGCAGTGGCATGAGAAAGCAAAGCTTGGGTGTCACCGTTACTCTTACATACAGATTGGGCCTGCCATTGCTTGGAAATCAGCATAGAGATCAAATGAATCAAAACTCCCTCCAAGCAATGGGGACATCGTGTAACATAGCAAGGTGGGCCACTGCCATTACTGCATGTAAATCAATGCCGAGGGGCCTGTCAGCTCTATATCTGAGAGCGGGATGTCACGACTGCGGTGGTTATCCATTTATAAAAATAGAGAAATCCGCCCCAAAGCAAAATCACCATTTTATTTACAAGTTGTAAGAGGTTCACGAGGGACGACACATCCTATCTCGTTCTCTTATATCTTCTGTGTATATTGCCGGCTGTGAAAAATCTCAAAGGCTGCGGAACTGCAATTTTGCATTTTTATATTTTACAACTTGAATACGACATGGTACGTGCAATGTCGTATTTATGGGATCATGGAGGTTACATTTTACCAAACTGCATCACGCTGGTGAGTACTGATTGAAGGTGAGAAGCATATGCATGGGGCGGTGGGGGGGGGGGCACAGAAGTATAATACAATAGATTTTGCTGCACTGTTCACTGCTAGCCCACACTTCCGATTAGCGCGCTTGACTATGTACGGTGTGAGAGACGTTCAACATACATAACCCTGACATATGGCATACATTACATGGCATTGTGACTGAAAATGACTTACAATTATGGACACGAGTAAAACAGACATGCCTCATGCAATTCCATAGCTAGAGTACAACCACTTAGAGGTAGGTGTAGGAAGAGGATAAACTCCTGTACAAGAATAATGAAACTTGGGCTGTCGCTGGTGTAATGAGACCGAAGAAGACGACTGATATAAAAGTCCAGGAGTGTTATATCTGTTAGAATTGTGAATATATTATCATTGCGCTTAGTGACAAAAGCAGAACTCTGATGGCACACCAACGCATGAAATTCAAGCTGGATAAAAGCACACCCATTGGGAGCAAGTGCATGTGTTCTTAAATCCAGTGTGCTCGTAATAGAAGTTGCCATTGTGTGCCCTCCCCACCAGTTCAATCAGAATCATTATTTATCGTGGAGAAATCCGATGAGCTATGAAGCTCATCATCATCATCACATCAGAAACGCAAGGGTTACGAAAGGCCCATCGCGCACACCAGTGTCCCCATTTACACCAGAACTTTGCTTAAATAACGTGTGCCCCTGCTTCTCTTCACCTACCTTCTCCTGCGCCTGCTCCATCTGCTTGCCGCGGGCCCTCTGCGCACACCATTGTCCCCATCGCGCACACCAGTGTCCCCATTTACACCAGAACTTTGCTTAAAGAACGTGTGCCCCTGCTTCTCAACTACCTTCTCCTGCGCCTGCTCCATCTGCTTGCCGTGGGCCCTCTGCATCTCCACGCGGGCGTTCTCCAGCTGGAGCCGGAACTTGGCCTGTGCAGCCTCCAGATCGCGTGAGGCCCTCTGCCTCTCCGCCTCCTGCTGCACAGCAGCATTTGACAATCTCCTCTCCAGTTCGGACACCGTCTGTGTGGAAAGAGCATCCGGTTTAGACTCCGCGAGTTCCAGTGGGAAAGTCCACGGGCTTCAGGTTCAGGAGGCAACAAAGTGTGGGTGAACTATTTCGATGTAAAGCTTTCGTGACTGCAGGGATTCATCTTCTTGGTTCTTTCGGATAAAGTCACGTAGAAGGGAAATGATAAAATAATAGAAATTAAAACACAATAAAATAATTCTCACGACGTTTCGGCCACAACGCCAGCATCCGTTCTCAGGTGAAGAACAGGTCTGTCGGGAACTTCAGACGCTGTCTTCTCGACAGACCTGTTCTTCACCTGAGGACAGCTGCTTGCGTTGTGGCCGAAACGTCGTGAGAATTATTTTATTATGCTTTATTTGTATTATTTTATTATTTCCCTTCTACGTGACTTTACCGAAAGAACCAAGAAGATGTGGATGAACTAATTGATGATTGGAACACAAAGGCAACGTGTGGTGGTAGTGGTCATGATTGATGATGATGATGGTGCTGCACCAGTGTTGAGCTCCCACCAGAGTAGTTCTCCTGGGACACTGTGTGGGCTATGTGCGCCCATCTGGTGGAGAAAGTGCAGATGATGAAGCCACTGCCAGCAGATGCAAGTTTCTCAGTAGGTCTCAATGTGAGTCTATAATTATCTATGTAAGTCTGTGGGTGACTGTGTGAGTCTATAGCTATATTTGTGGATCTCTAAGTAAACCTATGGGTCTCTATGCGAGTCTATGGGTCTCTGTAAGTGCATGGGTCTCTATGCTAGTCTTCGGGTCTCTATGTTAAGAAAGCGCTAATAATGAAGTCACTTCCAACATTTTCAAGTGTTTTAATAAACCCACCTGCACGCGTGAGTGCATGAGACTGGAAAATAGGAGGCAGGCAGGTATCTAAACCCATCCATGGCCTACCCTAGATTGACTTAACCATAAATGAGAGGTGGTATGTATGGACACCATCGTAAGGAAGACAAAGGCGGTCAGATGTGGTGCTGGGCACATCTCTTACGTGCTGTGCCGGTCCTTACAGGTGCTTACCAACAGAATTTACATTCTAGAAAGCTAAACAGCGGATATTTATTTTGTGTGTGTGTGATAAAACTCAATCGCATCTTCCGTTATGGCATTTCAGTGGTGCAGCGGTTCGCGTGCTGCGTAATGAAACCGACGATGAGAATTTGATTCCCTGCAAGTGATGTCTGAACCGGTCCTGTGCCTCCCCTTCACCAACTCGCACTGACCAGTGTGGCCAAACAAACCCTCACGACAGACAGCATGTGGAGGCCTTCATGGAACTGTGGACTGACGAAAAGACTGCATATGCAGGAAAGGCACGGACCCACGCAAACATGAATTTGGCAAGATCGCCTTGTAAATGAGACACATCAATGTCTGTGAATTTGCATAATTATGTTATAATGCATGCAAATCGTGAATAAATTTTTATATCAATTCAGCCCGTTTTTACCATAGTAGAATTTTAATAGTTTAACATACACCACTATCAAAATGTAGCAAAAAAAAGATTGTGCCACACAACCTGCAGTCCACCCAGACATACAGTACAGTACTGGATGGAAGTGACCACAAGTGAATCGCTTAAAAATGTGTCTATAACCTTTGCAATCTTCCCAATGTGTATTTCATAATGTTTCCACATAAAGCAGAGGTGAGATACTTTTTTTTCCCGAGGGCCGAATAAGACTTACAAATACTTTTTGGCGGCCACACATGAACACACACACACGGCCTGTTGGCTATATCCCTACAGTCACGAAAAGTTCAAATCTAGACACACACACACTTCTTTCATTTCTGTCACTGTAAGCAAACCCTTACAGTGACAGAATTGTTGCCAGGTAAAAAAAATATTTCCTTTCTATTACCTGATAAGTGCATGGGTTGGACCAACCCATGAGCTGTCTCGGGTGTGGACCAATCAACTTCAAGGACAGTGCATATATTATCAGAGTTATGGTTTTTGTTTGCATTATGGCTGCAGGTATTGTGGTCTATGCAAACATGACTTCTTGTAAAAAGGTGTCAGTTTTGTTGCCAGATAGAAGGGTAAAACACCAATTATCAAGTTGAAATTAAAATGAATTATCGGAAGGACGCTTTGCAATGACAGATGAATATCGCTTGTGGGCCGTTTCAAAGTGGTAGGTGTTCCGTGTGCCCATGGGCCAAACGAAAATAAAGTCATGGGCCTGGTACGGCCCGTTGGCTATAGGTTCCCTACCCCTGACGTAACGTGCATGCAAATCGTATGCAAGGTACCGAGTAAAACCAGCAATGAGTGAACGAGGTCTTTCAGGTTATTATTGGCTTTGTAAATCTGTAGAGTAAGTCGCTGCCCCGTTGCTGGAACAAAACTAATTTGAGGCATATATTTCAGATCGGTATATTTTAAACAATATGCGCTCTAAACTGACATTCCAAAACGATGACGTTTTTGTCTATTATCCAGCTGGGAGAAGGACAACATGATGTCTCATGCCCCCATCCATGGGTGGAGTTTTTCTGGTGGGCATGGGAGGAGCAAGGCCCCCCAGAAAACTGGACACCTTTATTATATGCACCTGCTATTCCTAATGAGAGGTACAAAGCGAAACCCTGTCGCCCCCACCCCAAAGATAGAAGTCAAACTCCGCCTATGCCACTATGACATAGTGAACGAGTAGAGCCACCACAAAGGCCAAATTACCTGGAGGTGCTATAACTTTCCCAGCCGACAGGAGCAGACCCCCCCCCCAACCCCAAAAAAAATTAACCCGTAAAAACAAAGTTTTTCACTATAAATCCTTTATATGCGTGGCGGCTAGAGTCCTCTCGTCCTCTGGCTTGAGATGGCTGCCACCTATGGGTCAGATGATTGCCTGCCACCATTAAGCAATTGGTAATTAAATATAATTTATTTTTTCCTAAAAAGTGTAAAATTTTTGAAAACATTTTTCACGAAAATAAATTGTCACGCACAACGAGTCTGTGTGCAAAATGTCAGCTCGATTGGATCACGGGAAGTGGGTTAAAAAACGACCGAAAGATTTGCACGGTCGTAAGCGCGCAAGCAAGCAAGTGAACTTAATATGAAGGATTTAAAAAATGTATTTGCAGGGAAAAGCGTAAAGAGCCACCACGTTCAGATTGCTCAACCAAATGTGTCAGTGTAAGACTTCCAGACGTCCAAGCCAGGTGTGGCCGAATCGATTTAACGCTAATTACCCTGTAAAACAACACCAATCACTTCAGTTAACTGCATCAACCACACCTGACGCGTGTGAAACTGAGAAACCCAGCATGGCGCTCTTTGACCAAAAAGCTTGGACCTTAACATTTGCGCAAAAGGCACGAAATTCGAGAAATCGCAGGCGTCGGCTTAATGCGGTGAAATATTAAGGGCACTACACTGTAAATGCATACCAATGACATCATCATCATCGCCATCATCAAAACAAGTGTGGTTGGTTGTATCTGTTGGTTATTAGTGTCTTCTTAGAACCTATGTATATTATTAGACCATACACAGCCGCCAAACATCAAATGTTTGATACTGGTCCAACTATGATTATTTATTCATCTTTCAGGTTTTTTTGTTCAAAGTCGTGTGATCATTCTGTTGGTAACAACTTCTGGTTGTCACGCGCATATGCATAGACACACTGCAGATTTAGTTTGACTGACTGCCGGCGCCAAGTTTAAAATAAACTACGAAGGTCCAGACAACATTGAGATGGGCAGTAGAGGTGTAACGAAACAACAACGCATTGATAAACATGAAATAGTATGCGCACAATGCATTAATCGAATTGCATGTGTACAAACATCGATCTTTATCAATTCGTATATGCTGCACTAGCTTTACTACCCGGCTTCACCCGGGACTTGGATTCACCACGCACGGCCGCCTTTGTCTCCCCATTGGCGATGTTCACACACCACACCAGTTACTCGTTTGAGGCTGAGTCGACCTAGGCGAGGCCCAGAACTGGTTATCGCACTCGGGTTGCCGGGTTCGTAGCGTGGCGCGCTAACCACAACACTACATTGCGTTACGCTTCCACGTGCGCGGGTCACATGACAGATTTGACGTCACAGCTCACTTGCTGTGCAACAAATATATGCATTATTTTTATAATTTTTGCATGGTGTACAGTCTGGAAAGTACCCACATGGCAAATTTCAAGTTTGTTGCATGTCGGGAAGTACGCTCAACATTTTGAACAGACAAACATATTCACAACTTTTCCTTTTATATATATATGGAGATGTAAGGCTTCACATGACCCTTCAGACATGAGTGGCCACTGCATGTACAGCAATGTTAAAAAAGGGTATATAGTTTTCGATTTAAAGCTTTCGTGACTGCAGGGATTTATCTTCTTGGTTCTTTCGGTAAAGTCACGTAGAAGGAAAGTAATAAAATAATAAAAATAAAACATAATAAAACAATTCTCACGACGTTTCGGCCACAACGCAAGCAGCCGTCCTCAGGTGAAGACCAGGTCTGTCGGGGAGACAGCGTCTGAAGATGAATCTCTGCAGTCTGAACATTCAGACGCTGTCTCCCCGACAGACCTGGTCTTCACCTGAGGACGGCTGCTTGCGTTGTGACCGAAACATCGTGAGAATTATTTTATTGTTTTATTTTTATTATTTTATTACTTCCCTTCTACGTGACTTTACCGAAAGTCTTAAACTGAATCACGACTCTGAATCATGACAATTCATTGAATCACCTCTGGTTGCTAGTGCCAGGCCAATCCTCCATAACACCGACGATGATACAGACCCCACAAGGTTCTCGTGTAAGAAGAGTTGACTTAGGGGACGAATCAAGTTCAGGTATTAGCTGCCACAAGGTCTGCTCAAGGCCAACTCTTTTATCTAAGTGGCTAGGATCAGTGTTAAGTGTGCTAACCATTTTAAATCCAATCCTCATTAACACAAATATCCGTCGTATGGCCTCTTCATGCTGCTGTGGCAAGTGCTGTTAGCGAGCACCTATGAGGGTTGGTATGGTGTACAAGGAGGCTGTGTGGCTAACTCCATGCCTGGCCACATATAAATACAAAGAAAAAATAACAGCCACCATTCGCCACTAAGTGGCCGTGAAGTCATCACGGCGCTTGAGCCAGGCTACGTGCACTTTGAGGCCACCTGAATTGTGGAAGGCTCACTGACAAAAGTTCAAAGGACAGACTTAGGTGCCATGGGTTGACTGAGATGAGTGGCAGAAGCAACACCTGTGCTCCCTACTATGCCAACTTGCTGCGTTTGAGCCACCAGGCGCTCCGCTCGTTGTTGTGAGCGCCACTCCTCTGCCCTCCGTTGTTGTTGGAAGGAATCTGCCTCCAACTGCCCAGTAGTGTTCTTCACGAGCCTCCTCCATAAAGGCCGATGTTGACACCGCTGATACCAGTCTTCGGCAAGTCAACTCAGCTCCACATCCTCCTATACCATTTCAGCCCATCTCTTCTCTAGCCTGTGCCGTGCCTGTTTAGCCCCCTCTATCCGGTTAAACATTAGCTGTTTGGGGGCAAGTGGTGGATGAGCATGCGGGCTATATGACTCAACGAACGCAGCTTTGCCTGCCAGAGGGGTTCACTCATAGGACTGTGTCCAGATCTTTCAAGGATCTGTGAACACCTCACACAATCCAGCCTGCTCTCCAACTCCTTCCTATAGTGAGAAATAATTACCAGATCGTCGGCATACATAACATGGTTGACCAATAGAGAGCCATCCCTTAACCACAGCAAGGCATAGATCAGCTTCCCACTGTATTTGTTCCAGATGGAAATTCCTTTGCTACAACCATGGAAAGCGTCTCGAACTACATAGTCGAAAAATGTTATATAATTTAGGAGCCAGAGGACGTCTCGGTCGCACCCCAAGGTGAATAGGGAATGCCTCCGACTCCCGGCCACACAAGCTTTACCTGGGCCTGAATGTCCTTATGTATGTATATTGAACTTCTTTCATACCGTACATAACTAACCATGCTAATCGGAGGTGCGGGAAGACAACAAACTAAACACAAAAAGCAGTTTTAAAGAAATTAGTTTTCAATCTTGATTGTGAGCAGAGAGTTAGGGACCCAGAAACACCAAGACAAATATCCCCATATAGCCTTAACAGACTTTTGGGGAAAGTGCTTTTAGCAAGCACCTATGAAGGCCAGCACAGCACACGAGAGGGTGGGTGGCCAGCACCACACCCAAAACACATGCACAAAAGTTCAGCATTTCAGAACATAAATGGGTTTTTGGCACACGCAAAATACCATTTTAATAACAGAACCCTCAAGCAGAAAAAATACACGTTGTTGCAATAGTTTTATGTATTTTAACCATTCTGAAACCAAAGCAAAACCGCTGGCACAATATTGACACGTGCATTCGCTTTAATGTGCCTAGTGATCAATTTATGCCGAGTGCAGTTCTGCATAAATATAATGTGCACAGAGACTTAATCCGTGATCATTAAAAGCATTTCCATTTTATTCAGTATGCTGGGGAAAATTGTATAATCCAAAAAGGTAAATCCATGTATGAATTACTTTGATGGCCAGTCTCACTGCAGTCAGGTCAATGGGGGCTCGCGACTTAATCATGCCATTTATGTGACCAACGTTACTATGAGGCTTTAGTACCCTCACGTGAAGCCTGGTCTGCTTCGGCACCCGTCGACATGCCCCACACAGCTCGGAACGGTGCACGTCGACAGCTGCAGTCAGGAATACAGGGCTTGACCGCACAAACATTTCCGTCGGGCGACACCGACACACTCCGTTCCATACTGCGTGTTGACGGCGACCGTAAAGAAAACTTTATTTCACTTCATAATGCCAAGTCTGGCCACTCCATGACAGCCCAACTCTGTCGAGACTGCAGTGCAGTGCTTGGACCCATTCAGTTGAGTGCTACACGGGCTACAGAAGCAAATGAAAACAGGTTTTGTGGTTCCATTTGAGTGATGACAATTCCACATTCCCAAAGTGGGAACTATTCCCTTGAGAGGACGACTGCTATTGACTTCTCCGACAAAGTGGTACTCGATTCTTTTGGAACCATTTTAACGGGATGAGACTTAGTGGCAGTGTTTGGAACATTAGTCATGAAAATCAATTGCAAGCCCTCGCAACAACATGACGAGTACAATTCTCATTTAAAATTGGATAGACTGCGAAAGGCGAATATTTAAAAGCAGCAAGGACAAATTTCAATTGCCGAAGTACATCCAATTCCATGGCGACTCGGACATAACGTAGATGTGAAGAAGAAAAAAATCAGCATTGAAAAAACCTTCGGTACAACCATATAATGAAGCATAGCATACAAAAATAAGAAAACCTCAACTACATGTTTTAACCTAGGACACATATAAGGTTACATTATTATTATGATACGCATTTCGGAATGGAGAGCACAGCTTGCATATGCAAGACGACCGCGGCATGCACACCAGCTCACAGTATGCCCTGTGAATGGCAAGTCCAATAATGTATCTGCCTAAGCGATAGAGATTAAAAGGATAGAGCATTTGCAAAGAGCGTGAGCGGTGATGGTGTGACAGTCACAGCTTAGCGAAAGCTGCTATTTCAATTCGGTGCAACGAGAGCAGGCAGAGATGCGCCAGCTACTGTACGGGAAAATATAAAAATCTGGGACACGAGCAGAGAGTGGATTGTGATACGCAGAAACCAAAAGACAAAAAATACAAAAAAACATCAAACAGAGCCTGTGAGTGAAGCCGATTAACAAACACCGTGCGCTGCTGCGTGTTGTGTTGCATTGCAATTTCTGCACTCCCTGCATGAAAAAACGATTGCTAAATATTTACTGCAAAAGGCGCATGATGCACACAGTACACTGCAATGTACGTTTATGTACTCCACTGTGTCCATTGCCATGAAAATAATAACAAGCCTTCGGTAGGTCACATTCACGCTCACAGATTAAATATTTTGGCAGTGGGTAAACGCACACAGTGCGTTCTCACGCTGAATCATAATTGATCCACAGACACTGGCTTTATCCCGCAGTGTTTTGTGAACCCAGCACGATTATCACCCTACTTGCATCCTTAATCTGACGATGCCTATGATATCGCTTGTGAGATTTACAAACCAAGTGATTGCAAAGAATCAAAATTACATTGGCTGTTGAGAAGCCAGTTCTCCCATACGGTCTTGCAATCACATGCATTACCATAATATACAGTATTTTGATATAAAAAAAACCTTCCCAACCTCACTAAATTATAAACAGATTCCACACAGCAACGAAACATGCTGCAATGCACAACACCTCTGAAGTCGCGTCAGAGCACAGAGATTTGCGCAAAATTATTTTACCAACGCGAAAAAAGCTGCCGTTGTGGGAAAATAAATCGGAAATGTACTGTCTGCGTGGTGATGCAAAATAAAAAAAAAGTGGGACAGGAGACAGTGCAAGAAAGACAGACGGCAAGTAAATTTTGGCTTTGCCTGCGATCCCTTTTATCCGAAAACCCAGCTTCTCCCCTGGCACTGCTGAAGCTGAGATCTGACTGCAAACATCACTTTGATTTAGAGCCAATTACCCCGCAACACACTTTGTGGGGCAACAACAAAGTGAATATTTGAAAATGTGATGAAACGTGCCTCTGAAAAATGGGATGGGGTATAGAGAGTCGAGAAAAAAAGCAAAGCAGGAAAAAAGCGACGGGAAAAAAGCAAAAAAGTACAAAATAAAATTAAAAAAAGGAAAATGACTTAAAATGAATGTCAGCTATCAACAGGGTTCCAAAGACCATCAAAACCTCAGGGGTGTGACAAAGGCTAATTAGAGCTCTTCACGATGTTTTTTTTGAAATTATATATTTATCCGTTTTAAAACGCACACGTGCACGTATATTTCTTATTTTAGATGCACATCTCGGACAGAAACAAGCAGAGCGGGTCATGGGCACTGACAGTGCGAGCACGACCGGCGGTGATCTCCGAGCAGCGCTATCCCACCGCGGTACGATCCGCCATCTGTCAAAAAGGCAGCGGAAAAACGCTCCTTCATCGCCCCTCTCGGCAGCAGCCACTTGGAGGCGGTCACGTGACAAGCCTGCTGGCGGCCATGTTGGCTTCCAGTGTTACGATCCCCACACCAATGGACAATTAAATAAATAAAGCACTGGAATTGGGGCATGCGGGGGGGAAAAAACACAAACAAAAACAATCGCAATACTCGTAACTCTTGCCTAAATTAATGATTTAAATTTCTTTAAATGACCGCTGTGGAAATTTTACGCAGCGCGACAAAATGTGCACATGCAGGGGAAGGGAAAAAATATGGCGCGGACTCAGTCCACTGCAACAGCGCGCAATTAGCTCACAAAAACAGCGCCGCCGCGTATTTAGGTAACATTTTAAGCAAAGCACCCCGATTCGAATCCGACACTCAAAATGAAATGTAAAAATGTGCCCACCTGCCAGGACAGCGAAATGTGCACAGAGTCCAGCAGCCTGCAGCCATTGTTCGCGTCCTCCTAACCTTGGCCACCGCCAACGAGCCAAAAGCCCGCCGCTTTCTTACCACCATTCGTGTCGCCCGATCTTTTCCACTACAAATAATTAGGCTACTGTTGCGCGGGATTATCGATATTCCTTGCCTGTATATGCTCTCGGCAGGAGGCCGCACTCTGCTCGGCATGTCGCTCGCGTGCGCCGTGTCTGCACCTACGAGCGGCTCCATAGCCCCGCCCGCTGAACGCCGCATCAGAGGCTCGGCGCGAGGGCTCCCGTAGCACCAGGAGGCTTCGTCGCAAGCCGGGCCTCACAAGAAAGGGGCCTTTTGTTAAAAATCCCTGCAGTTTATGGTTCCACGTAATCAGATTTATCCATCTATGAAAAAATAAGCGTCATCTTGGCTTTTTGTCGGGGGGAGCCGTCCTGCTGGTGCCCAGCAACATCTAAAGCCCTCGTGCAGGCAGGAGGTGCTAAAGAGCGTCCGTGCACCCTTCCTTCCTTCCTTCCTCGTGCGGCCCATGCTGCCCCTTCATTTAGCGTTTCTGGGGAACCGCCGTCCAGAAAAACATAACAGCACGGCAGGGTATTCTCAGCAGAAATCCAAAGCCGCTTTTTTGTCTGCGCTGTTCGGCAGGGCCATTGCGTCAGGTTACATTCGCGCAAGCATCTGAAACCCTACAGCGCATGAAAATAGAATTTGGATCTTCGCACGTATCAAGCTGCGTACCGCTTCGAGTTTTCGCATCCCGCTGCGTGCAGAAACAGTATTTCTCAGCGCACTCGCCGGAGTTTGCAAAGCCCTGCTGCGCTACAAAGCGAAATAACGCTCATTTCGGCTCACAGCCTCCATCGATGGAAGCTCCCCTTCGCGATTGCCAGTCCTGCCGGAATAAAATCCACAATTTTCTGACGCGGTCACTTCCTTTTTCCGAAATCCTGCTGCGCAGAAAAATGGCGCCCAGCGACGCAGTTGCTCAGATTTCGAAATCCTACTGCGCTTTATAAATGTTAAGTAAAAATCGTTTTACTATTTTAACTGCGCACCTCAGATGCCCTAAATTGGCACGCTGTGCATTTCCAACGAGGTTTTTACAATATACTTTTCAAGAACGGCGAAAAAAATACGATCGCAAACTAATATTGAACGCGGCTCGCGGAAACGCAACCTACGCCGGCAGGAAGCAGGTTTGGACTAAGGACAAATGCGTCAATTAAAGATGGACGGAACGCAAGTTGAACCCCTTAAAATATAATTTATGCACTGAAATGCAGGTGACGAACGTTTCAACTATTCTCACATTGCGCATGCTGAAAAGAATGCTTTGCAAGTGAATTAAATTATAAATGTATCGAATGTTCGTTGTTGTAATGAATGACTTTTTAAGAAACAAAAATTGGAAAATGGTGGCTTTTATAGAGTGTGCGTAAATATGAATGGATTGCACATGTAAAATTACGTAACTTGTGACCAAACAATCGCTGCAGTTTTTCACGTATTAATGATTTGGATTTTAAAAGTGTTGTGGACCTGTCGATGCACTTGTGAACGGCTAAACATTCTTGTTTGCTAGCTTACTTGCGATAGAAGTGTCACATCAACTTTGGCACAACTTCAATCCACCTAGGACACCCCATCCCCACCCCAGAGCTCCACAGTCGAGGAGGTAAGCCAATGAAAGGAGACGACAGTCCACATGTCACCTTAGCTAGACACACACACACAACAACAACAACAACACTAAAGTCAAATGCACAGAAGAGCATGTGAATTTGTTTGGGAAACATTTGAAAAGTTTTCCCAGTGTTAAGAGACGCAACTTGCTTAACCCATCAACGAAGTGTACTACGATGCACAGAGGGCACATAAAATGCAGAATTTTGTAGAACACTGCCGCATTGCTGTACAATCCAAGAATATGCAATCTTTCAGTTTCAGAGCACAAAACTCTCCCTTATTTGAATCAACAATCCAACTTAATTTAGTGAATCACTTTGTGTGCAGATATTCAGGCATTCTATGTACAATGTCAGAATAACATCAACTTTTCTGATTTGGTATAGTTTTTCTGGAGACGGCTACTTTAGATATCAACACTCAATGCACAATAGCTCAGTGTTGCCGCTGGTGTTGTGGGACTGAATATTTCCCTAGGCGGATACGCATACTTCTGGATAGTGTCCTCGGGTTGGGGGCTAGGGGGGGCGCAAGGATAAAAGCTAAGGCTGAACACTAACCGTGCTGTTCCAACATAACACCCTAAAATGTTCTCATTACTTGCCCAAAGTGTGTGTTTGGAAGTCTGTTTGTGTTCACATGTTTCCTAGAACGGTATGTTTATGACTCTGAAGTACTGCCACATATTTGAAGTTATTCGCAAACTTTTCCATTATGTTTTTTTCCTCTCAAATTTTTCAACTTCAGTTTAATATCCCTGCTCTCTTTAGATGACATTTAAAATCGAAAAAGCAAAAGGTTTCGCTAATTTGTTTTCCTTAATTCGCTTTGCTGAGTTTTAGTTTCACAAAACTTCTGTCAATATTGTCTATGCAGCTGACTGTAATAGCCTGTCACAAGAAATGCCAATTTAAATTGTGGTTACTGCTCAAACTATTTTACATGACCACCAAGCTCAAAACTTTACAGTCAATGCTACACGGTGATTAACATGCTTTTCAATACATTGGTGGAACGTATTATGGTATTCATTTAAGAACCTTACGTTACGTGTGAAGCTATATACATCATAAGTTAAGTGTTGAACTGTATTTAACTGCATCATTTCAACGACGTCCTTATTGTTTGAGTGGACGATTTAGTTTTATGCCTATGTATAGGCTGGAAATTATTTCGTCCCACCCCGCCCATTTTTACTTATCCCAAAACTTGATTTGCCGTCTCAGTGCTTCCTCTCTTGCTTTTGGGAGAAGAGATAAATATAACTCCGACAAAAGAGTGAATTGCGGCGAATAAATAAACAAAAAGTGTTCAACCAAAAAAGCCGAGCGCGTGCATCATGCATGCGTGTCACAGGAGTGAGTGAGGCCCTCTTTGTAAAGTTAGTTGGCGTGCAATGCATGTTTGTTCATGCCTATCCATACAACTTGCTACCCTAAGCAATGAAAACCCTAAGCCAGTGTGTTTTGACCATGTGGGTCATGACCCTTTTGGTAAAGAGGGCTTTGATGGCCCACTTTTGGTGTGTGACCTTACCAGCAGAGAAGGGTCACTCTAAGCCATTACTTATAGTCGCCCACATCACACATGTCAAAGCCATGTGACTTTAACCCCACGACCCTCTAAACTGTCCTAGAGGCTTATTTGCAAAAAAATGTTTTAACCCCCATTGAATCACAAAGTAAATCTAAATTGAAGTCAGCTGCCAGTCCTTGGGATAAGTTATTCGCATGCACGTGGATATGTTTAATCACTCGCTTAAAAATACTTTAAACGTAAATCTAAATTTGATATTTTATACACTGTACACTTGTGCAGTTAATGACAATGACTGTTATAGCTTGAGGACTAATGTGGTTAGGGCACTTCAATTGTAATGTAAATATTACGAGCTCAATCCTAGTTGTGGGCACATAAAATTTGTACCAATTTGTGGGAAATCAACAGTGTTTGTCCAATAAAGGTAGGCCCCGACTATGGGAATGTGGAATGTCCACCTGTGACTCAAGGCCACAACCAGAGACGAGCAGGAATATACCTAGAAGACACTAAGACTCGCGCCCATTCGGACGACAGAGGTCACGGAGGTAACAGTTGTGGTGACTTTCTAATACCAAACTATTTGTATAGCTACGAGTGTTAGAAATAGATGACTCGCTTCGAAGTAAGTAAGCGTCATCACAGCACTGTGGTACTAATTTTGTATATATTAGCACTTTAACAGGGATACTTAGCTACAGAGCCAAACTATTACTGTCATATATATTATGAAGAATACTGTTTTAGGAACAAAATGCTTGAATAATGATGTGAGATGGATCATACTGTGTCAATTTATGGAAACGCCTTTATTTCTCAAGTCCAATTTGTATAAAGCATCTTCCTGTGTCAAAGTGGACATATCATGGCTGATGATGATGACGACACAAACATAATACAACTTTATGATAACTACCATTGGAACCTCATTTGCCAGTAAAAAATATGATCATTGATTTTTTACCCTTCTATCTGGCAACAAAACTGACACCTTTTTACAAGGAGTCATGTTTACATAGACCACAATACCTACAGCCATAATGCAAACAAAAAACATAACTCTGATAATATATGCACTGTCCTTGAAGTTGATTGGTCCACACCCGAGACAGCTTTCCTTAGAGCCTAGTCTCACATGAGTTGGACCAGATGACGCCAAAAGGCGTCATCTGGTCAAAAGGCGTCATCTGGTCCAACGCCAAAAGGCGTCATCTGGTCCAACCCATGTGAGACTAGGCTCACATGCAGATAGAAAAATAAAAATAATAATAAGAAATAAAGTGAATAAAATACTGTAGCCTGGTTCTTCATCGGAGTGAGTGTGCTGGCAGTCTATAATGTAGACTGTAGCCTGGTTATTAAATTTGGTGAGTGTACTGGCAGTCTATAATGTAGACTGTAGCCTGAAAGAAAAAAACAGCCACGACGTTTCGATCGCAACACAAGCGGTCGTCATCAGGAAAAGGGGGGTTAGCCTCTAAAGGCAAACTGTTTATAAAGGTTTGGAGTTGGGCATAGCCCAAGTGTCTCAGCGGCACCAGCAGCAGCATGGGTGGGGCAGGTAATGCCAATGCTGGAGAAAACAATGGCACCGGCAGTGGGTCTACACCAATCAAAGGGCTGCCAGGCAATCACTGCACCCCACTCCACACACCCACACTGATGACGGTGGAGGATTATTGACAAGAAAACACAAGTCAAGTCATGACCCAAAGTGGTTGATGACATCTTTCCAATGATTGCTGAGTTTATCACCATCCTCTCGGTTGAAATTGTGTCTGTATATATGGATGGCTTCATGAACGAATCTTAGAGAAATCAATTTCGTGTGAGCCAGCCGCATTAAAATGGTGATCAGCCACGGCAGAAGTATTGGGCCTACAGTGTTTCAAATCTGCCTTATGCTCACGAATACGGTCCGAGACATGTTGCTTAGTTTCCCCAATGTAACTGCTGCCGCAGATACAGCTTAGTTTGTAGATGCTAGGACATAGCATGTCAGGATTCTTGTCCTTCACAGATGGAATCAGATCACAAATGTTATGTACTGTGTTAAATCGGACCTGGATCTTGTGTTTGTTCATGATCTTCTTGGTTCTTTCGGTAAAGTCACATAGAAGGGAAATAATAAAATAATAAAAATAAAACATAATAAAATAAAATTCTCACGACGTTTCGGCCACAACGCAAGCAGCCGTCCTCAGGTGAAGAACAGGGCTGTCGGAAAGACAACGTCCCATTCGGATGCTGTCTTTCCATTCGGACGCTGTCTTTCCGACAGCCCTGTTCTTCACCTGAGGACGGCTGCTTGCATTGTGGCCAAAACGTCGTGAGAATTGTATTTTATTGTTTTATTTTTATTATTTTATTACTTCCCTTCTACGTGACTTTACCGAAATAACCAAGAAGATGAATCCCTGCAGTCACGAAAGCTTTAAATCGAAATTTGTTCATGATTTTAGAAATCTTTTTGGTTACCCCTGCTATGTATGGCAAGGTGATGGTTTTGATTGGATCCTCAGATGGCTCCTTCCTCACGGTTGGGGTAATGGCTTTGCGGATTGTGTAGTCAGAATATCCATTCGCCTTGAGAGCTTGGTGTACATGTATGAGTTCATTGGTTAGGTGTTCATGGCCGAAGATACATTGAGCTCTATGGTGTAGCGTTTGATGAGGAAATTCTTCTGAGATGGATGGTGGTGGGAATCAGGTTTTAGGTAGGCGTCAGTATGGGTTACTTTCCTGTAGACAGAATGGCCCATGCAGCCATCTGATCTCTTTTTGTTTAGGACATCCAAGAAGGGTAGCATGCCATCCTTTTCTACCTCCAAGGTGAATTTGATGGGATGGTGTATGGAATTGATGTGGTTGAGGAATTGGTTCAGAGCTGGTCGGCCATGTGGCCAGATGACAAACGTGCCATCCACGTACCTCTTCCACAAGGACGGGCGTAGATGGATGCCTGGATGGCATCCGTCTCAAATTTTTCCATGAAAATATTGGTGACAACCGGAGACAAGGGAGAATCCATTGGGGTGCCTTCAGTTTGTTTGTAAAATGTTCCATTCTCAACGACTGAGAGCGGCTCCCTGTTGGCCACTCTCTCGACCCTGCCCCGCTCAATACAGTGTACGCCGAGTATGAACCGGGAGCCGAGAATTTTGGAACAAAAAAAAATCAAAAATCTCTTGCTGCGTTGTGGTCCGGGGACCTATATAGGGAACTCATTTTTTGAGTGAGGTAGTTAACATCTCCACACCGTGGCACCCTCCGGTAAATATATTAACTTATTTTTTCCCCAGGTTCTTCCGGGAAGCAACACACGCCCTCCCCCCCTTCCCTATAGAGGCCTCCACACACATATAAGACTTTCCAGAAGGTGTTGGATGTAGTCTGATGCAATTCTGCTACCTAAAACATGTAACATGTATTATATGAACGTTTCTTTGCTGTTTTCAGAAGTACATGTCTTTGAAGTGGTGTTAGAGTTATGCATTTAAATATTTAAAACATTTGAACACTCATGGCCTGACGTTAAGTTGATGCTACTGTTGTTTGTGCCATATTCTGAACCCTCTCACATACAGTATACAATTCTTAGAATCTCATTCTCAAAAGCTTTTCATCATTCTTCAAAAAATATAAGTCAGTTGAGTGCTTTAACTTGCTGGGAAAACCAACGTTAAGGCTTCCACATTTGCATGGTTCAATGCAATCTATCGGACAAATTACTGTTATATAAATGTAACTTATATCTTAGAACTGCTCCCGCCTGCATGTCCACTCTTCACCAACTTGACCAGGGTGGTGAAGTATGGTCAAAAACCCCCCATTACTGACAAGGCGTAGGGAGGCCCTCATCCAGCAGTGCAGTGACAAAGGGCATTATCATTTTATTACGTCATTGCTTTTTAGTGCATAACGCACATAAATGTATGCAGTAAACCCTCCAAACAGCAAATTACCCTTTCTTCCATTGACAGTTGCCGGTAAAATTGTGACATTGACACAGCCTCATTGGGCGCTCCTTGGGCTGGCGTCACTGTGTGGGCTAGCAGGGTGGGGCTGGCAAACAATGGGACGGGGTGACCCACACCTGCCACCCTTCGCCTGCTCGGCGCTGACAAACAGCAGTCAGCTACTCACCGTGAGTTGGCTTGGGAGGGAAGCTCCCACCCGCCCCCCCCCCCCCAAGCTGGTGTAGAAGACAAGTGACACTGTCAGAACATGCAACTAAAGTCACAAGGCTGGGGAAATGCAATCTGCTACGGTACAAATGTCAGCAATATGCCAACTTATGAATCAAACTAATTCCGAAGAATTAGGGTTGAGAGCTGAACTAATGTTGCTCTTTCCATGAACACGGTAGTCAGAGAGTGCAATTCACATCATGATTGAGAGCCAATTATCCCTGGAGAAGCACTGAAATCTGGAGACGCTGATGAACTAAATACATGCGTAATATGTACATAGTGCTCTCTGCTGAACTGACATGGCCCTCTGGAAACACGTGAATCAAAGCGGGAGTTTTCAAGTGACACAAGAGGTAGTTGCAGCCATGCAAATATATCAATAGAGCTGAATTTGAACTCATGACCTTATATTGTTGCCTTTAAAAAAAACTCAGATAAAATATTGTGATCCTGAAATGCAGTGTAAAATATTTTTGTAGGTAGAGGAGCATAAGTTCTCACTTATCTCTCACATTCTGCCCAACATGGAATCACAATAATTAACTCATGCTTAACCTACATATTGAAAATGTGTTTCAATTTTACTACTTCAGCAGTATTCAATGAAACCCGGGCTTGAAGAAATGACTTACAATGAACCGATCCATGACACCAACTCATAAATGGCACGTCCAGAGTACTAAATAAACAATGGCAGCTCAACCTCATGGGAAGTGAGAGTTGCACATCGAAAACTCCTATTCATTAATGACCATGTCGTCCATTGAATTAACCTGCATTAACAAAAGGGCATGGAGCGAGCGGTGTTGCAGTGATTAGCGCCCGACGCTATGAACCTAGTGGACCTCAGCGTGGTAAATGCAGACATGTGTGGTATACGTGTGCAGAGCAGTGGCACCGTTATTAGAACATTGTACCACAAACTCAGTCATTGTGTGATGTTCTAAAACAGTTAAGTGCAATGCAGTGCCATCAAAATTATGCAAGTATGAACAAGGCAGATCCTTCAATGGCACTCCATGAGTGAGTGAATGAACACGTCATGGTGGCGAGTCGTGAAATACCTCGCGTGGTATACAGGAGGTCGTGGGTTCGATCCTGACCCTGACACCCATATATTTGGAGTTTGCATGTTCTCTCTCCCCGTGGTCATGTGGATTTTTTTTCCGGGTCCTCCAGTTTTTCTCTCCACATATAGAAACATGCGTTTACAGTATGAGGCTGCAATAAATTTCCACGTGATAAGTCACTTCGTTGAGCTATCATTTGTGGCCAGGTGCCTTCTGAAAAATGGCTGTATTGCTCAGTGGGCCTTACCTGGGAATATAAAAAGTAGTTAAAATAGTTTTAAATGAATGGTGTGATTCTGCAATTACCTTCGCCTCTCGTTTCCTCCTCTCCTGGAAGTGAGACTCCTGCTCCATGGCGGTGGCTCGCAACCGAGCCTCCAGGCTTTCCATCTCCTCCTGGTGCAGTTTCAAGAGCCGCTCTTTGTCCGCCCCGTGATGCTGCAGGGCCAGCGTCTTGTCCTGCTCCTGCTGTAGGCGTAGCTCCACGATCTGGACACCCAGGGAAGACGGCGTTTGCATGATACTATTTCACGCAGCAAAACATGAATGCCCTCTAGTCCGATTAGCAAGGTTGGCCCTACTCATCTTGTCACATTATTGTCCTTGTACTCTGATCAGTCTGGAGGTGATCTGCCCGAGCCAACTTGCACTGCAGGGAATGCGTAGTTTAACGATGAATTGTGTTTGTGTAATGTTTTAAATAAAATTCACGTGACAGTTGTTTTTGCGCCGATTTCTATTTGCTTCATTGTTTTACTTTTGTAATTTTGATAACCTGAGTAACTCTTGCAAATGAGACTATTCTGGTCTCTTCAGTTCTCTCCAAGTGAAATAAATACACTTGAACTTGACCCGACCCTGGAGAGGGCTGGGACAGATGAACATCGTGGACAACCAATAGTACAGATAGTCCCCGAGTTACGATGGTCCGACTTGCGATATTTCGATCTTACGATGGCGATACGATACGATGGACAGAATCTTGGTGAGTACAGTACAATATGATACGTTACGATACGTCCAATGCATGTATGATACGTAGCTTTAGCAATTTCATTTTAGGGTTACCACGATTCAATACGTTCAATGCATGTAAACAGTTTTTATAGCGGATAGGATTGTTTCCTGAAAAAACTTTCTATTAAATTGCAGTTCACATAGGTAGGCTAAGAATTTACCTTGATTTTTTTTTACTTTACATCTTACTGTGCAATACAGTATTGTAATTAATAAATACATACAGTATATAGTTTATACAGTACGGTACTGTAAATTTCTCTGTTTTGCTAAATTATCACCATTCTTTAAGACTCCTGGGTAGGCTAGGCCATCTTCGACTTACGATATTTTCAACTTACGATGGGGTCGTCGTAACGCATCCCCATCGTAAGTAGAGGACTGCCTGTATAGGCTAAGGGATTAGGCGGTGGGTAGCAGAAGAAAATGTAGTGGCCATTCATTGCTGTACCGTATTTCCAGGCTCCCACACCGATGCTCCCCAACATTACTAACCCACACTTACCAGCGTGGCGGAGACATGTGGTCAAATAGGCCCCCGCGACCTGCACGGCGTGGAGAGGCCCTCACTGATCCAACACGTGTGTTCATATTTAGATTCAGTCTCAAGTAAAGACTTGTGTTGTGTATATATCTTGAATTTCTTTTGCACAATACGTAGCCAACTATGATAATCGGAGGTGTTAGCGACGAGATTTTAACTGAAACAGCTTTCATATATGCAATTACAGAGGCTGATGACACCAGACTTCCCCTCCAAGGGATCCTCTGCAATACTTGCCACACAATGGAGTACTTTCTTACCGTGTTTATGTGGTATAAATACACATAACAGACGTATTACTAAACATAGCATAACCCCTGCCGTAGAAATGTGTAATTCCACCTAAACACTCAAAACTACCGATGGAGACAAGCACCACCTCACACTTATTTCAACACAGCAAACTTTTGCCTCTTAAAACGTTTGACTGTATTACATCCAACATTGAGATGTTTCACAGCTCTGATTAATGCGGTTGGCTACGTGCTGTGCGAAAGACGTTCAACAAACGTAACAAAGCAATTCAGAAACAGGACGGTGCCGACCATGGAACTCGCTGGATAACTCTGCCGCCTCTCTCTCCAGCCTCGACCAGCCGCCAACGGCGGTTAATGCAACAATGGGCGAGCCACGGTGACGAGAGCGGTAGCCCCGTGGGAACCGCCAGCACTCTGCCCTCACTACCCTGGGGTGCTGGGTACCTGCTGCTCGTAACGCTGCCGCAACTGCTCCTGCTGTCTCGTGAACTCCTTCGCCTGCTTCTCCCGCAGTGACTTGGAGCGGGACAAGTCGCTCTCCACCTTCGTCATCTGCGTGGGTGATGGCATGAGCAGATAGGCAGGGCCAGTGTCACGAGTGCTGTCCCCTCACTCGCACGTCGGATGCTTTTGAGCACTCTCTCCAGTGCCCTCGCCCGAATGGCAGGGTACTCGATAAATGAGTGGCCAAACATCCCAAAAGTAGGACCATCCTAAGTAACAAAAATCTTGAAAATTCAATGGAAATTTCCTGAAAAAAATATAAAAATCTGTTAATTATAAGATATTTCAATTTACTGTTGGAAAAAGGCCTCTTGATGCCGTATCGGGTCATTGGGGTTGTTTTACCAGACTCCACCATGCTCGTCAGTGTAAGTTGGTCAATGGTGGTGGCCAGGACCAGCTCGGGTATCTCTCACTACCAATGTGAGCCGTGAGCAGGAATCAAATTCAGACTCCCAGGATCATCGAGTGGTGCACTCAGCACTGCGCGAACTCGCTCCACCACCCCACGGAACAATTATAATTATCGGTATTTCCATCATATTTACAAACATATATTTAAACGGCTATTATGGATGAAACAGCTAAGTTTGTGGAAAAAATTACACACACACACACACGTAATATACGACATGCGTAAAGTTTTACTTGTCCTTCCCCTGCACCTCCGATTAGCGCAGTTGGCTACGTACGAAGGTTTTCACAACATGCTCAACACTACTAAGAGCACAGCGCCTGTTTCCCTCCAGCGGTGTAAGGCACACGATAAATGACACTCGAGGGGAACATTAGTTTGGCTTACAATCAAACCACTGCGTGAGATGTTGTGAACGCACAACAGTATTTCACGTAGTTTGGAACTAAAATAACGCAAGTTAAACTTACGTGCGCCGAGTGCCACACTAAGGTTATGAGAACAAAGGGGAGAAAGGCAAGGTGACAGGCTTCGGCCAACCGCTATTCAGAGTGACCTTAACGGTGCCTTTGATATTTTTCATATCTTTGCAAATGCGTATTTGCTGTTTATTTGCCCTCGCGTGTAAATAAAACCAGAAAAATGTTTAGAAACACCAGGCCTTATTCCAAGTTTTGAGAAAAAAAAGCATATTTGTGCCTGATTTAGTGTGAGAACGGAGGCACATGCCAAGAGCCTTTCAGCAAACTTAAAAGGCCTTTCAACAAGATGGACATTAGGCTCACATATCTCTAAAGAAGAACACTTTTTTATATTTTAAGTCTGTAAATGACAAAAATGGGCTGGGAAAACGACATGAGTGAAATATATAATCAACTGTGCAACGGCAGATGCAGTTTATATTATAGAGCAATTTCAGGATTCAGTCTAGTGAAAGGAAAGCTTCCAACTGTGCCTCCCCCTTTTCACACTAAGGCTATTAAAAGTAAGCACTGAAGCGATAACTTCACTAAGAAGTCTAAAGGACAGGATAACATTGGGTACAACCACAGCATACAAAGTAGTCACTTATGATTATGACATCAGACTCTTTAAATTGCAACATTCAGATACGCGAAGCAACCAAAAAAATACACTTTTTGTTATTTGTTGAACGTTTTCGTTAACATTAACCAGCCATGGTGGCTGCAGAAATGCAAAATATACAACTTCACACATATCGTCTCATATAATCCTGATTTTCATTACCACCACCAATAATTTTCCAAACAAGGACATCCTAATGCTCGATAAAATGGCCCCAATGCCTGGTGTGGCTGCAATGCATTTGCCCGGGACAGTTTGTCCGTGCATACAGAGCTGTCTGCTGCGGTTATCACCTCACCCGTGCAACCCTGCGTGCCGCTATATTATGGAAGACCAAATATATTCCTGTGGAAAAACACACTGAAATCCACCCGACCTCGTCAGATCTTGGCAGCTGAGCAGGGTTAAGCCTCAATAGTACTTGGGATAGATTGGGGTAAAAATCTGGCATTGCAACCTTGGGCTTCACAAGGAGGCCAGGAGAAGCAGCCTATTGAATCTGTCTGTGCGGTGCGTTGAGTGTTACCCCTTCATGTGCGATTGTGAGACTCGCGCTCTGCCATTGTGTTGTCCGTCTAGGTGACGCAATATTGTATGTTTAATGTTTCATTTAACAGGTGCTATCAGCTGCACCATAACCGCTTTAATATGTATGCATGTTTAACTTCGGTCGCACCGTATGTAGCCAACCATACCAATCGGAGGTGCAGGGGAAGGACAACAATCTAAACACAAAAAAGCAACATGCATGTGGATACTGAAAGAAGCACAATGCAGTTTGAAAAAATATATAACCTGAATCATCGTAAACCAGCAATACCCAATAAACGAAAACATATCTTGAGTCATGTGGCTTCTGTGAAGATTCTGTGACTGGATTTAAACCCACGGCCTTCTGCACAGATGAGGAACAGTCCATATTTCTCCATTAACGTGTCAAAGTTACGCATATCTGCGCTCAATCCATCTGTGCTTTAAAGAAAAAGAGCCATTGCCTAAATACTTCGCTTGCTATATATTAGATATGAAAAAAATGTTGACTGTTTCTGCAATGTGCTTGATGTACATAAACACTGAACTTTAACAACATGCTATATGGATTTTTTTTTTCTTCTTCAATAGTTCAAGTTTAATGTGCAATTTTATTGACGAACTCAATGCTGTGTCTGTGTGTCTAGGACTGTTATTGCTGTTGTTGTTTTATTGCCTTGACCAAGCTTACATTTAGTATTGAAAAATCGGCAGGAATTTATATGCTTATACGATTTGTGCTTAGACCCTTAATTTTTTTCCTTTTCTCGACTTTGCACTCCTTTCGCTTGATACAAATTACAGTATTACTAGCTGAACCCACTCCTACTGGACATCTGTGAAAATCAGCTACCTAGCTCATCCGATTCCTCCAGAATGAATACAGATTCTGATTCCGATGTTGTACCATTTTTTCTAGGAGGGGTGATTTGTTTTCAGTGAGAATGGGTTAAAAATTCACAGAGTTTGATTCTGTGCAGGTGACACATCCAAACCCTTCACCTTTATTCCGCTTTTATGTAGCCAATGTCAGGCAATTTAGCAAAGGAAGCCATTCAGTCATAAAACATATGCTCCATAAAGAAATTCTTTAAAGTGTTGCATAATAAAGGAAACTTCAAAAAAAGCGGGGTCCTTTGAATAAACATGTCAAAGTTATAAGAAGGCAAAGCTGTAAACTCGAAACATGTGGAAGTTCTTGTTTTTAATATTCTTGGCGTGCCTTAAAAGCTACTCCTGCATCTGCAGTGTCTCACTAAATTGTGATATTAGCATGAAATTGTTCCTTTAACTCTAAAAGCTGATATTGGCCACTTCATATCTGAATATATACAGTATCTGCTTCATATCACTGCTGTTAGAATATTAATATATGCTTAATGTCATTGCTGTTAGAATATTTTAAAAAATGATGGTGCGAACACAAGAAGACATTTAAAGTTACAAAACACATGGTGACTCACTGAAAACATCGGCAATTGCTTTATACAAATTACAGTATTACGAGTCATATTTGACAATACGGCACCTCAAGCTTTAAATAAATATTCAAAACAATATAAACTTGAATCTTCTGTTTCACCTAGCTGACCCACGTCAGTGCAAAGGGCCTGGTGAATGGCACTCACGTATGTACGTCTGTAATAACGTTTTTTTGGGTTAGATCAGGTAAACGTGTCGTTAATCCGCCGCCGCCACCACCACCACACAGCCAATTTACGAAGGTTTGTCACGTAAACAAAACTTGCCAATTAGTTGCTACTTCAGCAAACCGGTATGTTGGAAAGAAAACCGACATTTACAATTTGAGTACAACGTTTCGCTGGTTATTACAGCCATCCAGAATTGTGAAGAAGTCTTCCTGTTTCGGTCTTCAATGTCGTACTCAAATTGTACATAGTTGTGCGTTTCCTCTCCAACACACCAGTGTGCTGAAGTAGTAAATAACTGGCATGTTTTTGTTAACGTGACAAACCTGAGTAATTGGCTGTGTCTGGTGGCGGTGGGTTAACGAAACATTTATATTTACGCAATCTAACCCAAAAACCTTCATTATGGATAATTGGTCGTGAAAGCCTACATGGTAACGTATATATATATGTATCTTGTTGAACTTCTTTCGCACCATACGTAACCAACCATGCAAATCGGAGATGCTAGTCTGCCCCAAATTTGACTACCTGTTGTCGACATCTAGCAAACAGAGGCACGGCACAATCAAACACACCCGTGCAGGTGCGCATTGCTTATTGCAGTATATGACACTCGCCGACTGCACAAGGAGCCATATAACGTAAAAAAGTTTGTTGGCTTCAAACAGCACCTGTCTGGATGTTACTTGATTGTGCCAATAAAAGCGACGTGACCCAAGAGTCGAGTTAAATGGTGCGTGGGCACGAGCGTAGATTTGTTACGCGTCTTTAAAACAAAAACAAAAAACCGTGCTGCATTTAAAGACAAGCTCTCTCATGTTCCTTTTGCGAAAATTTCATTTGTGGAAACTAAGAGGCAGCTTCTGACCTTCACCTCATTCGGGTCTGGCTATGAATAGTTGCACTATTGATGGAGCCTGCGTTTGCCAATTATTTTCAGAAACAAGGCTGAACGCTGACTAGAGACATGAACCAGATCTGTATGGAAACCCCCACAAAAAAACTGTGGCCTTGTCAACTGTTACTGTGCACTTATGACAAGGACAAATATTAAACGGTTTTTACACATGGCACAGCATTAAAAGGTACTGCCCTTTGAAGAGAGCCGCTGGTATGCTGGGTTACAAAAAGTCAATGAATGCAAAGAGTGAACGATAATTTGTACTACCAGACGCACCTTGCACTTATGAACTGGCGAATAAAATGTAAGCTGTGCAAAGAATAAAATTAACAGCCCCTAGCTGACGAGCGTAACCCTCTCTGCACCCCATCTCAGCGTTCCAACCGAGCTTTCTTTTTTGACAGTGCGTGATTTGGGAAAGAAAGTCATCAACTTGTGGCTTTGTATGCAAAATATTTACGGTGCGGAAAAACTGAATTAGATAAATGTTATCTTCATTTAAAAAAAAACTATAAAGTCAAATCAAAGCATCTAACCTGCTTGGACAAGCACAGAGCAATGGTCATTCTCCATTGGCGGCCGTGAACTGTGAGAAATTCCACAGTCCAAAGTCAAGGACCAGTATCTCCATTGGGCAAACGATGTTGACATTCCACAAAGTGGTACTTATTTTATCAACATTGGAGGGATGATGGATCAGGGTGACCCCAACCATTAATTGCAGTGACTTTACCGAAAGAACCAAAGAGTATGGATTCCTGCAGTCACGAAAACTTCAAATCAAGATTGAAATTAAACCATTCTCATTGTTTTTTTTTCAATGTGTGTATGCGCTGTATAAATGTTCTTTATTTAAGCACGTGAGAGCCTGATTGATATTCTCTTTTGCAAAGGAGGCCTGGAAAATGTGTATGCAAGGATTTTTCCTTAACAATATAATTGTAAGTTTTTGTGAACTGGTTTACAAATGTCTATGTAACAATGGCCATCGTGCAACAAATGACAACGTTAACTGCATGCATAAATAGAGGACACAGAAAGCACATACATATTTAACGGTGCCATTTTGGAGTAAACCGTTAAATATAGGCGCAGCGTTTCACAATGGCCTAAATTTAACATTGTTCCTGCCTATATTTACAACCGTCGGGTGACGAGAAATGCATGGCTTTATTTACATTAGGATTCTGTCTTCAAATCAGGCACTATTTTTAACAATGCTCTGTCTTTGACATTGAGTTATTTGTAAACTTGTCCATTGCTCTCCTTGATATTATATTTAAATTGGAAAAGGAAAGAAAAGTACAACTTGGATGGACAAAAATAAAAACCTCGATAACTTCGTTACTTACACTGCATTAAAACATAGAAAACATTTTTACTTCAACATAACATTGTGGGCAATGGCTCTGCACATCAGAATTCATCGAACATCTATGAATACCGATGTGGAACAATGTTCACTCTATTTTGACAATTATCAACATGTAGGTGTTTAAATCAAACATATTCTTTCATCTCTATGCAAACGTCACTGTTGGATGAAGGGCTCCCCCCAAGTTGTGTCGGTCATGAGCATACTTCACCACGCTGGTCAGCGCAGGTTTGGTGAAATGGGGAGCCTATCACCCTGCGAGCATGTTGATTGCAGTGCTTGAGATGGATTGCACTGTGTGATGAGTTCATTGTGATATGCATGCAGGCGATTGCATTGAACGTGAACAACAGGATTTGAAAACTGAAGTGTCCTTTCACTGAAAGCAAACGCAATAGCATGATGTGTACATATGTTTAGTAGTAGTCGTAGTAATAATAATACAAGATGAATGATCAGTCTTCAATTCAAGATCGTGACTTACAAGCCCAAGGCTGAGGTACAAGCCACAAGGCCCGGGAGCCCATGATGTGGAGGCCAGCGTCAAGGTCGGTCATGACGTGTGACCTCACAGGAAGATGCCATACAACATCATCGGGAGTGGAGTCCAATTTATGACGTATGCATGTATGTTGAACTTCTTTCGCATCGTACATGTGAGGTTATCGCCTTGCCGACAAGGGTTGTCCTTTAAACACTGTTTTAAATCCACAAAATTTTGGGCAACCTTTTAATCAATTTGGTCAGTTCTCTCTACGGTGAGTCCCTAATAACACAAAAAAGTATCGTGTCATTTTGTTCATATTTATTGATCTTACATGTTATTGTGATCTCCTCCTATGAACAGACAGGCATATGGACACGGCTAATACATTAACACTTTCAAACGTAGGTACACAAGACCAATTTGAAACACCCATAACCTAAAAGTTCTTGGATGGAGGATACTCAAGGCCAGAACCCAGAAGCCGACATTAATGTCAAGATCTAAAAAAAGTTCCGCCAGCCGGTCTCGAGGCTTAGGACTGGTCTTGGAGACCCAAGACTGTTTATATCATACACCGTCACTGACTATGTAACAAATAAACAATGAACAGTAAAAAAAAATACATCTCTCCGCAACAGTAGAAACATCACAAATAGATTCCTAGCTCAAGGAATGTTTCTGTAACTTCCTGACTCTCCCCCCCCTCCACCTACTGGACATCTGTGAAAAAGAGCTTCATAGCTCATCAGAATAGCCCTGCAGTCGAAATACACATTTTGGGTGACAAAATATGGGGATGTCAACAGCCCTGCAAGGCAGCAGCATGAGGGTGTGTCCACCTGATGTCGCATCTCGCCATATATCTTCTCTGCGTTGAGCTCCACCTGCTTTTTGAAGTCATCCAGGGCAGCCTCTGCTCGCTGGGCATGAGCCCTCTCCGCCTCCAAGGCCCTGGTGTGGCGTTCCTCCTTCTCTCTGTCTCCCACAAAAGTACCATAGCATCCACAGCAACAGTTATGCCCTGTAAAAGGTTTACAATGTCCTCATGGGCAGCTGCATAAGCCTGGTGGTTAGTGTGCTTACAAATGAGCTGGCACAATGTGACAATTTAGTGGGAAGGTTCCAACTGTTGATTGATATTGTTGTTGTTCTATCAAAATCAAAATGTAATCATGGCCAAAGCCATTAATGCCACCGTGCCATGCCAACACTTTCTGGGCTTTGCCAGGATGTGCAGCTGCCGTACAGGAGACACGTGACTTCCAAGATCTGCCCAAACAGTATCCCACCATCTGGTTCTAAGTCTTCCTCATGGTCACTGGATATATGCTGACCATTAGAATGTCTGTGTAGGCAATCGACCCTCCCCCTATCCTACACACAACCCACACAGCATGACCCATTTTTGCCTCATCATATCTACGAAACGTATCTGCCATGTTATCTTTCAGAATTCTGCATTGCTAATCCTGTTTGGTCATGAAATTCCAAGCATCCATCTCTGCGGCCAAATGCCGGCAACTTCGTTATTTATGAAACTAACAACTACCCTCACTTCTGTATTTATGAGCGATAAAATAAATGGTTCTATCGCAAAACCATGAAAGATGGTGACAGGTTTGGGAAGGCTGGATTATAGTTGTTGGTGCATTTCAAAGTCAAGTCAAACACTCTCTTTATACTGGTAGGAACCACCTGGTTCCACCAGCCCACAGGGGATTATTGTGTCCGTCCGTCCGTCGCGCATCCAAAAATGGAAGGTGTGGGGCTGGGTGGAGAGGGGAGGGTGGGGAGGGGCTGGGTTGGGAGGGTGGGGAGGGGCTGGGTGGGGAGGGGATGGTGGGGAGGGGCTGGGTGGGGAGAATGGAACTGAGTGGGGAGTGGGAGGGGTGGGGCTGGATGGGGAGGGGCTGGTCACCACGTGGTCCCCTTATAAAACTCAACGTTTAACCTACTCACGCCGGCTTGTGCCCGCCCTCACAGTCGGGCATATTTGTAGAATACACCACACCGCCGTTGACCCTGGCCATTGACCGAGCAACCCAACGTTCCTACCGGCTCCCTCCGCAGGAATGTGTTTCAAAGAGCATTAGGGGAGAATTGAATACCATGGGCAACCCTGGAGCCAGTGGTGGAAATTCCACATTCCTAGTTACTAAACAGGACAATACCTTTTGACCTTTCCACAAAGTATCACGAATTTATCAACTCCGGGACTGCTGAGACTCGATTCAGAAATTTCTGATGGCGAGTCTAGCACTCTAACCACAGCGCACACACACGCATAATTTGTTACTCAGTGGAGGTTCAAGGCCCCGTAAAATCGTTCACAAGAGTAAGCCACTGTGCGTTCACAATCACCGCCCTAAGTTTCCATCCAAATAAGGGAAGTCACTTTTAATAAGTAATCCCCCAAGTTAGCTGGAGGTAACAAACACCACAATTAAACAGACATAGATCCTATTCATCTGAAGTGCTATAAAATAAATCACTCTTAATTTCAACTTAGTTACCATATTAATTTGTTAAATCTTTTTCATACATGAGCCTTTAATTTAAACGTTTTTTTATGCAATTAAAGTGCAGTGGCTACACAGAGCGATGACAAAATGTAACTCTTGGAAAGTTTTTAAAAGGCACATATATAATTTCAAATGTGTTCCACACTCAGCTCATAACAATATGCATTGACAAAACTACGTGAACGTGCAAGATTCATGTTGGGAAAAATAAAATCTCCAGTTTTATCATAATATTAATAGTTAACAACCCTCTGTCAATCCACTGCTAAAGGCCTCCCTACTACATGTCCATACACAGAGTAGTGCTTGACCATACTGCTGCATGCCAGTGAGTCTGCACATTAATTAGCACGCGCTCTTATGCGTCCAGTCCATCACGAATGGTCAGTGTGGATCGATGAAGGATGAGTCAAAGGATCGGTAAAGTGGATATCACTCGATGCTGATTTTAGCCACGGCTGGGAACCAAACTTGGGTTGAAGGGTTCACAGTGCAGGATGCTAACTACTATGCAACTGCTCCCCCCTCTTTATTATATATGTCTAAAACAGTGGTTCTTAACCTGGGTTCGATCGAACCCCAGGGGTTCGGTGAGTCAGTCTCAGGGGCTCGGCAGAGGTTAAGACACACACCCGACTCATATGATTGTGCACCAGTAAAACATATACCTATGTTTTGAATTTGAAAAAATCATATTTTATTTTTACAATTAATAAGGGTTCGGTGAATGCGCATATGAAACTGGTGGGGTTCGGTACCTCCAAAAAGGTTAAGAACCACTGGTCTAAAAGTATAGTAGCTCACAGAATAACATCTAATTGGCATAGCACATCAATTCCCCCAAATATTTGCCTCTAGGCATACCATGGTGAAATTTCCATTTGCTAAGCAGCACAACAGCAGGTATAATTACCTCATGCAGGGCCATTACATGGCTGATAGATTGACTTACTGCCGACAACTTCATTGATTTACTCAATGTCCATTACATTCAGAGCATACCAAATATTCCTAATGGATATTTGCATTACAGCACGGTCAATGCTATGACATTTTACGTAAAACAAATTCCCATTTTTACTTAGCCGTAACAATTTTTAACACGAAATTAATTTACTTTGAGATCAGCTGTTGAAATGACACCATGACTTTAAGATATATAAGTATTGAACATTGTACCCCATACAAGGTTCAGAGTGTGTATCAGGTTCATATTTCGATGCCTTTAAGAAGTGCCAGTGCGGAAACGAAAGCCTAATGTATATTTTTCTGCTGAAAGTTAATGAACACGCAGAGGGGGTCGCGTTCAACCTCTCCAAATATATAAAGATGTGCAAGTGAACATACACCTAAATAAATCAACAAATAAATTGATAAACGCATAAATAAATAATAAAGAGCATGTAAGCAAGCTAGCAATAATATCAGGAATTGGCTGGGGGGGGGAGGGGCGGCACCTGATTCCATCTTCCATCTGGCGTATTTTTCTCTGCGCATCAGCCTTGGTTTCTTCCACCTCGGTTTGCACGGATCGTATCTGGGGAAAAAAAAACCAGTAGATTCAAACTGCATCTCTCAGCCCGCAGACACACACGCTGCTCCCAATTACCGCGAGCTTCTCTTACAAACCGCCTTTTCAAATCGATTGGTGAATGCAGATTGGGGCCCCGTTTTTTTAAGCCGTAAGGTATGTCAAAACTTTCCAGGAAATGTACTTTTAAAGTAGAACCTGGCTGAATCAATATAAAAGTGCTTCATCAGATTCGTTTATTTTAATCTCGATCCAGAATACATCCGGCTGTTGCCTAAAGTTGTACCCCAGAAAGCGCAGACATTCCACGTCAGTCGTGGGAGTTGTTTGGCCATAATGCACCAAGCTGGTCAGTGCTGGTTGGTGTAGGCAAGGGGTCGGCAACCTACGACTCCGGAGCTGCATACGGCTCTTTACGGGCTGCTTCTTGACGATATGTACGTATGTACAGTATGTACTCAGATGCATTGCGGCTCTTGAAATACTGAATTTTTTACCGAATTGGAAAGAAATGGCTCTTCTTGTTATTTTGGTTGCCGACCCCTGGTGTAGGGGGAAGGTTTCAAGGATTGGTTCAGATATTACTCGATGATGGCCACGGCCAAGATCTCTGGTTGCCAGGCTGTCAGTCTCACGCACATGATTCCAGAGTGACGTTTGCAAGCCCACCACCGCCTATGCGAATGATGGAGAATATTTTGTGCTGACGATGGTGCAAGTAATGAACAATTGTTGATGAAGACGATACGTGGTGGTGGTTGCATTGGTAACAGTTGATAAAGGTTGTCATAGTGGTAAGTTTCACGACTACAAGGTCAGTTTTTATGGCTCTGAATGTGATGGTGGTGATGTGGTCTAATCACTGTGCCGACGCTTCATCTGTAAATTTGAATCAATTGAAAAAATGTTGAAAAATCTACCAATTATGGAATGGAAAACATTTTTTTCTCGTTTTAAATCTCTGAAAAGGGTTTCATTCTTTTGAGATAAAGCATGCATACATTAATTAGGGAAGATACTGGAGATACTGGAAATGAACAGGCAGAAAAATAAGACATAAAAATAAGAAAGATATCTACCAACTTGGATAAATTGTTGGGAACGCACCTTTTTCTCACTGAGCTGTTCCAACTCAATAATTTGTTGTTTGAATTGATTTTCTTGCTCCTTGGACAATACAAAACAAATAAAAGACAATGTAGGCAGGACAGGCAATACATTTACTCTCTACATTGACACAAATTGATCCCCAAAAGTGTAACCTTGTCTGGTATGTGATGTTAATCAATAAAAATGCTTCGTATAAAAATGAAGTGATTGGCAGAACGGCACAAGATATAGTCACCGTTCTATCATGTTACGTGTTGTTTTTACATAAACATCTCCATTGTTCTCAGCATTTATTGTTTACATAATAAACAGTAACTCTTTTTACAGGCAGTGCCAGTGTTTATACCGACTTTAGGTAAATGTATACTATTGTTTTTTTACATTGATAGCCTGATTATCAAATTATACCGAGTATTTTACCAAACTGGATATTGTACCTGAAATCCCAATAAACCACAAGCACAGTAGTTACACAATTAGACCATTTTACATGGTTAAAATCAGCAAAATGTGAAATTATGCCACGAAATATTTTTTCCAACACAACTGTCAGACAGAGCATTGTATGAACGATGCATCATTTTGTATGAAAAACCACACAGCGACGCCTGTTTGCGAGGCAGGCAAACGGATACTATTCAGTGACCTGAGGCAGGGCAATGCGGTCCATGCCGCTGGATTCTGTCACTCTCTGGTGAGTGTCTAAAATAGGACCGCACTGCCACGATGATTAGGACAGACACAACAGGGATTGCTGATGCGCGCACAGAGGAGACAGCGAGCCTTCAATGAACCCCATGACACAACGATGCTAATGGCCCTCGGTAGGCTTGATTTGTAAAATGACACCGTTGGACCGCACAAAGTCTCACCAACTCATTTTTTCTTGCCCTTGTATATTTTGTTTCTTTTAAAGCTCTCCAGGGCAGACAGCTGAAAACTGATTTGTCTCAGGAATCATGTTTGACCAGACTATAGCCAAGGGAGAGCCACAACTAGGACTGCACACTGAATTGAGTTAATCAGTTAGTGCGATAGGAGAAAATATGTTTTCTATTTGTTTGACAATGAATAGGGGGAGGTGTCTGTAAAGCTAGTCTGTACATTATCAACCAGTGCATGGTCAAAAGTCAAAAGTTTCTGACAATCCACGACTGGATGAAGGCTTCCCTATGCCATGTCGGTCATTGGGGTTGTTGGCCATACTTCACTACGCAGAGTCACTGTGAATTGCTGAAGGACAGGGGCCAAGGCTAGTTTTGATATCACTCAATACTTGATAGCAGTAGCTATGAATAGAACTCAGGTCACTGGGTGTGTAGCGGAATGCTCGAACCACTGCACTACCTTTCAATGTATTAAAATTATACAAAATCAAAGTAATTTCCTGCTTTTTTTTTTTAATATGCTCCAAGCGTGGTGGTGTTTCATTCAGACGCTGTCTCCCCGACAGACCTGGTCTTCACCTGAGGACGGCTGCTTGCGTTGTGGCCGAAACGTTGTGAGAATTATTTCTATTATCTTATTACTTCCCTTCTACGTGACTTTACCGAAAGAACCAAGAAGATGAATCCCTGCAGTCATGAAAGCTTTAAATCGAAATTTTATTTCTTGCTCACTCATCTTGTTGACAGCACTAAGCAAGTGGTAAATTCTACACTTTGCTACAGCAGTGTTTTAAAATAAATCCAATAATATTTCGGGTTTTCATATAATTGACCCTAGAGAGAGCTTGGCTGAGTCAACCTCAAGCAAGGATTTTAACTTAACAACCTTTTGATTTAACACGTAGGCTTTCGCTTTTTGGGTTTAGATCGCGCCATCCTGGCGAATTGCCCGATGATGCTGGATGCAATTACCAGCGAAACGTCGTACTCAAATTGTGAAATGTTGTGGTTTCACGCTTCAACACACCGGTGGGCTAAAGCAGTGAACTATTTGTCTTTTGTCAACGTGACACTTTTTTACTGATTGGCCGTGTCGGGTGGTGGAGGGTTACGACACATTTATAAATAACGCGATCTAAACCAAAAAACGTTGATTATGAACCTTTTGATCGAGAGACAAGTGCGCTAGCCACATCACTATCAGGTTCTATTTAAATCTACAATATTATGTGCAAGAGGCAGATGTTGCTGGACATTGCATTGGCATTAAAAGCAAGAGACAGAGAAAACCTCCTGATAGAATTGTCTGAAAAGAGAGTACAAGGGCATCATTTCTCAAACGTGGTCTCATTCCTCAAATGGCAAACTATCTCATAAATATCATAAACTTGAAACAGTTTAGCAATTAAATCTGAAAACAAGTGGTCTGTTGCATGCCAGTGACAAAGACGACCTAAACATTGCAATCTCCAGAGACTAATGCTGTCACCTACTGTGTCTTCTACGTTATGCAGACTAACGTCAACGGCATTTGCTAAAAAAACATCCACAGAACCAATATCTCTTAAATATACTTGTTGATTTTAGTTTTTTGGGTGCTTCTGACTTACAGTTGAAGAAGTAATTTGTAAACTGAGATTTTAAAAAAATGTGTGCCATGACCGCTGCATTAAAAAAAAAAATATCCACCGAGTTTTACCCCAAAGAATGTCGACCCTTCTGTGGGTTTCTATCAGCGGCTGCCCGGATGGGTTTCAAAATGCATGTTAGATGCTGGAGGTGGCTTATACATGTCAGCAGGGTGCCCTTAATTTTAGCGTGCATGTGCTACTGGGACATGCTTATACACCGAGTCTCTTCTGTGCTAAACGGAAATAAAGAAATGCATTTATTTCATCGAACACGGCGTTGTAGATTACAGCCCCCCGAATGCCTCGCATACTACGCGGGCGCTTTTCTCCCGGAGGTTTCCGCGACGCATTCCTCGGTGTCTGTCATTGCCGGCCGCATTTAGGGATTCGCGCTACTTCTGCAGCTGTCAATAGCGGCCGTCACAAGCTGGCACCCCTCCTCCTATGGCCCATGTCGTCTTCGACAGACCAATACGGCTGAATGGCCGGACGACACCGGTCGCCAATCGCTCATCAAAGTTCGCGAACAATCAGGCAGGGGTGACACCGCACCAATGACAAGGCGCTTGGCCGGGGGCCTCTTTTATTTTAGATAGGCAAGCAGGACACTCTTCCAAAACGAAGCAAATGGTCTGGAAGAGTCGGGAGCACCCAGAAAACAAATACAGGATTGAGTCGATTTTGTGATGGATGTGTAAAAGTAAAACACGACGAGACACGCTGAAAGCGCTTATAAGTTCACATTTGGCAATGCGCGCTCATGTTACAAGCGACCTTGGTCATGTGAGTAGCTCTCACCCTGAGCTGTCTCTGTTTCTGCAGCTCGGTTTCCCTGAGCGATCCCTTGTGCTCCGACACTTCCTTCTCGAGGCCTTCAATGACAGCGGTTGCCTACGAATGGTCCCGCATTCACACAAAACAATCGTTCACCTAGGCTCTGCAACAACATCAAGTCAGTCTATGCCTCAATCTTGATTTGAAGCTTTCGTGACTGCAAGAATCCATACTCTTTGGTTCTTTCGGTAAAGTCATCGAGCAGTGGATTAACAAATGCAGAAATTTGAAAATATAAATATGTTCATTCTGGTTGTGAGTGGAACATTCATCCAAATAGGTAACAAAATACCTGTAAAATATACTTTTAAACCCATTTCTATTTGATTAAATGAACATTTTGAGCATCGAGGAATGTTGTGACCCAAAGTATGAGTCAATAAACCAATAACACATGAGCTATTATCTCGGCTTTTAAGAACTAGCAACCATTAAAAAAAAGCATGTAGTGTATGTCTTAGAGTTCTTTCCATTCAACATTATAAAATATGTGTACATGTCCTAGACATTGACTACATGTATTTTTTGCACATCATAATTCCGAGAAAAACTCGAAAAATATTACAACTTACACTCATTAGATTGACTGCTCAGTGGTAATGTATAAAAGGTTTTTATTTTAAGATTTTTTTTTTTACGGTTGCAGGTGATGGAATAAAAAAAACACGCAGTGTTTACAAAGGAAAGCCGCCAAATGGGATTAAAAGTTTTGCCGACATCACATAAAAGGCTCAAACGTAGCTACTAAAATGGCACATATGTGCAGTCTGTCGACAGCTGAACATATTAACGTTCAATTAACCACACAAAAAGGGCATGCTTATACGTGGTCTGAATTTAAATATTGGAGAGCTTTTTGTTAATAATAATAATGACTGGCAGTGTTGAAAATCAGGTAACTTTTTTTTGCCTTCACTTAAATGTTTACAAATATAAAATGCATTGTGGCGGCACAGCCTTGGAACGCTGAATTAAACAGTGTGGTGCATTATGATTCTGAGAGCGGGCGACACGGTGCTTTGGGTGTTTGATTTCCAATTGGAGGAAGGTTCACAGTTAAAATCCTGGTCTGTGGTTGATTCAGACTAGCTATCATTCTGCTGTGGCTGATAAAATGAATACCGCTTTGTGGCCCGTCAAACAGTGGTCATCTTGTGGACAGACTGACCTCCACCATAGCAATGTAATATTTCACAACTGTGTTCAACAGCCACATTGTACAATGCAACATTTGTTTTCGTCCTCTTTGGCTTGCACCGACTTCAATTCGTTACCCCCATCATCTCTTTTTCCAAGTTTCTGTAGCTTTGCCCAATATAAGCTACACGTTCTTATCTGCTCTGCTATCATTAGCATCCTTAACCGCTGGCCGCGTTGCACTGTAGGCCATTGTGGATGAATGTTCAGCATGTTAGAGAAAGAAGGGAAAAAAATATCTGTAAACTATGATTTTGTTGAATACGCTTACGCTTTTCATACAATTACCCATGCCCACCTCTCATCTCTCATTACATCTCACTCCACACCCCTCCATGCACTCTCCACTACTGGCAACCGAGGCGCTCTGTCACCAACTACCCATACGGCATGAGGAGGCCCTCATCCAGCAATGGACCGAGGAAGGCCTGTGCATGTACATGTACATACACATACATGCCTGACTGCCTCTCTCTCTAAAATAACTACGCCCACCGTTTTTCTAAAGCGTCTCGCGGTGCGGTCACGTCTGTATGCTGTATGAATCCCAAAGGGGTTGATTTTTTTTGTATAAGAGGCAGTCAGCTCGGAGGTGTCTATGCTCTCGAATTCTAGATTTGAAGTTTTCGTGACTGCAAGGATTCATACTCTTTGTTTTTTTCGGTAAAGTCACGTAGGTGAAAAAATAAAATGAAAAATAAATGAAAAACTTAATTAAATCACGACGTTTCGGGCGCAACACAAGCGTCCTTCTTCAGGTGGGGACAACGTAGCGAAAGCACAACCGCTTAAGTGTGTCTCAGAGGTGGCTGTGACGAGGAATTATATAGTCGCGGGGGATGGAGGGAGGGGGGGGCCGAAACGTCGTGATTGAATTGAGTTTTTCATTTATTTTATAATTTTTTTATACCCACGTGACTTTACCGAAAAAACCAACGAGTATGCTCTCGAATTTCAGATTCTCTCAAGAAGGGTTTACGCCGTGTCTTGTCACCTCGGAGGCTGCACGAGCGTTGTCTTGCTTCAGCGACTCCAGCTGTGCCTCCAGGCGTCCCCGGCACTGTTGCAACTTCTCCTCCAGTACCAGCCGGGACCTCTCGCTCTCCTGCTCCAAGCTTGCGTATCTGGCTCGCAACAGGAGGGTAGCAGCGTAGGTTCTCTGCTGAAGTGGATGCAGTTCACTTGTGAATGGGATCTTTGCATTGAGTTTTTTTTTTATAAAACCTGATGATTGCTGGCAGTGAAAGTAGTTAATTGCCATTATTTAACTATGTGAAAATGTGCACGGAATTGTTTTCCCGTTTGCGAGTGAAACTCACAACATGTCATCGCTTTATAAGCCGCTAGAAGGGATGGTGGCTGGTGGTCCAGACAAAATATGGAGTGGCAGCTAAAAGAAGGAACGTGCCTGGAAACGCATCCATTGCGGAGATGGAGCAATGAAAACGGCTCGTGTATTTTCACGGGACCATGAGAGATGGTGATAAATTTGGGAGGCCTTCATCCAACAGTGGGTAATCATCACTTAAGATGATGATAAAATTCATGTTTGAAGTGAAGGTAAGAGCCAAAATAATGAATTAGTCTAATCGCAGTGATCTATCTGAGTGTTCTTGAGAGAAACTTCATAATAACGCGTACAATATTACTATTTTTTTCGTTTGACTGCAGGACATATAAAACATTTGAAATTGGGCTGACAATGGTGCACACAAACGGCCAAGTCTTGGAAATTATGTCACAGGGTTTTTAATGCTCCTTCACACAAGTAAACACTCTCCATAAATAAAAATTTACCATTATAATATACAGCAAAACCTTGGATTGCGAGCATAATTCGTTCCGGAAACGTGTTTGTAATCCAAAGCACTCGAATAGCAAAGCACTCGTATGTCAGTTGTGATCACGTGACGCTCGGCAGACAAAGCGTATACACGTACTGCTCGTATTGCACGACCTCCGCTCGTTTATCAAATTAATATTCATTAAAAAAATTTGCTCGTCTTGCGAAACACTCGCAGACCAAGTTACTCGCAAAGCAAGGTTTTACTGTATTACGCAATTACTAAGCAGACACATTCTATTGAAAGGCGTTGGTTACGACAACCGTGCTGATTTCGATTTAAAGTTTTCGTGACTGCAGGGATTCATCTTCTTGGTTCTTTCGTTAAAGTCACGTAGAAGGGAAATAATAAAATAATAAAAATAAAACATAATAAAATAATTATCACGACGTTTCGGCCACAACGCAAGCAGCCGTCCTCAGGTGAAGAACAGGTCTGTTGGAATGACAGCATCTGACAGACCTATTCTTCACCTGAGGACGGCTGCTTGCGTTGTGGCCGAAACGTCGTGAGAATTATTTTATTATGTTTATTATTTTATTATTTCCTTTCAACGTGACTTTACCGAAAGAACCAAGAAGATGAACCGTGCTGATGTAACCTCTACCTGCTCTTGCTGTATTCCAGCTCTGAGCTGAGCGTACTGCACTGTGCCTCCAGTTGGGCCTTCTCCTGACCGAGCCGCTGCCCGAGTGATGAATTCCTCTCCGCCTCGATGCTCAGTTGCTGGACACGAGACTCCAGCTCTCGTGTCTGCTCCACCTGGGCAAAGTAATGAAACAGTAAAAATTTATTAATTTAAAGCAGTTGAAACTATTCGTGCATGTATAGTCTAGTCAAAGTGCCTCCCTGCTAAATTTAGAAATGGGACGACGCTCATCTCTGTTGAGGGCATAGAGCCATCTTGAGGGCATAGAGCCAGTAGTGGAAATGTAACATTTGGAAGCCACTCTAATATCCAGTGTTCACTTCCCACATAGTACAAAATAGTATTGACCATAGAGGAATGATAGGCTTGGTTAACCCCAAACGTATCCCAAAATTGAATGGCACACAACATTCCTATTCTGAGTAAAGTGCTCTAACCACAGCACCAACCAGCCAAATTAATCCACCTCAAGCATAAAATGTAAGAATTTATTTTCACAAGCATAGCAATAGCTGTATACCAATCTTCCAACTTGCTTCTAAAATCGAATCTCACTGAATGGCACATTGTCCACTTAAAATAATTGGAAATATTTTTGTTAACTGAATAACACATTCCTTTTTGTGCTTGTCTATTGGTAAACCAGACTGTGTTAAATGGAAAAATAAATAAATAAACAGACAATGTTTCCTTCATATATCTGTCTCACCACAAAAGATACAAAAAAAGTATTCCCTACACAACCCGTTGGCCGCATGGCCTTCTGGGAGTGCATAATATTTTCAGCAAATGCAAGAAAACTCTGGACTGGTTTCAACATAGTGTCTCATCAGCAGTCAGGGTTGCTTGAAACACTGGTGGTGAATTACCGATGTTTGCAGCCAAGAACCCTCTCTACACTATGGGTCCTCGTTCCAACTTATTTTAAGTTACGTATGATATGCGTCAAACTGTGAAAGAAATACTTTTTTACCACTATAGCTTACAAGACATTTCTGGCACTGGCTAGTGGCTGATATCTTGGCTTATTTGTTCCTATCACAATTTGCTTGATAACCTGTTTATATTATTTTTTGCATACAATCGTAATCAATATCTGTCAGTTTCAGTGCAAAGAAGGCCCTATGCATTTGAACATAATAAAGCATGAAGTGGCAAAGGAGCATTTGAGCAATAACAAGGAATTATTGGAATATGACAAAACCACTGACCACAAACATACAATGCCCTGTTCTTATCTTTACCATACCATGGTATCTTTACAGATGTGCAATTTTATGGAATTGATATGCTTTATGGACCTCTCAGATGACTCTTCATAGAGCACTTCAATGTACATTGTTTATAAAAACCTGATAATTTTCAACAATGGGACAGTGGGTATCACAGTGTCATACCAACTTCTGCCAAAGTAACAATAATGCTATTTATTTATTTATTCAGGAAAGTATCACTGAGTGCCAAAACATTTTTAGGAGGCTTTCGCAATTGTGATATTTAGCCAAACCTATAATAAGTCTATAAGCAATTATTTATAATCGTAATTTAATGGGAATTGTTTCCCATTAAATTGTGTTTCATTACATTCGCATGAGTAAAGGCGATCACTATGCTCATTTCGTAAGGTGACGTTAGAAAAGAGAATGCCTGTATCCCTCACACACAATACCTGGTGGGGCACTATCACAGGCGAACTCGAGATTCCTACTCTAGACATGCAGTATCATATGCAAACTACTTTGTTCAACATCCCCAAACATGTTTTTTCGGTTTTGAAAACAATTATTTTCCTGCGATTTTGTTTGCAGATTTTACAAATTTTTGATTACTATAAATATTTTTCCGTTAATTATCTCCGTAATTTTTCGGTCACTTAATCATTTATTGTCCCACGCAGCGTTTAGGAGTTGATGAAGCACATGTGTTAAGACGCGTGTTGTAACGTCCAGATCGTGGCGGCTGGCCACCCACCCCTGTTCATGTGGAACTTTGGCCTTCATGAGGTGCTCGCTAAAAGAACTTGTCCGAACAGTCGATGAACGCTATAACGGGGATCTTTGTGTTTTTTTTTTGCAGCAGGAAGGAATAAAACGAAGTGGGCGGGGGGAAAGGAGTTTGAACCCCTCTCACATCGCTCTGCTTTCGGAGAATACGTGCTCTTGCTGAGACGCGCCCTTCCATCTTAAAATGGGGTTATTCTCATGCAATGTTCAATCACCAGGCCTGTAATCTTTTCCATATGAAGTCAGTACAAATGTACATGTGTGGTTTAACTTCCTCGAAATGTAATCTGTTTTGCAAACGAAAATCCGAATGCTCACCACAAACATGCTAAAGCTGATTAAACATCAATGTAATTTGCTACAAATAACCAAAGATCAAACTTTCCTTCATGGTCACAAAAATAAGTATTGTAACAGAAAATATGAATGCAATTGCTCGTGAAAAACGAGGTTATAAGAGATGAGTGTTTATAAATATACTTTCTTAAATAATGTATTCACAAACTTCAGCAATTCTCACAACCACTACTCACGATGTTTTTACTCTACGCTTGCATATATGTGACAAAATATATGAATGCCCTAATCAATGGCTGCGTCCCCTTGTATTTTTTTTTATTATATAACATTATACTTGCAACAAAAAAAGAAAGCGCACACATGTCAAGTTAAACGTTTACGTGTCCATATGCGTTGTAACCTTGGAAATGCATTTTATAAAAGTGACACGCTAAATCTTCGAACGAAACTCAAAAAAGGGGGTAATCTTTAAAAAAATACAAAGCGCACAATGGTGTGATTGGGTATGCGTTGTCTGTAAATGTGTAAAATAAAAATCTGTATTGCAAAAGCCACGGTAGAAATTATAATTTTAAAAGGCACGCGCATCAAGCTTTCAGACCATAAGCTGACTTAAACAACTGCTTTTGAAGAATTGTATCCAGATGTGAACAATGTCATGTTGTGTTGAGAGTAATCCATTACCTGTGCCTTTGAGCAGTAGTGGGGGGCGGGAGGGTGGCCTCAGTAGTTGGTGGGCAAGTGAGAGTGCTTCGTTGTCCGATATTTGCCCCCACCCCCCACAACTAACCGCACCTCCTTCCTCTGTTGCTGCCTGATTTATGCCTGACCTTATAAAATAATTAAAAATACGCACTGCAATGCAATTCCTTCTCTGGAACACAGCTGACTCTTGTGTTCCCTGCCGTGCCCGACGCATTTTTCAGAGCGTATGAACGCAAGTCACTTTGAAGTCAGTGGGTTAGGATGAGCCAAAACGATCCCACCCTGCGCGAGCAAGCCACGGCACGTTCGGGGGGGTCAAATGTTAACGTTCAGGATTTTTTAATCTGTTCGGTAAGAGCGGCAGCTGACACGCCACAGATAATGCGAGGACGTTTGGCAGAAGTTAAGCCAGGACGACAGCAAAGAAAATTGGAACTGTTTGGCATAAGCGCCGAGGCTGAGTGCTTCCAACAACTGTTGCTTGTACGCAGCTTTGGATGGAAGATTTACGAAAGCCGTGATACGTAGGCTTCCCAGAAAAATTACTCTCCGAGTGCCCATCCAAATTGAGAGCAAAATAAACAATCTAACGCTGCCATATATCTGAAATAATGGAGTAATACTCTTTTGGACTATTTATTTATATATTTATGAAAGCACACACAATATACACTTACACAAAGTATGAAACTCATATAAATACACACACATATAAATAAATAAATTGCTAAATTCTACAAGAATGAACTTATTTGGTAATGTTTAGTCATATTTTTGCAGTAAATTTTAAATATATATTATTGAGTGCCAGTCAGCACACTTTTACCACCCAATACTTTTTAACTATAAAATATAAAAACACCCAACTAAATGAAAACAATGGTACCATAGACACACACGTTAAGGTACGGGCTAAAAATGATATTCCAGTATATCAGGTTACAGATCTAGAATAAGCCCTAGCGATGCGTAAAGAGCTCAACCCTTAATTAGGAAGGTCGCAAATTCAAATCGCAGTTCAAGGTTGACTCTGGCGAGCATAACTCTGCGGTCAATAAAAGTAAACACTGATCAATCCTTGAAAAAGGCATGCCCTGTCATTGAAATGTGGACTTTCCAAAGTTGACTCAAGGCCACCAGCAGATATGAACACTGCTCCACTGCTATTTTGAACAGAAAAAGACCAGTTTTTACACCTGGAAAAGACAGGAGTAGGATTAATATACTGTTCTGTATTGTGGCGGATGTAAAAATATTACCTATATATACACACGGGATTATCTTTGTCGTAAAAATGGTGACATGCTCTGACCCTCTTGAAAACAGCTACAAATTAAATCCATGATTGCTGTGGTGTGAAATTTGTCTACGCGACCCTTAACTTGTGTTTTCTATATAAATATACGGAATAACAATGAGTCAATCACATTAAATGACCCATAATTTATATTCCATCATAAGATGCAAGTACCAGGACACTGTGGACACCACATGTTATAAAGAGCGAACATAAAAACGGACGACTATCATACATCTTCTTGGTTCTTTTGGTAAAGTCACGTAGAAGGAAAATAATAAAATAATAAAAATAAAACATAATAAAATAATTCTCACGACGTTTCGGCCACAACGCAAGCAGCCGTCTTCAGGTGGAGAACAGGTCTGTCGAGAAGGCAGAGTCTGCCGACAGACCTGTTCTCCACCTGAAGACGGCTGCTTGCGTTGTGGCCGAAACGTCGTGAGAATTATTTTATTATGTTTTATTTTTATTATTTCCCTTCTACGTGACTTTACTGAAAGAACCAAGAAGATGAATCCCTGCAGTCACGAAAGCTTTAAATCGACTATCATACAGGTAAGGGTTTACGTAATGTTACGCTCAGACATATGGTCTTGGTTACCGACAGAGGTTAGGGTGCGCCGGGGTTGGGGTGGGAGGCCAGGGGAGGGAAGCCAGGCGGAAGGCTAGCGTTAGCAAGCGTGAGGGTCAGCGGTGAGGGTCAGCGCATTGCCTCCCTTGGGGGAGGGCCGAGCTGTGTGCTGGAGGGGCCGCGTGTTCCCACCGTAGCGCGCGACTGTGACGAATACTCGTCCTCCATGGCCGCGAGACGTGTGTTGGTGTCGTCCAACAGAGCCTGGATGTTTTCCGTGTGGCGCTTCTGAAGCTGCAGCTTCTCCACTTCGAAATCCGACGTGGTCTCCGCAAGCTGTGGGTACATTAAATTTCGAGTTAAAGCTTTCGTGACTGCAGGGATTCATCTTCTTGGTTCTTTCGGTAAAGTCACGTAGAATGGAAATAATAAAATAATAAAATAAAACATAATAAAATAATTCTCACGACGTTTCGGCCACAACGCGAGCAGCCGTCCTCAGGTGAAGAAACAGGTCTGTCGGGAAGACAGCGTCTGAAGTGGGTACATTGTTCATAGTCTTAGTTTTTTCGGTAAAGTCACGTAGGTAAAAAATGAAATTTAAATTAATAAAAAATAAAATAATATTAATTTTTATTTCATTTTTTACCTACGTGACTTTACCGAAAAAACTACGAGTATGAATCCTTGCAGTCACGAAAGCTTCAAATCTAGAATTAATACATTGTTCATCATTATCATCAATCGGCCACGATCAATCCCATGTTGGATGAAGGCCGCCCCAAAACCTCAGGGTCATGTGATGTAGCGATCCAATGAGAGCCCATGCACAAGTTGTTTCTTCGCTCCACTTCTCTTTGGAAAGTTTTCCTTCTTTGAATGCCACTCTCTTGTTAGTTTTGACCACTGACCATCATCCCTTCTTGTGATATATCCTGCTTAAGCCAATATGATGCATCAAACCTGTGTGTTCTCTAATTCATGCTTTCCTCTTCCTGTCGATCAATGCAATTCTAAGTGTGCATTTTTTCTCATGTCTCTGTGCGAATGTTTGATTTGTTTGCATCTCCTTGATCAATGACCATAATTCTGATCCACAAAACATTATTCTTTAGAGACATTATTATGTTCCTTGGGTACATTATCACTCAATTCCCAATGCAAGCAATGTTTAGTGTTTACAAAAAGAAGTAGGAAATAAAAAAAATCTCTTTATTAAAATCAAACTTCTCCTGTTTTCACACAAATAAGATGAGTAATTTGTCTTATTCCAAAATGAAATTGTTTCTCTTCATCCTATAGTGGCATCATGTACTCATATTTTTGCATTGCTTTTACATTAGAATTCTAAATTATAAGTCTTTAATCAGATTAACATCGTCAAATACAGCTTATTTCATAAAAATGCATTCACTGTGTCCGAAATACATTTAAATGGCACAATATAAATTAGACCAAAATTTCAATGCCGTATTGCAAGGATAGTTTTTGTTGGAAAAAATGTTCTACCTATCCTCTCGATTTTCCCTAAATAACTTTTTAAACGAATAAGCAGTCGTTAATTTCAATAACAAAAGTTGACATGAAAAGCTGGCTAAAAAACAATGTCTCCCTGTTCTTGGTTCTTTCGGTAAAGTCACGTAGAAGGGAAGTAATAAAATAATAAAAATAAAACATAATAAAATAATTCTCACGACGTTTCGGCCACAACGCAAGCAGCCGTCCTCAGGTGAAGAACAGGTCTGTCGGGGAGACAGCGTCTGACAGACCTTCTACGTGACTTTACCGAAAGAACCAAGAAGATGAATCCCTGCAGTCACGAAAGCTTTAAATCGAAATTTAATGTCTCCCTGGTCAAGCGGGCATTGGCAAGAAAGCGATCGTCCTCTGTTAGTGGCCCTGAGTAAGCAACGGAAATTCCACAAACCCATGGCGGGGCCAAGTTTATCAACAGCAAAGACCATCAATGTGTGACTTCCCATAAAAAAAACAGCGCTGCGATATTTTACTGACCTGAGAAGACCGATGGCCTGAGTCAACCCCCCAACAGAGATGTGAACTAGTAACCTTCCGACTGCGAGCCATGTGTTCCAACCAAAACACTGCCCGGACAGATTGGTAATGAACTAGAGTGGGGGATTTTTTTTTTTGCAAATGTCCTTAATAATGAATAGAGCCACAGAGGCGTTTACATCTTGTTAAGAGTGATGGAAAGTAGTCAAAGGAAAAGAGATTTTTTTTTCTTTCCAAATTGGTCTATGCGGGTAATTTGCAAATTTGGACTGTGATTGTAGCACAGCATGTGGCATACTCCTGAGAATGATGTCAACTTAATGCCCACTTTACATCAAATTCAGCGTTGATGTGATCTAGCACATCAAAGCACATGTCCATTATACAAGGCAGACACACTGTTTTTAAACTTGGCTATTAATTTAAAATAACTACAGGCATGAATGCATGACTATATTTTTATACACGTCCATTAGTAACTTCTGACGTCAACGTACTCTTTATGTAGTTAAATAAATATGGACTTCAGAATTTTTTGTCAATAAAAGTCTATATTTTTACACGCAGGAAAAAAATTCCTATAAATCACTTACAAAGGACCACAGTAAAACTACGCTAATGTAGACACGTTTTATTTTTTTTATACAACAAAAGCATTTTACAAAAATGGGTGAAACATTAACACAAAAGGTAAAAGATCAGCCCTGGAATTGCTTGCTCATGCTGGCTGGAGTGTCTCCAATAGAAAAACTCTGGAGGGAGTTTGGCCTCCTTGTCTACTCTGGCCAGATGTCTAGAGAGACGTGTGAGTATGCAAGTCACCACACCACACGCGACCTGCCGATTGAGTAACTGGGACGTGTCCATTGATACTTCTGTGTGGACAGAGGCGGGAAGATTTGAGAAACGTTCCTATTGTTTCAACTGCTGTGCAGTGGCGAGATGTTGAATACTTCGTAAAGTATGCAGGAGGTCATAGGTTCGATCCCGACAGTGACACCTGTATATTTTGAGTTTGCACTTTCTTCCCTGGTGGCATGAAGTTTTCACCGGGTCCTCTGGTTTGACCCTCCACATTTAGAAACATGCGTTTAGAGTATTTATTTGGCTGAAATAATTTTCCACGTAAGCCACTTCGTTGAGCTATCATTTGTGGCCAGGTTGCTTCCGAAAAAGAGCTATTTAGCCCCGTGGGCCTTATCTGGTAGAATAAAAATAAAAACTTTAAGTTTTTAAAATAATTTTAACAAACAGGTGATCTCTGGTTTGAAAGTCCAATGTGTGCCGACCAATTTACCCAGGCAGCATCTCAAGCATATTAATGCAGTTCTCTAAATGTCTATCCGATACATTTTTTAAAGCAGAGTTCTCTAAGTGTGGGTGAAGCTGTTAAACATATCCATCTTTTCCCACGTAACATAATAATGTGCATGCCCTGTTCATTGTAAACAAACCTTGCTCTCATACTGGGACCTGAGGTCTTCAATGTTGTGCTCAGAAGTTCTCGCCAGGTCAACCAGCTCCCTGTCTTTGCTCTCCTGTAGAACCTGGGCCTCCCACATGAGGGCCTGCACTGGAGGGAGCAAAGACAAAGATGCCCCGAATAGCCTTCAACATACCGTTGGGGAAAGTGCTGTTTGAAAACACCAATAAAGGCCGACAGTGCATAAAGAGGTGGTGTGACCAGCACAATGCCCAGCTGCCTTTGCCTCTGCAATGCTGATGTTCCGAGTACTCAGTTAAGGGGGTGCCCAGGATAGACTCAGATACCACTCTCCATGGACGTTAGCAACGGCCAAGAATCAAACTCAAGTAGCGCAGTGTGTTAACCACTGCGCCACAATTCCCCCTTAACACACACACAGACACATTAACAAAAAAATGCGACGGTCTGGCCACCCCACCAGTGGTATCCCTCAATGATACTGAGGAATCAAACACAAGAAAGTGATCCCCCATGTAGCTTTTCAAGGCCGACATGGCACACGAGGGAGTGGGTGGCCACCACCACACCCGGTCGTCTTTGTCTCCCCAGTGGCGATGTTTATACACCACATCAGGTACTCATTTCAAACGGAGTCAAGCGAAGGGAGGCCCGGAACCGGTTCAGATATTTGTCACCGATGTTGGCGGTGGCCGTGAGTGGCAATTGAACTCAGGTCGCCGGGTTCGCAGCATGCTAACCACAGTGCAACCGCTTCCCACTGGAGGAAATACACACATGCACAAGCTCACACAACAAAAAACATTAATAAATACATTCATGTGTTTAGGGAGAGAAAAAGCGCAGGTCTTTGGTCCTGCAAGGATTTAAATGAATGTATATTCAATGCGGTACATTCATTTAAAAACCAATAGCATGTGTAACATGTCACAAGTTTTAAAATTATTCTATAATTCAATTGCAACTCTTTATTGCCTCTTCATGAGGACCAAATGAAGACTATTTTAACCTGCGTCTTACACACGAAAAAACCTGTTGTCTTCTGCAGTCTCTGAGACAGTACCATTGACGCTTTAGCTTTTTCATCGAAAAAACAGAGCGCTCACTCCTATTAACTCTTGTTAATATACCACGAGGGGTGATTCAATTATGACAACATCCTGATGTGTTCTTACTGCTCACTTTGAATTTTACTTAAACTTTCGAACACATCAATGATAAGTGTAACTTTAATGGAATAAGCATTCATAGATGTGCATTATTGCCCTTACGTGTTTGGTAATCATCCCACAAGATCTTTAACCATTGTTACCCACTGAACTCGTATCGGCTAGGCCAGGGGTCGGCAAACCTGCAGCTCCAGAGCCGCAAGCGGGTCTTTAAGGACTGTTTGATGGCGTAATTTATTACGGACCACTATCTCATATTCACATGCATTATGGTTCTTGAAAGTGTTTGTTTTTTTAACCAAATTTGAAAAAATTCCTCTTCTTGTAATTTTGGTTGCCGACCCCTGGTCTAGGCTAATCACGAGGCTATTTGAAGAGAATGGTACTGCATGTATATTATAAATGTAATTCAAATACCTTTCTTTTCCAGCTTCTTGATGGTGTCGTCTGCCTCCTTCTGCTTCCTCCGGTTGAGGGACTTGACCTCCTCAATCTCGCCATTCTTACGGTCTAGAATCTGTTTCAACGAAGAAAATTTAAACAAAACACAAATATTGCAATGAGCAAAGGGACGTAAGTTAACAACAGCGTACATTTATAATACGCCCATGATGTAACTAACTTCTCAGAGTTCAGAACGACATAGGAGGGAACGGAAATGATTGGGACAGACGGAGCAAGCAAAGGAGGGGAAAAAACAATGAAGGGTGGAACATTCAACTTCTTTCTTAGTGGGCCTGAACTAGAGCAACAATGAGATGTTACCACTGAATTGCATCATCCTGAGCCTTACTCAGTACTGGTATGCCTGCTTCGAACTTGACTACGAGTTACGACTAAAAGCCAATATCTTCTCATGCTCAAAATATAATTCGGCAGCAATCACCTTCGTTGGGGGTCCAGAGTCAGTTGAGAAAATTCTGTATTCTTGTGGCGGGGAAATGGTACTCATTTTATTGATCGCAGAAGGAAGATAGGTAGAATGGATCCCCAATCAGGACATGAATTCAAAAACTTAGAATTTTGAGCAGAGCACTAAGCCACAATGCTATCATGATCATCATTGCCATCCCTCACGGTTCCGCTGTACAAAAACCCATCTCGAGCACATGAGATGATTTCATCGCTGCGGTTGTCATCCTCTTGACATGTTCACTCCTTTGGCTACCATTCCATCTCTAGTCTCATCCAACAGTTATCATCTCTACTAATGATGTGTCCTACCCAAGGCTAAACGTACTTTTAAAAAGTCAACCAGATGTCTATAATTTGTATTTGTTCTCTGGTTCATATGATCTTCTGTCTCTCGTTGTAATTCCCAATGTGCTTCTTGATGTACAAATACTTCAACATCACTTCTGCCTCCCTCTTTGATGGAAGCGATTGAAGTATTACTCCAAGATTAAAGTATTTCATTCTCTATGTAAAGGACAAAATACAGTTGTATAAGCAAACCTCATGAGCTTTCATTACAGCGGGCTCCTGCCAAATGTATTACTATGACACTCCAGTGTATTGCAATTGCTAGAAAATGTCATCATATTCTTGGTTCTTTCGGTAAAGTCACGTAGTCGAAACGTCGTGAGAATTTTATTGTTTAATATTTTTATTATTTTATTATTTCCCTTCTACGTGACTTTACCGAAAGACCCAAGAATATGAATCCCTGCAGTCACAAAAGCTTTAAATCAAAATTTAAATCAAAATTTAAAATGTAATCATGTTTGGATATTTTATTAACCATTAATATCAGTCGACTCATGAATTACATTAATGGGTACTTTCCAAGAATTTGTATGATTAGAGGGTGAGAACGAGTTGACTGGCTCCAGATTTCAGTGCTAACATTATATTTAAAGTCAAAATGCACTCAGGTATGATCCTTGATAATTTTATGCATACAGTACAGGCAAGACTCTCCTCCCGACAAAACAGCTTAAATACATCACCTTGGCAATTTGCCCTGTTGTTGGTAATAAAGATATCACTCTTTTGCAAATCTGACAAGAAAGGGACATCCTATGATCATGTTTATATGATAACCAATGATGTGATAAGATAAAAAAAATTACATAATCTCTATCAAATCAAACATATCAACATAACACAGCAAACAATGATTAATGTCTCACATTTATCTTGATTCTAGCCAGATATTCTACTTGTTTCCTACCCATGCTGCAGACATAAACATGCCTTTTTATGTATTCACAGTTCAATAAAAATGATGTGCCAATACAATCTTCTAAATAAAAAAAGTAAAAATTTGTGTGTGGGTTTGTGTGTTCGCGTGCTTGCGAAGGATTTGGCTCTCCAACGGTGGGGTTTACGTACAATAAAAATAGCCAGGTACCACGCCGTAAGCCCCGCTGCAAGCAAGCGCTATTCCTTTTTCACATACGTCAACTTAAAATTAGTTTAATTAGCGATTTAGTGCGATTTTTGTGCGCTATCTCTTTATTTATTTATGACGCGTGCACGACCATACCTACTCACGCGCCTTTGTTGGGGGGTACAGGCCCATGCCAAGTCGCACGCCTTCGGTGGAAGTGAGGGGGACTTGTTCTTTCGTGTTAAAAATGTTATAAAAATACACTAAACACTGAGCTTAAATCTTCACTATGTGATATCCCCCCCACCCCGATGCGTGCAGTTACTACTATATACAGTCGGTAGATGCAGAGCGGCCGGGGAGATCGTGGCTGGAGGGGGGGGGGGGTCATGGGCAGCAGCCCAGCCTGCCAAGGTGCCACCCCGGCCAGCTGGACAATCTAGGTGAGGCCGGAGGCTCTGCACAGGTCAAGGCCTCACCACGCCACTCTGTCAGGTGAGTACTTTGTGCTAGAGACTCGATAAATACTGCTATAGAGTCAGCATGTACTACTGTAGTGATAGCAGGTACCACCACAGTCGGTATGCACTGCTGTAATCATAGCAGATACCACTACAGTCAGTATGCACTGCTGTTAGATTTTTAAGAGTTTTGACATATTTTTTGACCCGGCCAATGCCGGGTACTTCCCGCTAGTATTAGCTAAAATTAATTCTACCTGATACAGAGTTTAAGAATAAAATAAAACGTAGTTTATATAGTCAATTGGAGTGTGCCAATTTGACTTTAAATATATTACCTTCTATCACACATTGTAAATTCCTCCAAAGATGTAAAGGGTGGTTTTGTTTATATCTGCTGCTGTTCAGATGTTTCAAACCGCATACGAAGACTGGTGTAATCCATTTGTCTTCATAACCAAAACTATTTTTTTACGTTAAAAAGGCTATTTTGGACAAGGCATCTGAAATGTGGGACCCATATGAGAGCTGCTGATGCTACCATGCCTTTCATTTAATGTTATACGCTGTTTATATAGTATAACTTTACAGTTCACACCAGTTTGTTTTTAGTTCACCGAATTTAGAGTTAAAGATGGAAACGTCCCCGCACCACTCAGTTACAAGCGTAGAGAAATAAATAAAAATCTGCATGCAGCGTTGCAAAGGATGGTCTTATTTATCTCAGCAAGTCTCTGCCAGCTTGAAATCCACACTGCTTTCTCTATTGCCCTCCACAAAATAAACACACCTAGCTTCTGAGGAAGCTCACAAGGCAAGACGCCAGCGGTACATTATGCAAATCCCAGCTTTGTGCAGGCAGAGGAATGGCAAAACCTTGCTCTTGAACTTGAGCTGCTCTTGTGAAAACCGCACTCAATATGTTGGAAACGATTTTATTTATACTAAACAAGTCTGTTTTCGTTGTCTTTTCAAACACGTCTACCAATGAATGTGAATGTAACTGACAGCACAACATTTTTTTCTAAACGTTGTGTTATTATATTGTTAGAGCAATTAAATTACAATAAGCATCAATGTTTGGCAACAACAATGTATTTCCCCTTTTGTATTTACAATACGATTATGATATTTGAAATATAATTATTTTAATGGCTGGCCAGGCAGCACTGTGGTGAGAGCAAATAAATCACAATAAAAAATGTAACATTTTAAATAACCGCCAACAGGCATTTGAACTAAGTATCACTTGATGGGAAGTCAAGTGGTCATGCTATGGAAATAATGGTCCCTGCCATGGGAATATGGAATTTACATGGCTGGCTTTGGGCCATCAATGGCAAATGAGTGCTGCTCCATTGCTCATTTGAGCTGGGGAACACCAACTTGAATTATCTTACGAAACATGTCAAACGTAAAGTTGCATTATTATTGTGTATTTAACACCATTATTGAAAGAATAAAAATTGTCATTTTGATACTGTAACAGAGGGCAGTGACATTACATCATCATCTGTCCCTTCTGCCTGCTGATTTGCGATCATGGTGCAAACAAATTTCCACGATTCTGTTTCTTTATCCAGTATCACTGCGTCATTCAATCTCGAAACGACCACAAATACCAGCTATTAAAGCAAATCCTGGAAGGAAAAATCGAAGGGAAAAACGACCAGGACGGCCAAAAACGACATGGCTCAGTAACATCAAAACATGGCTACAATTAACAACAGCACAAACTCTACACGCCGTGCTAGACCGGGACCAATATCATCGTGAAGTCGCACACGCCGTTAGGCAGCACTAAAGAAGAAGAATTCAATCTCAACGCGTATTGTTCCAGACCTTTTACCACAGTCTCACATCATGTAAGAATGACTTCTGAATTTATTCAAAAAGGTATATTATTTAACACGAGATGGAATATGTGTATGCCTTACAAGCAACTTTCATTATTTGCTAATCAAACAAAATATTTTGAACTTGCTGAAATACGTGAAAACCCAAAAATCTAATCTTCTTGGTTCTTTCGGTAAAGTCACGTAGAATGGAAATAATAAAATAATAAAAATAAAACATAATTAAATAATTCTCACGACGTTTCGGCCACAACGCAAGCAGCCGTCCTCAGGTGAAGAACAGGTCTGTCGGAAAGACGCTGCCTTTATTATTTCCCTTCTACGTGACTTTACCGAAAGAACCAAGAAGATGAATCCCTGCAGTCACGAAAGTTTTAAATCGAAAAAAAATTGGAAAGTTTTGTTTTTGTGCACTCAGTGGTGACTGGGCTGAGGCCATCGTCTCACTGCACTTGTGAACGTGATTTAATCATGGGGAGCTGAAACTCAGGACGTCATGCCGTGTTTCCACAACCAGAGGGAAGTGTGCTGTCTTGGTGTATGACCCGGGCTGGTCTTGCAACAACAAGCCGGCATTTCCCCACGGCAGCCCTACTGGGCCTACCTGACAGCAAGCAAGCTCATCCTGTGCCGTACGCCTTCATCCGGGCCAACTGCACAACCAGTTGTGACACCATGATGTGCTCAACACAAATATGGAAAGCATGCCCCACGACAGTACTCGCTTTGCACCAACTTAAAGAGCCGTGTTTCGGTTAAGACCACAAGGCGGAAAATTACAAAAAAAAAATGTTTTATTACAAAAGGTAAACTTAATCCAAGCCTCCATTAAACTTTGTTTAAACAAGTTTTTTTTTCCAAGATTGCTTGCCGATATCTACCAGAGGATATGGAGGAGAAGGGGACAAGGCAGGGGTGGGGGGGACTTTGGGGAGTGGCCGGGCCCACAGAGGCATGCGTTGCATGGAGAGTGGAAATGTGGACTCTAGCGCTTTTAAGATTGCTACTAGGCCAGAACTGGAGCAGAGCAGGGCTGGCTGAAGCTGGTTCCCAGTGGTTGTGAAAACATAGCAAACGTAGCATGTGGTGTCGGCTCAGGGCTCTGATGTGGCCATTAGACCCTGAGTCAGCCAGCCACTTCCATAATTATTCACGAACAGTCAACATTTAGAATACAATTCTCAGAACAGTACTTACGCAATCATTCTGAGGCACCCGATTGGTTACATTTTAATTTGTAAAATAATCTCAACGTGACCGTGTTGGCAAAGTTAAAAAAGCAATGTGAAACTCCTGTAAACATCAATCGAAATTGTATCCAATAGGAAGGCAAATGTTTGCGCTTAATGTGACAAGACCACACAGTGACATGGACTTATGAAATAACTCCACAGGCAGCCAATAAAGGCTTACGTTAGAACTAAAATATTGACCTTTACCTTTTAAAATCTGGTATATATTGCCTCCAAATTGTTCGTGTGACTTTTTGAAATGTCATGTCCCATCGAGACCTGTGTTCTGTAAATCAAAGGCAGTTTTTCATCCCAAACATTAGAAGCCAAACACTGTTTTGCCATCGTGGCACAAAAAATGAGGAATGGGTTTCTACCCTACATTTAAGTGCGTTTGTTGGTATTAAAGTGCAAATTGCTTCATGGGAAAGAATTTCAAAACAAATATTCACTTTTATGTTGTGATAGAATAATTTGATTAAGGTAGTTAACATCGCAACGGTGGTGAGATGTTAACGACCTTGCCTGGTATACTGAAGGTCGTGGGTTTGATCCCAACCATGATACCTGTATATTTGGAGTTTGCATGTTCTCCCTATTGATTTTACTCCGGGTCCTCTGGTTTTTCCCTCCACATTTAGAAACATGTATTTAGAGTATGTGGCAACTTTCAATTTCTCATAAGCGAACTTCGTTGAGCTATAATTTGTGGCCAGGTCACATCTAAAAAAGAGCTATATAGCTCAGTGGGCCTTACCTGGTAAAATACAAATAATTTATAGTTTAGTTTGAGTCTCTATATTGATGAGAATTCCAAATTTAGTTTCGATAGCCATACATTTACAACATTTTCTGGTGAGTAATATTGTTTTCAAATATAGATATAGATTTAAAGATATATTTGATGCATTCCACCACGATAATGAACAGAGTAGCCCATAGATTTTAACCAATTCTTTTAAACAGTACAACTGAGTTGTAGGTGAATACAAAACACGAACGTACAACGACGTACAATATATTGCATTTAATAATGGCATTTATTTATGGAGGAAAATCTCATTGAGTCTGAAGATTATAATTTTTTCACGAATGTTCTGCATTGGGATATTTAGTTAATACCATTAATGAGTGTTTAGCATATCGGAGGGAGTGTTACTTAATTCTAGATTTGAAGCTTTCGTGACTGCAAGGATTCATATTCTTAGGTTTTCGGTAAAGTCACGTAGGTAAAACATTAAAATTAATAAAAGTAAAATAAAATAAAAATCACGACGTTTCGGAGGCAACACAAGCGTCCGTCTTCAGGTGGAACCGTCACAGCCACGACAGCTGTATCAAGTAAATGAGAGATTGCAGGAGCTACCACTCCGTTTATATAATGGTTGGAGAGGGGGGAAGGGCCAAGTACAGCACACTTTTTTTATTCATATGGTAAGGTAGGGCTACCGAGCTAATTACTTAGCACTGTAAATGCCTGGTAACCACACAGCGCCATGCCTACAACACCTGGCAAAAAAAATGTATTATGTTTGTGCACTCAAATCTTAAAACATTTCTAACTCTTGAGTAATCTTTCAGGGACAGCTTAAACATTTAGCAGTTCAACTTGGGGTATTAATTAGCAATCACAGTCCATAATTTTTCTAATGATAAGGCACTTTCAGTGAGTTCATAACGCTCCTGGGTATACCACACGGAATGAATAGCTCCCCTTTTGCACTGGCCAACCTAAAAGATGAGTCACGAAGTGACTTATACTGTTATGGACACGAATGATCGTAAGCATAAGCAAATGTACTTCTCAGAAGTGCACTTAGTTTTTCCTTCTTGGTAAACTAATGCCAGTTTAACTGAAATCCTTCATCAGTAATTTCAAGAATAGACACTCATTTCAGGCTGAAATGACCGAAAGGAGGTCACAGTCAAGGTGTCTCCTTGCTGAATTTAGTGTGTGGGGGGGTGGTATTCATGTTCATAGGCTTCCCTGAGCCAGTGACTTGGCAAGGTCTATTTCCACAGGACAACCACTCTTCACTTTCCACAATTTGTTACTTATTTTATTAACCCCAGCGGAATGATAGGCCAAGTTAATCCACCGCCGGGATTTGAACTCGCAACATTCCAACTGTGAATATAGTGCTCTAACCATAGTAATTGGATATTGTATAAAATAGAGTATATTAAATACAATTACAACAACAACAAAAACTTTTGCTGCATGGCTCTCAAATGCAATTTTTTTCATCTTGCAATAATGTCTCGTCAGCTTGCATCATGCATAATAAAGATTGTTCGCAAACGAGACGGCCTGTTCTTGGTGTTCTCCGTGCCACTGCCAAGTAGGGCTACCGAGCTAATTGACCAGAGTACTGTCAAACAGAATCGCCACGCGTCTCCACGCTCGAAATTTCTAAGATTCCTCTCTGCTTCTGTTGCGCTTTCAAAACAAACTTTCCGCTTATGAATAATTAATGATGGTTCAGATAATAGTACAGGGTAACTTGGAGAGTTGCAGTGTCAGCAGCTTTTGTATGGATTCACACCCGATCATGCAAATTGAGGAAACACACAATTCATCATTGCCTGTTGTTTTGATATTTGTAGGGGTTTTTTCAAAGGAAAATAAACAATTCGGTCTATGTGCCACCAAAGCCAAACGCGGAGGTACATGACATAAGCGAGAGACTTAATTATATTTGGAACTTCAATATCACGTGGTACTTTAAAACAAATGTGCTGCCCTGCATTATATTGTAATGTTCATGGTAAAAGGCAATTACACGCATACACATTATTGGCTACACATCACTCGCTGTAGTCGTCAATTCTACAAAAATAGAATTGCTCACATGTAAGACGTATTGGCGCAATAACTTGAATAAATTAGCATATTATTTATAACACATATTTAAAATTTCCATAATTCATCATCAGTCAATACTCTCCAAGAGAAGAGCCCCCGATTGATTAAGCACATTTCAGCACAGGTTACGTATGGCCTTTGGCTGTGTGGCTTACAAATATATCCCAAATGTTGGTTGTTGATTAACGCATTGCACGTTCTTCGTAACTCGACTCCACGTTCTAATGCCGAGCAATGCAACACTGCACTAATAAAATGAAATGCGGTAATGCATGCGGCTTCATTTTCTGTGAATCCGATCAGAGGTGCAGAAAAGCAGGACGTTCACTTTGAAATGCTGCTAAATTAAAACCTGTGTGGAGCCATAATTATTATAATCATACCTTAGGCTTGTTTGATCTCTGTTAACTTTAAAAGACTCACTGTTGTCCAAACATAATTAGTTGCTGGGTGGTTTCAAGCAGTGCTGAGCTTGGCTTCCAATAATAAACGGGTAATGGAAACCTCTGAAAAGCAAAACAACAGCTGACAGGGAGCTCTCTCTCTGATCTCCTGTCCTGAGGCCACGGACACACATCCTTCAACCTCACAATTCTTCTGTGGCAGAAGCTGGGCAGATAGAAACTATAGGAAGTACCGAATACCTTCCAACTAAACGTGAGTTATTTCATAAAGTAGGAAGCAATGCCCATGAAGACGTAGATATTTGGGATGGGCATGAAGTTTGTTAGATTCATGCCACTGCAGGTGAACATTTTTTAAACTAGCATTCATAAAAATAAATTACAATTCTTAAGGCTTTGTGGCTGCCTGGCATTTCGAATGGCCCCGGGCATAAGCAAGTTAGGGTAATGAAAAGCTTCCCTTTTCATTTATACTCAGCTCTTCCCTGTTATTTTGGAAGACAAGCGGATTATGGGTTTTATGTTCACTTGATAAATTTCCAACACGAACAGCCGTCCAATTGATTTATGATGTGCCATTGGTTTATATTTCGAGCCATTCTAGTCATAAGTAAAGTACTGCAATGCCTTTGATACTATTACACAGGTTTACATTGAACACGCAGCCCCTCACGTCAAGTGCAGGGCACTATAAAAGCTAATCCCAACACTTGCTGCATGCCATCAAACATGAGCTCTTTTACACTCAAGGAGCATAAACCAACTCCGGTCATCCTCACAGCGCCATTTGGCTGGCCATCGAACAAAGACGGTCGCAGCATCGTGCGCTTTCAGATCCGCTTCTGTGGCCGTCTGGAACCCCCTTCCTTCCGATATTAGGAAGCCACATGAGCTACCCACTTTTAAATATAGATTGAAAACTAATTTCTTTAGAACTGCTTTTTGTGCTTAGTTTATCCTTCCCCTGCACCTTCGATTAGCACAGTTGGCTATGGACAGTACGAAAGAAGTTCAACATACATACATATTGAACAAATATGTTTGCACGTATTTTTCACGTTTGTTTTTCAGCCAAATAGGAAAAGAATAAGAGTGTACTTGCACAGCCCATTGCCAATCTGATGTTGGATGAGTGTCTCCCCACGATGTATGGGTTGTGGGGGTTATTTGCCCATACTTCACCACACTGGTTAGCGCATGTTGGAGGAAGGTGGAAAAGATGTCCATGTGAGCATAGAAGAAAACAATGCATTTTGCTCCATTGCCCTCTGCTGCCCCCACAACGTAGTCCTGTCGCCTGTAACACCTATTATGCATCGCAATTGCCTATACAAGCACTATCCAGCCTCAATGCTGTTTAGCTTACAAAATCTGACGTGATTGGCCACGGGGCAAGTGGTTTAGTCACACGAAGGATTGCAGTGATATAATCTCGCATCATCCGTCTGCTATGGGTTCATGTTCAGAAAGTGCAGAGTTCTCAAAAGGGTTGTCTAAGTCTGCAGTCCTGTCTGATTTTTTTGTAGCAGTGATTGATCTTGATCCACAAAAGTAAGCCATTATGAGCCAATAACATTGCGAATTAATAAAAGAAAACCTGTTTTCCTGCAAGCCTCACAATCTCCACTAGAGGGTAGAATGCATCTTGCTCATTAAGGAGACGCATACAACTTCATAGGGCCAGCATAGCAGACATCAGTAGCCAAGCGTGTAAATAAATAAAAATGTGTACAATGTTTAAAAATGTCAGCTCTTTAATTATCTGAACCCAGCAAGCGACACTATGTTTCAATAATCAGAAGTGGAACTAAACAAGTAATTAAACTGTATTACCACATCATGAGACCTCCTTTGCCAGTACCAAAATATGAGAATAGATTTTCCCCTTTTTTTCTCGCAACAAAACAGCTGTGTTAAGATGCTAAAACACCAAACTGAAACCTTTTTACAAAGAATCATGTCTGCATTAACCACAATACTTGTGGTCAGAATGCAAACAGCCCGAGCTCTCATTACTCTGATAGTGGCATTGTCTTTGTGCTGTACGCCTTTTGGCGTCCTCTGGTCTAACACCGTTTTGAGACTACGCTCAAAAGAAAGATGTCACTGGTGTGGACCAATCAATTTCAAAGACAATGCATATATTATCAGAGTACGTTTTTTCTTTGCATTCTGACCACAAGTATTGTGGTTAATGCAGACATGATTCCTTGTAAAATGTTTCAGTTTGGTGTTTAAACATCTTAACACAACTGTTTTGATGCCAGAATAAAGGGGAAAACCTATTCTCATTTATTATCACAGTTCACATGTTACTCTATGAGATCTCTTTTACCAGTGGCAAAATATAGCAGTAGGTTTTTACCCTTTTAAACTGGTACAAAACTGACACCTTTATTTGTACCAGTTTAAAAGGGTACCAGTTTAAAAGGGTAAAAACCTACTACTATAGTTCACGTGTTACTCAATTACACAAGGCGAATTATAAAACGACTCAATCACGAGCTCAAAAATGTACTTTTTAAATTACACTCTGCTCCATGCACAGATGAAACTTTAAAGTACATTCGTGGGCATTGTACCAAATCATTTCAGTGTAGCATTTAGCCTCAGATGCGAATTAGGTTTCTCTGCAGTGCCGAGTGAAAAACTGAGCTGAGTTTGTAAACTGACAGCCTCTGCCTTATACCATAGATCTCTTCGGTACAAAGGTGACCTCTGCTAATAAAGAGACCGACATAACTGTGAGTAGCTTTCATTAAAACTCAACAAAAATAATTATACAAAAGCTCCCTCACCTTGAGGAAGGTGAATGTAGTAAACTAGAATGTTTTGGATGGGTTAAGTGCAGGGAATTGTGACACTATTTGATCAACACACACACACACACCTTCTGAATGTCCGCATCGTGCTTCTGCTGAAGTTTTAGCTTCTCCTCCTGAAACATGACCTCCAGAAGTTTGGTCCTCACCTCCAGCTAAACAGGACAAAATAGCAAACAAATTAAACAAAAACAAGGTACAAGGTTAAATGGGCAAAACACACTGACGGCCACTTGTTTCTCAATATAGTAGATGTAGAAGTAGTTTGCCAGCTCCGCAGCCACCACATATTGAAGTTTAACGGAGATGTTTGACATTTTCAGCCATGCAGGCTGTATTGTATGTGGGTGCTTGCACTTGTATAGAGATATGCACAATAGTAGAAAGCCTTTTAAACGTGGCAAAAAAAACCTTTTACTTGCAGGCCTTCCCCAAAGTCTGTCTTGTGAAGGCTACTTGGCTTGAAGCATCATCTCTTTTACCAACTTTATTACCTTATACATACACAGTGAAAATTTATGGGAGTTACTGACTTATTTTTCTAAAGGACCATAAATCCCTTCTGTGTCTTTCCAACCAAAATAGCCTGTCCACCGAGGCACAGACTGAGCTACGTCAGTGCCAGCAGGCGGCCTGGCCAAAGGGAGACATCAAAGAGATCTCTCAGGCTTTTGCTGTGGCAATGGCAGGCATAAATCAGCCTCGAACTGAGGGTGGTCACGGGAGGGATTTACATAGAAGCATTGTGTCCATGAACAAAATCCGCCCCTTGGACGGCACATTGAGCAGGGGAACGTTCACAGTGCTACTTCTGCACCCGGCCAAATGGGACAACGTATTCTCTTGTGCAAGCCCCCTGAGAATGAGGGGACCAGCACCATTGCAATCTCAGGAACTGGCCCTTTCTGGGGCTCAAGGGAGATGGCTGGGATGCTCGAGTAGAGTGCGCCAAGGAGGGAGGCCTGCCAGGACCACCCCTCAACATTCTGTCCAAGACCCAGCGTATAGTTTCTACTGGCTTTTCATAGAGCATGGTGACAATGGGCACAATGAAATATTAAGTTGACTGGGTTGCTCAGAAGGCTAATGCTATTGTTGTAGTCAGAGCACAGAGCCATCACTGCCAATGACCTAATGGACTGCACACAAAAACACCATTGTAATTTATCTTGGTCATTGCATTTATTTTGGTAATAACTAGCTTCAGAGAACATTATTTGGCAGACAGACACAAAGTGAAGCATGTACTCAACAACGCAGCTGCACAGACCACCATGTTGTGGTTGCATTTTATCTTTGAGAACAAAGGCCTATGATGTCATTTCCCTGTCATCGTATGTGATGAGAGGCTGTGCTGATGTTGGGGCTTCCAGGATGGAAAGATATTTGCAGTACATGTATAATTAGACTAACTAAATGTGGGCATATCGACAATGCTGTATGTGCATTAGTGACTGGGGGTGACATCATTAACTTACCTACAATATCGTGTCACTACATCTCTATTATTTACCTTATATCTGTCATTTCACTACATTTCCCTCGATTCTATCTCTCGCCTACCTGAATGTGCGTGCTACATGATTTTGCACGTCCACCGTCTGTCTCTCACATTTCACTTGGATGCATAAACAAATGTAACTATTCGGTTGAGCATTTGGATCCTGCCAGAAAACTAATTAAGGCAATCTGCAAAATGGCAGAAAGAGCTATGAAGTGTAATGTTTCTGACTTATCGAGAAAAGTTAAACAAAGGCTAAATAATCTTTTTCAGGAGATTCCTGCAATGGAATGTTACGGGGTATTTTTACATGTGGGAGTTAACTCAAGTTCTTGGAAAAACCCTCACGTATAAGAGATAGTGTATAAAACTCCCGTGGTATATGTATAATAACTGGTGCTGAAATGTATTTGACTAGTGTGCACAAAAGTATTAGTTGTGCTCATCACCATGCATTTGTAAAGTGTTGCCTTTGTGTGTTGGCCGTTTAGGATTTAGACCACAAAGATTCTCAACTCAACAAGGGGGCATCTATTCCTGGCAACCGTTGAGAAAGGGATAATCCAGCAACTTTGGCACCACAGCCCTGGCAGCAGCGGATTGCGCTCATGAACAATTTTATGGGAAACTATAGAGCGACAATAATTAGCACATGCCAGGCCAATATTAGTGTTGCTCCCATATACAAATTGTCAAAGGAACTGATGGGGCATTCAAGCTGGTGGACCTTGGACCCAAAGGCAAGTGAACTAAACAATAGTCCAGCCTCCCCATAATAATAACAATAACCACACATAATAACTTCATGATTAATATGAATCAAAGCAGAGCATTAATGTAAACAAGCGGCATGCGGCTGAACTAAATGAACCATTGCGAAAGAAAAAAAACAGCTCATGCGTGGCCTTCTGGCTAGGCATAAAATTATCCCATTTTGTTTACAAAGACGTTGAGCTTTCATCGCATTCCAGAACAGCACTTGATTATGAAGGCAATCACTTTTTATTAAATATGTCATTTCAGTCTCAATGGGATGGCTGCAATAGAGAAATTAAACAATTCCTGACACCGAGGCAAATTGTGCCAGACCCTGGCTGTGTCCCCGTGCGTTTCCTCTGAACCAAGGCACTTCAGAACACGAGGCCTACAGGGTCACACTGACCTCAGCCAGACAAATAAATTATTCTCTGCACACATTTAAATGGATCTGAGCTCAATTTTTTTGTATGCTGGTTCTTGCAACCCCTTTTGACACCCTGCATGCAAACTGTGCTGCCAAAGCGTCCCACTGCTCAAACAATTGGATGGTGGATGCTCATTTCATGTAAACCAGTAGTGGAAATTCCATATGACTATATTGGGGCCCAGAACGATCTATTTAGACAACCACTAATAATAAAATAATTATGTTTTTTTTATTTTCCTTCTACGTGACTTTACCGAAAGATCCAAGAATATGAATCCCTGCAGTCACGAATGCTTTAAATCGAAATTTAACCACTAATAACTTACCACAAAGTGTGACCTTTATTATCAACCCCGGTTGATGGGCTTAGTCAACCCGCCAGTCGGGAAATAAACTTGCAATCTTCGGCTGTACTTCACATGCTTTGACATTAGCACCATCCAATATGTGTTTGTACGAGTACCCCAATATAATTAACATTTGTTCAAGTTGTAATCAATATTGTATTGCATTCAGAACAAATGCTTTTCGGCCAAACTGTATTACAGCAATGTGTACAACTGATTACATACCAATTCAGCATGTGGCAACATCATACATGCATTAAAGTACTAAAAGAGGAAAAATATCAAAATATTCGACTGCAACTGGGAAAATAGTTCCCAAGAGCCTAACAGTTTGTTTAGCATGACCTCACCTCCTTCTTGTGCATTTGTGAAACCGTCTGTTGGTCAAGGAATGTTCCATTTCTTTCATCACCAGCCTGGGGAGTGAAGTCAGTGATACCAGCCGATTCACAGTTGTATAAATGGGCAATGGCACATCAAATAAAACCTTACCTGCACGGCAGTAGTGTACAAGTTTCAGAAGCTTCTCATTTTTGTCGACACAGTGGGCCATCATTCCAACGATTCAACAGGGTCACCAGAAGGAGAAAAAATGTCTCTCCATGGGACAAATTTGACCTTGTAATGTAAATCAGTGCTACAATAAAGTGTATTGTAATTCTTTCATATGGATGCTCCCGTGCATTACGGAGCATGTTAATGAACTATATACACTGTGTAACAATTTTTTATTGATTTCTTGTTCCTGGGTAGTAAGTGTTATTTCCTCATTGCTTATACCTCAAAAGTAGAGAAAATGGCTATTATTCCCCGCAAACTTTGCTTTTGTGACCAGGACAGTGGTATTTAGAAATTTACCTATTTTCCAGAACATTCTAGGTAGATTCAGTGCTGAGCAAACTTGGAGTAACTTCTCGAACATTCTAGAACTTTCCAGTAATATAAATAGTAGTATAAATACAGGGACCTTAAGCTCGCCAGTTCAGTTTAGTTCCAGTGGATACATATCTGCATTTTTCTGAGATGGCATCAAGAGGCTGTAAGCATCCTACAGACTCATTTTGCTATGTCTGCGGCCAATTTATCAAGACAAGAGCGAAAAAGTAGTCTGTGGAAGCGTCTGCTAAGATAAGTGAGGCCTACAAGGCATATTTCGGCATGCCTGTCGGGGATCAAGACAAACCCTGGGCACCTCATTTCACCTGCGAGCAATGCAAAAAAACTCTGGAAGGTAAGATGGACAATTGTTGCTCGGAATTTTATAAAAATTTGTTAACAATTTTAAAATGGTAAAAGTTTATAATTTTAAAATGTTTTATAATTTTCAATGTTATTAAAAAAATATATGATAAATGAAAAATGTTGCGAGAATCTCTTAAACATTAGTCATGGGTGAAATAAATGTATTTTTGTAGGATGGTACAGAGGGGAAAAGAGAGCCATGAAGTTCACTATCCCAATAATTTTGTGGGAACCATTGACCACTCAAGCAACTGCTACTTCTGCATGGTGAACCCTTGCAAACGTCACTGGCAAGAATGCACCTGCTATCACGTATCCGGACCTTTCTTCATCCATCGCCCGGGTGCCACACTGCCTTGAGCTCCCCGTACCCACTCCTCCGGAGAGAGAGCAGCCGTCTTTAGAAGAGAGCAGCAAGTCAGAGAGCGAGGAAGAAGTTGTAGATCCAGATGACAATTTCAGAGGTGGAGCTGAGGAGAGAAACCCGTACTACCCCAACCAAAAAGACCTCAACGACTTGATCAGAGATCTTGGTCTCACCAAGTCCAATGCCGAGATTTTGACATCTAGGCTCCAGCAGTGGAACTTGTTGGATGAAAGTGTGCAAGTCGCAGATCAGAGGAAGCATCACCAACCTTTTTGCAGCTTCTTCACCCGTCAAGATGGGCTCTGCTTCTGCCACAATGTTACCAGTCTGTTCGAGGCAATCGAAATCGCCTATAACCAGAATGAGGGGCGCCTCTTCATTGACAGCTCATCCAGGAGCCTCAAAAGCCGTGCTGCTCCATAATGGTAACATGTACCCGTCTCTTCCCCTAGCTCACTCGGTGTACCTCAAAGAGGATTACAACAGTATCAAGACCTTGCTGGATGCCTTGAATACGGCTGGGAGGTCATCGGAGACTTCAAAATGGTGGCATTCCTGATGGGTCTCCAAGGTGGTTTTACCAAGTTTCCCTGCTATCTTTGCCTTTGGGAAAGCAGGGACACCAAGGCGCACTACCACAGGTGGAACTGGCCACAACGGACCGAGTTCTCTGTGGGGAGGAACACTGTCAAGTGGGAGCCACTGGTGGACCCCCGGAAGGTGCTGATGCCACCACTGCACATCAAATTGGGCCTTATGAAACAATTTGTCAGAGCTGTAGATAAGGAGTCGGCAGCCTTCAAGTACCTTCAAGACTTCTTCCCTAAGCTGTCTGAGGCAAAGGTCTTAGCCGGTGTCTTTGTCGGACCACAGATAAAGAAGATCCTGGAGTGCAATAAATTCCCCAAGAAACTCACTAGTAAGGAGAAAGTGGCTTGGGACAGCTTTGTTGCAGTGGTTCGTGGCTTCCTGGGCAATCACAAGGTCGAAAACTATGTGGAGCTGGTTGAGACTCCAGTGAAGAACTACAGCAAAATGGGCTGTTGGATGTCCCTCAAAGTCCATATCCTTGATGCTCATCTTGATAAATTCAAGGAGAACATGGGAGCTTACTCGGAGTAGCAAGGTGATCGCTTCCACCAGGATATACTGGACTTTGAACGCTGCTACCAAGGACAGTAGAATGAGAACATGATGGGAGACTACATTTGGGGGCTGATTCGTGAAAGTGATTTACAGCATAATAGTAAATCTCGAAAAACTACTCACTTCTAAATCTTTTGCAGTAATTTTTTTATTACTTTAGTATAAACACATGTCAATTTTGATTCATAAGTTGTTTTTTTTCTGACATTGTGAACGATAAGACACAAATTTGCCCGTTTTCTCATTGAAAATAGGTAAATTTCAAAATATCACTTTCCTGGTCACAAAAGCAATGTTTTTGGGGAATAATAGCCATTTTCTATCCTTTTTAAGCATAAGCAATTACAAAATAACACTACCCTGGAATAAAAACTGTGTTACATAGTGAGCTATCAATGATTAAATAATGTGACAGAAGTGGAATTTAAACAAATCAGCTTACAAATGGCAAAAAGGAACGATTAAATCATGAAGAATATAACTGTGCTTTCAATATTCTACCATCAACAATGCCGTGGCATGAAACCTTGATAAATATTGTGTATGTAACAGCAGGCCTATGCACAAATAATATACAACAGCCCAAATATCTCTTGCACTAAAATCATATATTCATCATATCTACATTGATACGTGACATTGACATTGGAGCAGCATTAAAAAAAAAGGTTATGATGAATATATAACTGTTCACATTAAAATGGTGTCGGAAGCTATTTTGCAATTGTTCTGCTCCAGAAGTTTTACTTTGAAGAGGGAATGGCAGGACCTTGTCCCAGCGGTACGCAGGGCTTGTAAGACCAACACAAAAGGAACGTTATTGCATTCAGGTGAGTTACTACACAGAAGAACAGTGTCCCCCAAGCTGGCTGATTTTATCACCCGATGAAAACCAACGTCAGGCAATCATCCATATCTTTTCATTTTTGCAAAAAAGGCTATAATCATAATATGGAGTAGAGGGGGGGGGGGGCTGGGTGTGCTTTTGAGCTCGTAACAAGTGGTGCCAGTGTGCGCAGCGAACTCTGAAAAATTAATCATCACATTGTGTCAATCATTGGACAACAGCGGCTCAACTCGACTCCAAAGTATCTTACCCCAAAACGGCTGTCAAGGTCACTGTCATCAGACGAGAGTCCAGTGTGATGGTCCTGTGCAACGAGAGGACGGAGCATTCATCATTCCATCGCCTGCACACGTTGTGCGTGTCAGAGTGCACCCGTTGGAAGCGCACGAGTGAAAATTCCACTGCTCATGAGTGCTCTGTCGTTGCATTGTGTTATTGTAGAGCATGCCAGTGCGTGTTGCAAGCATGCGTATAATTAACCGTGGGCTGTCCTTTTGGTAATGACCGTTTTAATGTGCTGCTGTTTTGCTTAAGTCCTCATATATTCATCTTCTTGGTTCTTTCGGTAAAGTCACGTAGAATGGAAATAATAAAATAATAAAAATAAAACATAATAAAATAATTCTCACGACGTTTCGGCCACAACGCAAGCAGCTGTCCTCAGGTGAAGAACAGGTCTGTCGGAAAGACAGCGTCTGAATGACAGACCTGTTCTTCACCTGAGGACGGCTGCTTGCGTTGTGGCCGAAACGTCGTGAGAATTATTTTATTATGTTTTATTTTATTATTTTATTATTTCCCTTCTACGTGACTTTACCGAAAGAACCAAAAAGATGAATCCCTGCAGTCACGAAAGCTTTAAATCCACATATATTGTTCCTTGCTTTGTATTAAATTGTTCTAAATAAGGGACCCCGTGATGTTTTTGATTGGGCTTTCACCTGGCTTCATTATAGTCAACTTAAAATACCTGTACCATGTGGAGAACAGAATGGTGTTGTAGAAGAGAGGGCTGTAAGATTATCGGGCATTGTTGAACTCCCTCACATGTGTTCTATAGTATAATACAGCATCATTAACTCCAAACATGCATCACATCATCATTGTTTTATTCATAAGCTTCCATCCTGTTTCATTGCTTCTGTATATTTTGCTGTTGGGTGACACAAAGGAATTCATTACAATGGGCAGTGTTTGAAAACCTCTCTATTAGTATAAGTGCATGACATTCCACATCCAATAATGTGCCCTAATGCAATGATGTATATGATCATTCCATTTAAGAATTCCACTTTATGTTACTTATAGTATACAATTATATGGTATTGCTTTGCGAATGCAGTTATGCCTTAGAATGTTTACTGAGCATTACAATTGTTAATTTGGTTGCGGTTGTTCAAGCAGTGTTTGTATTTAATGACACATTTTCCAAAACGCAAAATCAAGTTGTACGTTAAATAGAAAAATAAAACTATCATAAAAATATCAATCCTGTTCAAAAGACCATGTTCAACAATGTTGTAAGCTTGGCAGAGCTAAGCAATCAATTATAGATAACTGTAGGTAAAAAAATTATATGACCAGCAACTGTGAAATGAAAATGAATCTTTTATCCGTGGAGGTCTGTGTGTGACGTTCAAACGACCAATGGCATGACACTAGAAAGGAACAAAATTAAATTGTGCTCCTTTGAAGAGAGGTCTTTTTGCAACTGCTGTTTTAGTCCACGCTGCATTCCTTGCGTTTTAGAAGTAGAAAGAGCAATAGGCTTCCTTTGATGATATGTCTATCCAAACGTATTAGATTAATACTGTGTTATGAGTTTAAATATTTCTGGGGCACATCCAGCAAAGCTATTACATTTATCTGCCTCAGACTCCCTGGGTTGGGATTTTTTTTACATTTTACACTGACAGAATTATCATTTCTCTGGCAGAGCACCAGTGAGTTAATAGAAGAAGTAATCACCGTCGTTCATAACTTTGGAATTCATTCTGCAAGAGGGAAGTATTCATTGTGCCATAAAACTTTGTTGACATGCGGCATTCACAAGTACGCTTATTTGAAAACACATTTAGCTGATAGACATTCCTTCTAAATGAGCTTAAATTAGAAGTCTACTGTTTGATTTTCAAACCAAAGATAACATCCCCAATCTTACTGTTAATTAGAAAACACTTTAAAATGCAAAGGTTTATACAGCAACACCAACAAAAGGAGTGTGCAGGACTCAAACGCCAAATACAGACCACAAGGCCCTGCCCAGCAATGGACACGTGCAAGGTAAAGGAAAGAAATAAACACTGGATTTGGTCGCTAGGGGTATGGAGCTGCACAGCCCTGTATCAAAGACCCTCATCGGTGTAGCTTTACCGTAATTGGCCCACTTGACTCATAAATCATTACAAACAAAATATCACCACCTGTATCATTATTACAGCACTTCCTCAACTGCTCGGGGTTGTTCTAGGTTCATGAATCCTTGTGTTTGTATAATTTAAAATGCCAACGCTCATGTAGAAGGAAATTTTGGAACCAGGACTGGATCATTTCAGCATGTGGATTGTGCAGTGGCAGAGATGAATGTCACACAGGCAGTGTGACCCCCCCGCCCTGCCCACCCCCACACCAACCCCCCTACTAACCACCCCCGCGCGTTCAAATTAAAAATGAAAGTTTGCCGCTCATGTGCACTGCACTACCTCAATTCTACCGAATAAACCACTGGGATGTAACCCAGGACATAAGTATTCCACACACATCCTGAAAAAGACTCCATATGTGCAGTTTTTCTTCAAAAGCTATTCAACATTCATGCACGGATCAGCTGCCAATTGATATGCCACTTCAGAATAACAGTGAAATCCAGACGTCTAAGAATCGGTGGGCATTGAAATCCTGAGCCGTCGGTACCTCGAAGGGAATGGAGGTGAAAATAATGAAGCTATCATGCATGCGAACCACATACACCATTCTTACCTGAGTCCTCTTGAAGGATCTCTTCAGAACCGGCCCAAGGGTGGCACTTTGCTGCTGCCTGGAAGCTCCCTCATTTTCAGAACTTGTCCTATGGTACAACATATCTTAACATCAGTAGCAGGAATGTGTAGACTAGGGGAGTTAGAAAGAGGTCATGTTTTTTTACATTATTCAATAAACTATGGAGCCAGATGGTGATAATACTAGGATGCCTGACAGGGGTCAACTTCGCTTGTCATCTTTCTAAGGCTGATAAATTACACTCTTGTGGGAAATCAAGGGTGGTCATCTTATGAAATGACGGAAAGGAAAGTGGAATTCTGCTCCACTGTCTCAGGCCTGCCAATGGAGGTGAGTGCTACCCCAATTGCTTGTTTTGAGCAGGAAGACACTTTTACTTTCCAGCATTTTCAATAAATAGATCCAAGTAGTCTTCATAATCAACGTTTTTGGGTTAGATCGCGTTATTTATAAATGTGTCGTAACCCTCCACCACCCGACACGGCCAATCAGCAAAAAAGTGTCACGTTGACAAAAGACAAATAGTTCACTGCTTTAGCCCACCGGTGTGTTGAAGCGTGAATCAACAACATTTTACATTTTTTAGTACGTTTCGCTGGTAATTGCATCCAGCATCATCGGGCAATTCTATAAATAACGCGATCTAACCCCACAAGTAGTCTGTTTTCCTATCACGGCGGTAGTTGCATTCCTGAAGAACACCGCGTTATGGAAAAATCACGTTATCATAAATAATATATTACAGGGTAAAGTACAGTCTGCAATAGCACGTGAGATGCGTATACAGGCTGAACAAAGAGTGAGGCGAGTGGGTAGCATCAAGAAGCATCCAGCAGCATCCCGCATGGTGTGATGCTACGCCGAGACAGCTGTACAACCGACTCGTGCGACGTAGTTCTGTTCACTCAAACGCGTTGTATCCAATTCGTATCCATGTCATGAAAAATGTGTTTCCAAATTGATTAATTGCGTTCCGTCCAATTTGCATTATGAAAACACGTGTTAATAGAGAACAGACTGGACTGTAATGGTCTTTAGCAAGCAAATTATGTTACGCATGTTGAGAGTGTTATTCTGTCGGAAAAAAGATGAAATCAGACCAATGTCTTTCCATATAATTAAAAAAAACATTTTAGATGATCAGTCTCTATGCCATTTCAACAAATACTTTCTAGACCAATCCTGAACCGGTATTTACTTTGAGTCTTGTCAGCAGCCTGATGAATGTTAAACAAATGCTATTGGGCTATGAAACAAACGAATTGTAATGTCACTAATAATTGTGGGATAAAAAATAAGCTCATTAAAATATGGAAACACATTATAGTCCATCGGCCTATAAACCGTATGAACATTTGTTTAAGGGGGGGGTGAACTGTAGACTGCTAAAAGTCGAAACCAGCATGAAGATTTGCCTACATTAACACATTCCTGCGGAGGGAGCTGGTAGGAACGTTGGGTTGCTCGGTCAATGGCCAGGGTCAACGGCGGCGTGGTGTATTCCGCAAATGTGCCCGGCGTGAGTAGGTTAAACGTTGAGTTTTATAAGGGCACCATGGGGTGACCAGCCCCTCCCCACCCAGCCCCACCCCTCCCACCCAGCCCTACCCCTCCCACCCAGCCCCACCCCTCCCACCCAGCCCCACCCCTCCCACCCCCCACCCAGCCCTACCCTCCCCACCCAGCCCCTCCCCACCCTTCCCACCCAGCCCCTCCTCACCCTCCCCACCCAGCCCCTCCCCACCCAGCCCCTCCCCACCCAGCCCCTCCCCACCCTCCCCTCTCCACCCAGCCCCTCCCCACCCTCCCCTCCCCACCCTCCCCACCCAGCCCCTCCCTGCACGACGGACGGACACAATAATCCCCTGTGGGCTGGTGTAACCAGGAGGTTCCTACCAGTAACAAACCCTGCAGGGTTAAACAACAAAGCAAAATGTTTACAGGCTGATGGCCAATAATGTTATAATTTTTATCGGAGAGATAAACGTATATCTGTCGACATTTCATCATCGAAAATCCTCGAATGACAGTGAATGAGTTATTTTTATCCAGATTCATCTCCTTTGGGGCTCAAGTTGCCTCTACCCTGAAAAAGATTATTGCAACTAAACAACCATTGTTCATTTTTCATAACACTTTTTATTACGGTACCATCACTTGTTAGTGTATATGCCCATGATAAAGTGGCACTTTGGACTGCAAGTCATTAACAGTATTATATTTACACGTTATAATTTGGAGTATTGATATGTTCTGCTTTGCTGCTTGTGCAGTACTTCTACTTATTGCTATTGTGTTTTAATCGAATGTTTGTTATTTTAATACAATGCAATACTATTGGATGTACATACCATAGAGTCTAAATGCGACCGAATCTCAGCAAGCCGTATACAAACAACAGTGAGAAGATATATTTTAAAATTGACAGTCACAGGCAGAGGAATAAGGAAGGTCCCGAGCGTGGACTTGGGGACAGGGACAGGGAGTCAATGACGTGGATTATTTGGGGAAAGGAATTCCAAACTACAGGAGCAGCAGAAGCTAAACGGTGACTCCGCACTGAGCGAAACTTGACTGGAGGCTTTGACAGAAAGCTTTGGAAGAGTACGTGGAAGGGAGCAGAGTGAGATGAGAGGGGAGAGGTAGACAGGGGCCAGTCCATGGATAACCTTTAACGGCTGCACTTGTTTGCTGTGTTATTGCTATTCTATTGGTATGCTATTCTGCTGAACTAAGTACTAACATAAAAGTTAAATATTTTTGCTATGAGTGAGGTTTTGGGCCTCAGCTTCAAAATAAATAAATAAACACAAATTGCTCAGATGAAACCAAAATCACTTTAGGAGGGTCATACAGGAGGGTCATAAAATCTCTGTATGACCCTCCTGGTGCTACTTTTTGTACTTTTCACAATTTGTGAAAAAAAAATTGTCAGTGTCCATGCGTTTGATCCACATAACATAACTAGCAGTACACACCGATGGGAAACTCTACTTCTGACAATATTCTCTTTTTCGTTTACACGTTCAACTTTGCAAAAGTTAATTTTGTAACAATGTGTGTATTAAATTTCGATTTAAAGCTTTCGTGACTGCAGGGATTCATCTTCTTGGTTCGTTCGGTAAAGTCACGTAGAAGGGAAGTAATAAAATAATAAAAATAAAACAAAATAATTCTCACGACGTTTCGGCCACAACGCAAGCAGCCGTCCTCAGGTGAAGACCAGGTCTGTTGGGGAGACAGCATCTGAATGAAACACCACCACACTTGGAGCGTATATTTAAGCTTGATATGCAAATTATTTTGTCAAGGCGCCCTTCCCCCCTTCCAACCCAGCTTAAATATACGCTCCAAGCGTGGTGGTGTTTCATTCAGACGCTGTCTCCCCGACAGACCTGGTCTTCACCTGATGATGGTTGCTTGTGTTGCAGTCGAAACGTCGTGAGAATTTTATTGTTTTATTTTTATTATTTTATTACTTCCCTTCGACGTGACTTTACCGAAAGAACCAAGAAAATGTGTGTATTGTTAAAATAGTTGTGAATCAATCTTATCACTAGTTGTACTGAACTTACTGCCGGTGGAAAAATCTCTCGACATTTGCTGATGACTAGGGGTGTAATGATTCCCCCCTCTCTGGTGCTTCAGAAAACTGTTGAGGTTAAGGGTCACGGTTCAACTCCAGAGTCGATTGTTTATTTTAACACAGCGGTAAATATAGTGACCTCTAACGCCTGGAAGGGTCACGTGTAACATCACTGCACACAACGTACAAGGATCGAAAAACAAAAGATTATAATTCGCGCATTTCTATGCATGAATGGTGAACTTAGGAATATACTTTAAACGATAAATACTCCTCACAGCTGCTGTTTTGTTTTGTTTATATATTTGCCTCCATTTCACAGCTCCACCTTCAATTTAGTCATGCAGTCTTTTTCATTTTACCTTTCAGCCACCCTTCTATTTTACTGGTATGAAGCCTCAACTGTCACCCCTCATAAAAGTATATTCCACGCACATCAGATTGTTTTCTCAATCATTGCTGTGAAAAAAGGGTTTTACAATTATTAACATGATTAGGGGAATTTGAAAGTTATTGTCCATATTTCAGACTTGTTAGAAGATAACCTGTCACGGGCTGACTCTTTGTAGTGGGACACTCACAACCTCCAAGACAGCTCGGATATACTCTGGGGGTCAGAAATGTCTCACAGCAGGTTTGTAATTTGGGCATGACACCAACGCGTTGGTGGTCCATGCTGCACATTCTGTCACAAAAGATCTTACGGCACAGCAGGACATGTGGCATGGCCTGTCACAGAAGATACTGGGCTTATCGTCTGCTCTGAAGGACAGCACTTTCACATGAGCGTCCACTCTACCAATTTTGACGACACAAACCCTCAATCACACCTCAACCAAGGTGTGGGTTGATGCTCAAAATGCACAGTGGGGCTCATATCCAAGCTGGCTGCTAAAAAGTTTAAGGGTCATGGTTTAGGTCCCATCTTCAATTAAAACACACTAGAAGAGTGGATGCTGAGGTTGGAGAATTAAAAAAATCACAACCATCATCAAAAGAGATAATGGTTAAAAACTTACAAATGGCATGGATGGCATCTTCATCTCCGTGGCTTACATATGAATGTGAGCACATAAAAACACCAGTTTTGTTGTGACCCAGACATACGGCACTCAGAATACCCAGGGATAGGAAGGCTATATCTGGTTTGGCTCACATTTGGCCTGCATTCCAGTCAAAGTGGACGTACTAAACAAAGAAGTACAGTTTATAAATAATGTGATCTTCTTTCCAATAAAATGCATATACTTCATGAAACAACATTTTTGTTTGAAATGTAAATAATTGGCCATTTTATTAGACACCTGAAAACTATTTACCCATAATATCACTCACCACTGATGTTATCTGTGGCTGGAAATCATGCTCATGTTAGCCAGTTTTACAGGGCAAGTGCGTTAACGACCGTGTCACCACTATGCCCTGATCAATGTAACATGAAAACAAATATCCGAATTTATGTTTTATAATCAATAGCATGCTATTCTAGCTTTATTAATGCTCTCAAGACAAAAACAACGAAAATGCCCTTGCGACAAAGTACATAACTGCTTGATAGTTTATTCTTGAGTGAAGCGGCGTGTCGCTCTTCACACACTAACCCCCGATCACAGTGTCCCTTTGTAAGACTACCAGCGCTGGACTCCCTCAGCGCACCCTGGGCGTCACTTAAAGTAAAATGCAGCTTCCTCGCGTTTCATCGGCTCGTGCAGGCAGGCAGCGGTGCCCTTGTCTCTCTGCCGTCTAAGGTTTCTCCCTGGCTTGAAACGGAACCCTTGACCCGAGCGCCGTGCTGGGAGCCGAGCGCCACGCGGCACGCCGTCCTCGCGTGGGGGGGGAGAACCGCTAAAATTGGGGCGGCCGCTCGCCCACTCGCCAACGCTTAAAAGAGCGCGGCAGCGGCAGCCATCGCTTACCGGCGTCGCGGCCCAATTACCAAATGAGCAAAGGCAGCGCCCGTCCATCACCGCTTAATAGGTGCTCCCCGGCAAAGTGTGGTTAACATTCATTGCAGAGTTGCCGGACAAAAAGTGCGTGTTCAAGCCAGCCAAGTCAGTGCCCAAAAATGGTGTAACGTAGCGGGCAGATATTCGTGTTGAATAACCAGTGTCATAAGATGTTAGTTAAAATACAAGGAAGAGTGATGTCTTGCTCAAATGAGCACGGAATTGGTGCTCCATCTCCTGTTTACAGTCCTGAGCTCGACATAGCAATTCCATATTCCTATGACGGGGTGAGTCAACAAATGGAACAACCACTGTTGACTTCTCCAAAAAAGTTGTCCTATTTTATCGACCACTGGGGAACGATGTGATGAGTTAACAGCCTACCAGGATTTAGATTTGCAACCTTCTCGATTGCGAGCCACTCACTCTACTGCTGAGCCACCTGGGCCAGATTCAAATGCAAGGAGGGCTTTTATCTGTCTAGGTAAAGGAGTCCTGTTCCACACTGGCCAAGCAGGTTTCAACAGATGCGGGTACTCAGTCTGACTCTACAACAACTGTACTATAACGATATCTACCCACCTCACAGCTTGACAAGGGCAAATGGTTGATAAAGAAACCTGTCTACAACTGTTGTCCTTCAGACAAAAGCAGCAACACTGAATGCTAATGATAAGAAGTCAGCACTTTTCAACATTACATTTACAATGCTGTAATATGTGCCAGGAGGCGCTTTGATGTGCACATATATTTAGTTTGAAATAAAGCCTAGCGATTTCAGTTTGAAGACAATTTTCCGCTGACCCCTGCACCCTTTGCATGCCCCATGCACCTGGAGATCACGTCAACCTGTGAAATCACAGCCAGATGCCAGCTGACCTGTGAGGTCGCTTTACCGTGGGCACAGAAAGCAGTTGGACTTCACAAGATTTACACTTTGTGCGCCTGGCTAATTTTTAACACCTGATGTTGTTGGATCTTTACTGTGTTTAAGTGAAGTCAGCACCTGCAAAGTTAAGAAATACCTACTTTGGTTGCTTTGTCTTTTATAGGCTTACCGACCTCATAAAATATGCTTCTGTTTTGTGAAAGAGGCGCAAAGTAAATGATTGACATTTGTTTCAAAGGGGTCGGTATTATGCCATGGCTTGTGGCTCATAGAATGCATCTTGCTATTTCACTGCATTATTGTTCATTGATTTGCTTCCGAGCTGAATCATGCCCCATGCAAGATAACAATCTTAAGGCGTCATTTCACAAATCCAATTTAAAATTGCTCTTTTTTCAATGCAACCAATCTTTAGTAAAATAACTGGTCGTTAATTTGCACCATATGGGCCAAAAACACAGTAATGTACTTAGAAACGATTTTACCATGATTTAGATCAATCATGGTATATATGACTGACTGTGTATTCACAATAACTACTACGTGTACATGTAAGGTACTTGATTTTATCATAATAGTCATCATCATCATCCACTGTCTATCCACTCTACGCAAAAGACTAAAAATATAACTAACATGCACGCGATTATCAATCCACTGCACGATGAATGCCTCCCCACACTGTGTCGGTCATGGGCGTCAGTTGACCATGCTTCACCACGCTGGGACGGTTGGGAGGGAGTGGGGCTAAGGCCCATGTGTGCTATTACTGCACTTACAACTGATGGTAGTCATATCCAGAAATCAAACTCTGGTCATGAGCTTCACAGCGTAGTGTAATCACCACTGTGCCACCGCTCCGAAAAAAGTTATTTTAATATAAAGGCAGTGCATCTATGTGTATTGTAGATTTGTATTTATTTTTTAAAATTCCAATTTTAAATCACTCATTATAATACATCTTAAAATGCCTCCTGAGTTATGTCACAAGTTAAATAATGTACACCAAACCTAAAATGTGATGGAATTATAAAGAGTTTTTTGGCATACAAATTTAATTTGTACATGCACCAAAACTCTTAACAGATAAGTACAGGCAATGTGAGAAGCTTACGTCAAGTTTTTGGATCCGAGTAATGTATAACTTATGCAACTTCAGAGAATGCATAAAATGGTGTTCTACGACTCTGTACCAAATAAAATATGTATATTACAAGAAAAAAATACTTAAAACAATCAACATCAAAAAGGCAATCCTTTTATTAAAAGATGTGGGAGTTATGTCAAAAAACATGTTTTCAATGTATTATGTAAATAAATGTGTTATTATTATTGTATTTATTTGCAATATATCAGATTTCCTAAACAGGTCGAGATGGAAGATTTTTGGTTCTCTGTGAATTACCAGCAGGCCACTGGAAACAACAACAATTGGGAATTTTAAAGATGAGGCTGAAAAAAAAATCAGAGAGCGCATCATTACTAAAATGCCTAAGGTCAGTTTTCACTGAGCCTCATGACCAAGATTAAACCATAAATTTTGCCCAAGACCTCTCCTAAAAAAATCGATCCCACCGCACCCATCTCTAACTCAACAGTGAACCAGTCAGAATACTCATCCAGCTGAAGTGGTAAACACCACCTAGCTGTCTCTAACCAGTTCAAAAAGACTAGCTTTGCATTGAGCTCTAAAAATCCCCCAGGCTATTTCTTGCCAAGAAGACACTTTAGAACGGTCTTAAATCATTGCCGGTGATCCACCGTCCTATCCCACCCCCTTCCCCCACCACCTCCCGCACCATCCTGGATTTCAATTCAAACACAGTTTATTGGTTTCCGAGAAATGTGGATGTGTGTGCAACAGCTTGGCGTTTTGGAAGGAACAGTGGAGCGAGTTAAAAATGATGTCGCTCAGGTGGCTGAGAGCCTCAGGGGGTCAAGACACAGGGTTGGCAATTCTGAGGTCGTGCAGTGAAGGTGCAGCTCTTTAGAGCAAGCCAAGTACTTGAGTGCAGTGGGTGTGATGACTCCAGCCCAGTCACCAATGACCGTATAAAAACACCCCGCCCTGAAGCGCTCATCTCCCATTCAGGTCTTTATTCAACCAAGCCCACTATTCCTGCAGTGAATAACGTAAATAATTACGACCTCTTTGTGGGAAGTCAAAAGTCGTCATGCTCTAGATAGGCTGGTCCCTGCCATTCGAAAATGGAACATCCACCATTTTTTCAGGGCCACAAATGGTGATAGGCACCACCCAAGACTCTTTTCAGCAGAAATATATGTTTTGTCTTATTAGGGCTGTCACTTAAAAAACACGACTAGTGCTTACGAGACTATTACGCAGCAAAAATAGATACTTAACACCTTTGGGGAATTATCAAACATATTGAAAAGTCAGAGTAGCCTATGTCTCAATGTAGAGTTGATCTTTTATTATGATAAATTAAGTAAGAAAACACATGAGACTTTTGCAAAAACTGGGAATAAAATAAACAAATTAAATGATTTTGAATACTTGCTGGCATGTGAACATAGCACGGATGGTTTCTATATTTACAGACATCCCAGTGCAATTTGTGCACTAGAACACACTTCAGTAACTGCACAAGAATATTCCCTGGTGCATAATTTTGGATGAAAAATAAAACGAATTAAACTTAGTGTTGCTCATGTAGAATATTTGCTTACATGGGATCACAAACGTAAGCTGGCTTGGGCAGGATTATGTCGCGAGAAAGAATCATGGCAGATGGTGAAGAATAATTACGGAGTGGCAGCCAAAAAATGGAAAGTGTCTGAGATTACATCCACGGAAGGAGGAGACAGAGTGATGAAATCAGCTCATGTGCAGGTACTATGTGGATTAATATATCACAGAATCATGAGAGACGGCTGCAGCTTCGGGAGGCCATCATTCAGGAGTGGATTGACCTTAATTGATGATTCCACATCATGGGTGTGTCCATACACATTTAGAGTCATCAAAGTAGAAGTTATGGACTAGCGCAGCCAATGCACAATCATATCCTCTTGTGCGTCATTTTGATGCTGGTATAAAAAAAAAACAAGAATTGCACTGCTGTGCGATTCACTCCCAAGTGACAGAAACCCCCCCTTTTGTAAAGATGCATCGAGCGTGTGCGTATGTTTGTACAGGTCTCATTTGCCATGTTGGTACATTTTTCTGACATATTTTTCATTACATAAACAGCTGCCTGGAACACTACCCCAATGCCCTTCAAGGCATAATAAGAAACATCTTTAGGAACACACTCTGAAGGAGCGAACAAATTCAATAATAGCTTAATAATCACCTGGGCACAAACATAGCTCGTGTTTTTTGGTTTAATCCCTCTCTGGAAACACAGCAATGTATACATGACCGGTTTCTTTTCTCATCTCAAAACTGCTTCAATCAAAAAGTACTACTATCATACTTTTTTGTAAACCAATTCAGACGTTTAAACCTGAATATACTCAATAATATTAAGCTTATAGATATGGATACAATTATCAAAATAAAAAAATTGTAAAAAAATATTTACCCATAATTGTGTACGCTCATACATTCCACATCCTGCAACTTAAAAGTCACAGCACGTTGCGGATACAACGTGAATTCAAGAGCAGTTCAGTACCAGTAGAAGCCACTAGAAGTGCCAATGGCACTTGTGCTATTAAAAACACCCACTAATGTGTGCTAAATGAGCGACACCAAACATGTCATAATGTCCTACTGGGTCTGCTTGATATTATTTATTGCTCTGTCTGATTTCGAAAGTATTTACGCGAGTTAATACTGCATGAAGACATCCGTTTGGTTAAATGATAGCAGAGTGTTATCACATGGTGCACCACTGCTAAAAGAATGGCAGGGACATGCCACAAGTGTGATGTGACAACACGGAAATGGGCCACCCTGCTTAGAAAATGAAACAGTGCCATCAATAAACCAAAGCACCAAAGTAAAATAACTCTATTATTGGAAAACCAAGCTTACTAATTGTTTCTAGATTTGAATTGTGACCTACAATATTTCTATGGTTAGGTTTGGATTAAAAACATATGCTGAGTTTGCTGTATCTTGGGTTTATTGTCTGTGCTACACGAATGAACAAATGCAATACAATGTGTATTATTTAAAAGCCATTTATATTAAGTACATTTGATAGCGAATTATTGCATACTACTGCAAAGGGCTCTTAAGTAAACATGCAGTTGATAATTTTATGTTTTAACCCTGCTTTTTTTGGAGCAACCTTTAATGAGGTTCTGCTGCCCTCTGCTGACACAGGCGGCCAGAAGCAACTGAAATGTTGAATTATGTGGTGATACCTGTATAATGTATTGGCAGTGGTGGTTTTCCATTATAGAGTTTTTTTTGGGTTAGATCGCGTAAATATATAAATGTGGTCGCGAAAGTCTACGTGTTAAAGTGGTGGTTTTGTTTGCTATACTGTTTTTTTTTAAACTTGCTGCTTTAAATCTTGACTCAAAGCTTTCGTGACTTTAGGAATTCACATTCTTTCGGTGTGTCAAAACATCGCCGCTGGGGAGACAAAGGTGGTCGGGCGTGGTGCTGGCCACCCACCCCCTCGTGTGCCGTGTTGGCCTTCATAGGTGCTCGCTAACAGCACTTGCCCCAACAGTCTGTTCAGGCTATACGGGGGATCTTTGTCTTTGTACAGCTGTGTGGACTGTTCAAATCAAATGGAAATGTTTTGAGATAAAAGTTGAGGCAATGGGATTCCAGTTGGCTTGACGGTACTGCGGTAAGAGTTCAAATCCTGGCCAGGGGGTTGGACTCGGCTCACGATCATTCCACCGAAAGACCCAAATAATATGAATTGCTGCTTTAACTATTGTTCTTGTTTAATATCGCAATCACTTTTCATATTCAATTTTAAACACGTTTTGATAAAAAAAAAGTTTCAATGGAAATGTTTCTATATATTGTAGACAAAAAGGTTGTCTTTTCTATGTTATCAGTTTCATTACTTTCATTGATATCTATTCCAATATACAAAGTGGTTTTGGTGTGTGGTTATGCCACCTATGAATGCTGTGCAGAATATGTTGTAGTGATGAGTCTACGAGTAAAATACAGTATTCCATGTAGAATTCATACATTTTCTCTCTGAATATTGTGAAGCTGCTCAAAACTGCGTATCATTGCATAACAATGTCATGCAACATTTAATCACTACAGTTACAGCATTCTCACTTTGCCATGCAATTAAGTTAACCTGTCAGTTATTTAGATATTTCCTTTAAATATTCATCACACATTCCCCCTGTGAGTCAAAGCTCTACACAAAGAGACATTCATAATTCAGCGCTGCAATTTGTGAGTGTTTGACTGCTGACGGCAAGTGCGTTCCGCTAACCTGTGACGACTGCGCGTTGAATCGAAGGAGAGGTGCGGACGCGAGCGTTCGTCCTCTTTCAGCGAACATTTAGAGGTCTCCTCTGGTGCGTCAAGTGCACCCGTGACCCAGTCCGGGGGTTCCCGGCTCGTCACAATGTCCTCCAGGGGTTCGTCAAAGTAGATGGCCTGCAAGGCATGCGACACATTCGTAAGTCCAATGAAAGCAGCGGTCAGCGCAGGATATTATGAATGAATCGGCTTTCCGGAAGCTAATATTCGTTGATCACCTGAAAGTAGATCACATTCACATGCATGCTACGGCAGTGAGCACTAAGCTTTGTAACAAAGTGTTAGCCTATGATTCGTAAAGCGGTAAGGGACTGCCAAAAGTAGTGATGTGAAGGAAGTAAAAGAGTGTGAATAAGTGCACTCAATTCAGTCCTGAAGCTCCCAGTATGTGCACCGAATGATCAGAAACCATGCCGAACAACACGCAGTACAACCTAAAAACACATCGGAGAGCTATAGAGCATAATCGTGAAAGCCTATGCAGGCAGAATGCACCATGTAAGTCGGCAGCGTCTTGAGGGGCCCCGTGTCAGGCCTGTGAGTGAATGGCTCCTCCAGCACACTCCGGCGCAACATGTGCAGCAGCAGACGTGCGTAGTCATTGCGGTTCTTGCGGCTTGAGGTGCCCAGGGCTCCACTGCGAGCTACCGGCGGCTCACAGAGCTTCTTGATCCACAGTGCGCAGCGTTGCCGATCTGTGGACAACGCGCCAGCAACAGTTACATTCTACAACTCACAATCAACGTCTGCAGAATCCTTATCCAGTGTGGAATAAATTATCTCTCCTCCAGTAAATCACTCAATGGTCAAAAATGAGGTTTATGATTCTACCCAAAAATAAATTTTTAAAAATCCCCCATTTTTTAATTCGTTATATTAAGTTAGCTTGCTTGCTTGCTTGCGCGATTATGACCGTGCAAATCTTTCGGTCGTTTTTTATTTAAATTCTTTATATTAAGTTCGCTTGCTTGCTTGCTTGCGCGCTTACGACCGTGCAAATCTTTCGGTCGTTTTTTTACCCACTTCCCGTGATCCAATCGAGCTGACATTTTGCACACAGACTCGTTGTGCGTGACAATTAATTTTCGTGAAAACATTTTCCAAAATTTTACACGTTTTAGGAAAAAAAAATTACATGTAATTACCAATTGCTTAATGGTTGCAAGCAATCTTCTGACCCATAGGTGGCAGCCATCTCAAGCCAGAGGACGAGAGGACTCTAGCCGCCACGCATATAAAGGATTTATAGTGAAAAACTTTGGTTTTACGGGTTAATTTTTTACCATTATATTTGTATTGATTGTTTGTCATTCATTCAATATCATTTTGGAAATTTAGTTTGCAGCATTGAATTTGCATATGATCTTCATACATTGTAAATAATCTATTCATAAACACATGATTATAAATATTTTTCCCATGTAGCCTAGAATTTGTTACATTTCCACATCACCATTGGGCCTTTGAGAGTTTATAAACCTAACTTATCTTTTATTTCTGCCATAATCAACTCATTTGTCAACAGCATCAATGGCATAAAATCAACTGAAATAAAAGGACTTCATGTGAAGCAGTGGCATTTATGGACTGATTAATTTGAAAATAACATCCTAGGAGCACTTTCCTGAGGTAAAATCTATATTATAAAGATGTAAAATTTCTAAATTTTAGCATAACACAAAGGATTGCTCATTATTGGTAAAGTCTGACTGTGAGTGCTGTTGAGCCACTTTGATGAGCACATTCTAAAACAAGATGAAAAACTCCTTGAATGCTTAAGAATACAGAGCAAAATACGAGTGAAGTTCACGTGAATTTTGAGAAAAGCATACCCAGTGTGACCAAACACATTACAGGATCAGCTAATAAATAAATATAATACCTTATGTCATGCCAATAGCATCTTACACTACAATGTTAAATGTGTATTCGAACACTTACACTGTCTCGCGTCTTAAGTGGTTATAGTCTCTTGAAAAGTGCAGTAAGATGGGTTTTTATAAATCTATATCTATGAGTGTCCTTCTGGAAATGCTTGGTTGTTCATTCATTGGCGTATATTGACCCTCTTGAAAAACTCTACCAGGATACGTAACATATTTCATAGCAGCGTTTTGCTCTGTAGCGTGTTATTCAAAAACAAAAGAATGAGGGAAACTCTCAATCCACACTGAACACTCACGACTTCCCACAACAGTGGTACCTATTGTATACACCCCAAAGCAATAACACGACTGCACCAACCGAGATATGAACTTGCAGTATTCTAATTGCATGGCAAGCAGCAGCGCCACGGTGACGAGATGTCAACTACCTCGCCCGGTCGTGGGTTCCATCCCAACCCCGACCTTGACGCATGTATATTATTGTTTGCATGTTCTCCAGGTGATCACGTGGATTTTTCTCCGGGTCCTCCGGTTTCCCCCTCCACCTTTAGAAACATGCCTTTCGATTGTTTGGCTGCTAGAAATGTCCACGTGATAAGCCACTTGGTTGAGCTATCATTTGTGGCTCGGTCGCTTCTGAAAAAGAGCTGTATAGGCTGAGTGGGCCTGACCAGGCAAAATAAATAACAGTACTGAAACTACAACACAACTTGCCGTAAATGTTTATAATTTCATGGAGCAAATAAGACACCCCCCCGCGAGATTGGGTGCACCATATTTTTTGGTTCCTTCGGTAAAGCCACGTAGGTAGAACAATAAAGATTGGGTGCACAATGGTCATTACCAGACTTGTGTGGAAGCTTGAGTACAAAGGGCTTCATATCAACAAGAAAATGATCGAAGTCTCCATCCAGTTTCTCACAGGCATCCTCGTGGCTCTCCATCTGCACACACGTCGCATCGAGAAAGCACATTCAGAATGTTATATTATATAGAGAGTAAAAACTGTCACGCAACTTTGGCAATATTCATCTTCTTGGTTCTTTCGGTAAAGTCACGTAAATAATAAAAATAAAACATAATAAATAAAAAAAGTTATTATGTTTTATTTTTATTATTTTATTATTTTCCTCCTACGTGACTTTACCGAAAGAACCAAGAAGATGAATCCCTGCAGTCACGAAAGCTTTAAATCGAAATTTGGCAATATTGTACTGTACTGGCAACATGCACATCTGAAAGTAGATTGCATGCTTCCAGATGGTCTCATGATGAAGCTGCTGTGACTACAAAACAACAATTATCATTTAAAACTCCATCGATCAAAACTGCATTTTCCAAAGTATTAACATTTTACTTTGCGGGGATGGGTTACACATCCAGTGTTCGTGATCCTTGTAGACCTGAGCAGGTATACTGGAGAGAGAGAGGCACGCATCAACACAATCGAGTACTCGGCGAGAGATGAAATAAAATGTCGATTTGAAGTTTTCGTGACTGCAGGGATCCATACTCTTTGGTTCTTTCGGTAAAGTCACGTAGGTATAAAATAAAATTAAAATAAATTAAATCACGACGTTTCGATTGCAACACAAGCAGCAATCATCATTACCACGGCAACTCTCTCTCCCACTTCAGCAAACAAAAATGTATTGCTGTGGTTTTCCCACCTGATGATGATTGCTTGTGTTGCAATCGAAACGTCGTGATTTAATTTATGATCATATTATATTTTATACCTACGTGACTTTTACAGAAAGAACCGAAGAGTATGAAAAAATATGTGTTCCCTTTACCAGCCCGTCTTCACCAGTGTGCAGTACAGTATTGTATGTTTAAACAAAATCCTCCTAAATGACCGACTCACCTGAATTGTGAAAACATAATACCGCTCTCTTAAAACATATACTAATTGTATGGTGCCATTAAGACGTGACATGTGCCAGCGTTGTATTTATTGTGCAACAATATTGTTTCACTAAACCGCTCTCTCGAAAGTAAATGTATTCATCTTCTTGGTTCCTTCGGTAAAGTCACGTAGAAGGGAAGTAATAAAATAATAAAAATAAAACATAATAAAATAATTCTCACGACGTTTCGGCCACAACGCCTTCTCGACAGACCTGCTCTCCACCTGAAGACGGCTGCTTGCGTTGTGGCCGAAACGTCGTGAGAATTATTTTATTATGTTTTATTTTTATTATTTTATTACTTCCCTTCTACGTGACTTTACCGAAAGAATCCCTGCAGTCACGAAAGCTTTAAATCGAAAAGTAAATGTATTGTTTTATTTTACTGACCTGGAAGGGGGTGACGGTGGTGGTGTTGGGTGCGGCTTCGTAGATGAATCGACCGTGGCGGGGATTCGAAAACTCACGCCCTTGTACTCGTGAATCCGTGCTGCTCAACCGATGCGAAGTTATCTTTAATCAACACTGAAGAGGCCAGAGGATATACGATCATCGAGTAATAAGGGACAATATAATAACGTGTTGACTTACGAGTGGGCGACAAACACAATGGGCATATCCCCGAGGGTAAACAACAGGTGTGGCTTCGAAGTTACGTCACTTATCGTCTCGATATTTATTTTTTTCAAAATCCCGGTTGCTAAGCGCAGGCCGCAAAGGTCCAACACGCCAAGCGGCCAGCAATGAACAGCACCTAATTCGAGATTTGAAGTTTTCGTGACTGCAATGATTCATACTCTTTGTTTTTTTCGGTAAAATTTATATAAATTAAATCACGACGTTTCGGAGGAAAACACAAGCTTCCGTGTTGCCTCCGAAACGTCGTGATTTAAATTTTTGGGTTTTTTCGGTAAAGTCACGTAGGTAAAAAAATAAAATTAATAAAAGTAAATTATTTTTACCTACGTGACTTTACCGAAAAAGAACCTAAGAATATGGATCCTTGCAGTCACGAAAGCTTCAAATCTAGAAGTCATGATTTAATTTATTTAAATTTATTTACATTTTTTACCTACGTGACTTTACCGAGAAAACCGAATAGAATGAACAGCACCATTCGAGGTTTTAATAAGAGTTCCTGAAATCCATCTCTTGAATTGGGCACCGTACTGTATAATATATAAAATATATACTTTTGAGTGTTTAGTTTGTTGTCCTCACGCGCCTCCGATTAGTACGTTTGGCTACGTACGGTGCGAAAGAAGTTCCACATACAGTACATAATAAATGGGGGATATATAACATTAGAGGAAATTCCCAAGCCAAGCTGTGTGAGGGCAACACAGTAAATTTTGATATAAAGCTTTCGTGACTGCAGGATTCATATTCTTGGTTGTAAAATATTGTTTAATATTTATATTATTTTATTATTTCCCTTCTACGTGACTTTACCGAAAGAACCAATAATATGGTAACACAGTAGTTTCATGATCAGACTGTAGTGTAACAATAACGGCGTTATTCGATGTTGCGCCGTTTAACTTAAAGAGTTAAAACGCCACAGGGCCTAGGCCACAGCGGCGTGCAACTCAACTCCGCCGCTAAAATCACATCACATCACTTCGCAACGTTCAATAAAACAACACACCACAACGTTAGTATTCAGGACATGAGTGCAGCCGTAACTTCACTCACCGCATATATACGCTGGAGTATCTTTGTAACAAACAAACAAAACTAACTTACAATGTTTACAAATCAACTACCAACACAAAACAACCCACGCGCTTAATTTCCGTCAAATCCGTCATTCAAACTTCCTTGCTTTTCCCGGCATGCCTAGCGCGGCCAGGCAGCTGCTGATTGGGTACAAGCGGAGGGAGGGGGGGGGCGTGTGAAGCCGTTGCCATGGAGACGCGGCACGCCGTTGCCGCGGTAACAGGTCGCCAAGGGTCCTCCATGTGGAGGGGGGAGGATGGGGGGGTTGCTATGGTAACGGGGTCGCGACCCCCCCCCCCCGCCCACCTTGCCCCCACCTACTTGGGCGACCACGCGAACCTTTAAGAGGGATCACGTGGCTCCAGGCAGACGCCTCGGTCTCTGTGGCGCAATCGGTTAGCGCGTTCGGCTGTTAACCGAAAGGTTGGTGGTTCGAGCCCACCCAGGGACGCGAGTTTATTTTGTTAAACATTTTTCACTGCAGTAATTATACAACAAGGCGGTAATTAGTAGGTAAACGTATCTCTTGGTTTTAGGCTATATTTGCAATGACCTTACTATTGATGATTGTGTTGTGCAGATGTATATACGCGTTCTCTGGTATGTGTAGCGCCGCCTATGGAGACTTGTTGACACTGACACAATAACGGGCAGCAACTGAAACACAATTTTGATTACAATTAAAATACACAAGGTAAAAACAATTCAGAGTAAACGATTAAGACTGAGCGACGTAATATTAAAACACGCAACGGACGGAGTTCAATTATCCCAAAGAATAGTGCAACATAAATAAGCCGACAATATCCCTCTCTCCAGGTAAAAAAATATATTAAAATATTTATTACACAATCCATCAGCGCCACGGCCGTCTGGGAGTGTATAATTTCAGCAACATTGATTTAAGATAAGAAAACTCTGGAGCAAAGCAAATGCGATGGATTGCAGGCAATATTACGATAATAAATTACAGAATGTTCAATGCCCTCTCCTTGACCTTACCAGATTTCTCTCTGTGATATGTTGCTTAAAATTCAGTGACATTCACCCTTAGTTTCCAGTAATTTATATTGAAAACTAAAGTATGTATCACCATTGGAACCTCCTTTGCCAGTAGCAAAATATGATAATTGTTTTTTTACCCTTTTATCTGGCAACAAAACTGACACCTTTTACAATGGTGTAAATGCTTACCCCGAGCTCTCATACTCTGATGGTGCAATGTCTTTGAGTTGTGCGCCTTTTGGCGTCATCTGGTCCAACACCATGTGAGACTAGGCTCTAAGAAAAGCTGTCTCGGGTGTGGACCAATCAATTTCAAGGACAGTGCATACATTATCAGAGTTGTGGTTTTTGTTTGCATTCCGACCGCAGGTATTGTGGTCAATGCAAACATGACTCCTTGTAAAAAAAAGTGTCAGTTTTGTTGCCAGATAAAAGGGTAAAAAAACAATTTTTGTCGCACTGTCCATAATCAACTGTGTTAATCGCAGGTGCATGAGGACAACAAAGGCGTGATGCCACTAAGCATACCGTTGTTGCTTAGTTGCATAAAATTATACAACGAAAAAAAGTTCACCTTGAAAATGTCAAAAGCTCCTAGTAGATATAAAATATAACTACAAACACTCGTGTATTTACAATGTATACTCTTATTCCAAGGACTGTAGTTACACGTACATTTAACTCCTGGAATTACACGCAAACATACATTTATCTTGGCATACCACGCTGGTACGAGTCACGATGGCCATCTCTGGCATCGTGTAAATAACGACGCATTTATATTTGCACGATCTCACCCAAAAATAAAACTTTATTATGAACACCTCAATCCAGCAAGAGGGATTGCAATGCCACAGTTGGCTGGTCCACCGATGCCCTCCCTACTCGCTGCTCAGAACCCGCTCCCTATAGAGGACCGGGTTCCACAGAACTAAATGGGGAACGGAGACACCCTCTAAAAACACTGGTCTACAGCCAAAATGCTTCCGAAATAAATGTAGTCCAACTTTACTAATTCTGGGCCACTGAGACTGAAAATGATGCTTACAATTGTTTATTGGCTCTAGTTTTCAATATATGCTACTTGGTCAGTATATACGACCCTTCACTTGGGAATAGCGGAGGATAAGTGAGTTGTAAAGGGAAGGGATCTACATTTAAGCCAGAAATTACTAAAATACATCTTTGACTGGATCTTTGAATAAATCTATGACTGGGTTTTGACAGTACTTGCTTTTTGAGCAAAACAATGAATGATGCAATCTGAACCTGGTATTGCATCATACACCATATGAATTGCATCATGTTATTCCTAGAAGTCATGATGATGCAATCATAACTAGGCTTATGTCCCTCTGCTGAACAAATTGCCCTATATCAGCTCTAGAAATCATACAGTGTTGTGCTCTCTTATTCTGTTTAGCAGCTTTCCGCCTCTAGCCACGGACCAAGATATAGGATGGGTCCATCTCACACCATCCCCTGATCAACACCACCAGGAGAAAGTCTGGCAGTAACAAAGACAAAGACCCCTCATATAGCCTTTACAGACTGTTCGGGCAAGTGCTGTAACCGAGCACCTATGAAGGCTGGCACGGTACACGAGGGGGTGTGTGGCCAGCACCACGTCCGATTGTCTTTGTCTCCCCAGTGGGGATGTCATTTGAGGCTGAGTCGACCTCGAGGGATGCCCAGGACCGGTTCAGATACTCGTCACTGGTGTTGGTCGTGTGCGGGAATCAACCTCGAGTAACCAGGTTCGTAGCGCAGCGCACTAACCGCAACACAACAACCATTCACTACGGTGAAATCCCCATAACGCTTCTGCACTTTGAAACCACTTCAAGTGTTAAGAGCTCGCTGACAGGTCAGGTGATATGACCAACAGATAGATGCACTACACAGTACCTGTGTCCCCACTGTGCCAACTTGCTGCGTTTAATCCAACCGGAACTCCGCTCATACAAGAAAGATAAAATCAAGAATCGTTTAAATCATGCATTGTCAAAATGTATCCTTCATTTGTGAAAATGCAAGCCAGAAATTCACCCGTATCTCACGTGCATTTCATAACGAAAGTGGTTTTTTTTTTCAGAAAGGCGTATTTAATAGACGGTTATTTAGAGTTCCAAAATAACTCTGAAGTTTAAATAAAATCGTTGCACATGCATGTAGAAAAAGTATGCTTGTCCGCACAGTATATTTTATCCATATGCAAATAAGCCAAATCCAGCATATGCAATTTAGATACCACTCATTGTATACGGTATATTTATAGTTTCAAATTGATTCAATATTGATGCGTTTACAATAAAATCCGCTGTTAAAATTGTTTTTTTACTGCTGAACAGCAGGTGGTGTCAGTTGAATTTAATTTCGTGCACATCCGTTGCGATTATATTTTATACTGGTTATTATATAGCACGCCTGTACTACATCTGTTTTGCTATTGGTAAATAATTATCTAGATTGCTGATAACCACCATTAAGTTCATAACTAAAATCCGTAAAATTCTGCTATTTTTGATTTCCAAAGCTTCATATCGCATGGAATGATTTTAATTCCATAAAATGCAGTTGGTTCTACTGAATTTAGCTAGCGTTCACAGTTGACCTAATAAATTTACTTTGGTTACCCTAAGATTCTGGGTATGTATTGACTTACGTTGCCTTTTGTCATTAACATGAGCACAGAGAAAGACCCAATCAGAGCCATTGGCTCCCCATCTATAAAAGTACGCGTTACAAGGGACAAGCATTTAAGTCGGACGTTACGTTCAAACTTGAAATCTGGGAACATAATTAATAGGTACGTCTTGCAATGAAAAACGAAACTAAAATATAAAATGTCTTCCGTTAATTATGTAATTGTATTTACATCTGTTGCGTGGCTTTTTTGTATTTTAACATATATTGCCGACCAAGGAATGGTGCCAAAACAGTAATTTATCTTGAATATATAATCTCAGCATATCTATCAAGGTAGCTCCATTTCAAGAGGAAAGTGCACATATTTGAAACGTATTTCTACGTGCACTTGCAGTCTTATTACCACCTCAATTTACACACCGCGTTAACTTAATAAAAATAACAATCTCCAAGCATGGTAAATTACAACCTGAGCAGGTGTTATATCAACGAGCTATTCTCGCAATATACGGTGCCACTGCTGCTCATGGAGACCGTTGTGGGTTTCCTGGGGAATGCGTTCGCCTTGTGGATTATCGCTTGGCGCATCAAGGATTGGACCTGCTTCACGATCTACATGCTCAATCTGGTGCTCAGCGACCTCCTGTTCGTGCTCGTCGCACCCGTGCGCTCCATCTACTACATGTACGACAACCAGTGGCCCTTCGGCGAGGCGGCGTGCGACATGCTCATCACCGTCACCTACATCAGCCTCTACGGCAGCATCTTCTTCCTGACGTGCATCAGTGCCGAGCGCTACTTCGTCATCGTTCACCCGACGAGAGCGTTCCGCAACCGCTCGCTCACCTCCGCCAAGCTGGTGAGCCTGGCCGGCTGGGTCACGGTGCTGGGTGGACAACTCAGTCTGCCATTCATCTTCCACACGACCGCCGACGCACTGGACGCCAATGCGACGCGCTGCATGACCTTCAACTTAGATGACCTCTACCCGAGCTACAACACGTGGAGCTCCGTGGTCACCATCGCATTCTTCTTAGTGCCCTTCACGGTCATGAGCATCTTCCACGGGCTCATCACGCACAATCTGCTCTACCAGACGGCGCTAGGCGTGCGTGTGGCCAGGGCTCGGCGCAGAGCGGCCAGGCTGGTGGTGCTGGTGCAGCTGATAGTGGCCATCTGCTTGACGCCTCTGCACGTGGTGAGGCCACTGATGACCGCCAGCAGCATGCTGACACCGACCAAATGCGACCTGCTGCAGGACCTCGCTAAAGGCTTCTTCATCAGCATGTCCATGAGCGGACTCAACAGCTGCCTCGACCCGCTGCTATTCTACCACTCGGGCGGCAAGTTCAGGAAGGAGGCGAAGGCTGTCGTCATGACCCTGCTCTGTCGAGGATGTGTGTGCCCGGCTAGACCGAGGACGAGGAGTGAAATGCAAGCTTCTGTCATCGATGTTGAGCCGTCGCTCAATTCCAATCGTACTTGAGCAATTTGACGTGCACGTGTCTCGTCAACGTCAAGATGTTTTGCTTCAAAACTTTGCATCGAGGCGGTGCTCATCTCCTGTATACAGCCCTGCTTTCAGGGGTGGACAACAAATGTTCACTTCGCCTATACGAGATACTTATTTTACCGGCTCCGAAGGTACAATGGGATGAGTCAAACCAAGGTTTTCCACGCGCTTACTTTGCGTCCTCCTCCATATGGCTTTGATAGTCAATGGACACCATCGAGGGAAGCTGAATGTATGTCTGCTGTACCAGACTGTAAGTCTGCATGCGAATCCTCGGGTATTATTCACCGCTAAGCCGCATGTCAAGCACGAGGATAAGGGAACAATGGGACATTTCTGGGCATTGTTGAGGAAAGTCTATGGGGTTACTGGGAGATTGATTGGGCAGGACACATCTACAGAAGGAATGGTGGCTGAAGGACAATACAGTAAGTCTGCACTATAAGTGATAAACATGAGAGACCCAGTCGTAAGTCACTTGCAATCAATTATATCATCCATGTTGGCATCATGACAGCCACAGTGGAGATCGATGAAATAAGCTTGAGTGCAGATCTTGGGTGGATTGTTACATCGCTGGATCATGGTAGACCTTCATTCATCCAGCATGCTAAGAGACGATTCCGTATATGTATTACAGCATTGTGACACAGAAGTAAGTGGGTTAGTAAGAAGTGGAGTGAATTGGTCATATGAGGCCAGTATAAACCATGGCACGGGTAAAGAGCCACATTGACTACCATTCTAAGAGCCACGGGTCACAACCTGTATTACACACTGGTACTTTACAGAGAATGTGCCTATTATTACAGTAAAACGATCTATTTCATTTGGCAGATTCATCACTGACTGGCGAGCATGAATATAAAATGTATGAGGCTATGACAATGCTGGCAAGTACAGAAGTTGCTTTAAATCGCCATGTTTTTGTATATAATGTGCATTTCACTATATATACAAATTATACAAATGTGTGTCTTTTAGCTTGCTCGACTGTGGACTGAATGTGTATATATGGTTTAGGTTTCCAATGTAATCGAGGATTAACTCTGGACTATGCATCGATTCACTGGTATCTCCTTGGCCATCTCGCAATGTGTAGACTTCTCTACGCTGTTCTTACGCTCCTGTACACCCCGTTTTAACAAGAGGCAGCCAGTGTGGAGACATCACTAAATCCCGAACGGGCTTTTGCAAATTGACGGTGCAAGCATACCCCACTCCAACTCTGCATGTAGTGCCCACTCATTATTCACTGCCAATTGACGGTTGAGCACGTGAATTACGGAACAACATTCACGGACATGCAGTATTCATTCAAGGTTATTATTATGCTTGTTTACCCGGGAAATCCTCACTTAGTCTCGTGGCTATCAGGAGGGTCCTGCCAAGTTTTTCGCACGAGGAGGCGATAATTTCTATGTATATTCCATTTGAGTCAATTATAAGTAATTTTTCAAATTTGGCAGATGTGGACAGTCTCAGTAAATATACAAGGTTGGGTCAACATTGGCACGTGGTTGAAACTGTTGGACCAACTTCTTGGCCCAACGTTCCATGTTTACTGGGATAATACCGGCACGCAATCGCATTGTCTTTAACGTCAACTGTGACGCAGGTGGCACGTGTTTTCTGCTTAGCGCACCTGCATTATTAACCAGGGCAGCCGCTGGATTTCAACCGTGAACCTCTGGTAGCTTAAGCGAACCGGCTACCGCTAGGCCACTTCACTGCTAGGTCATGGCTTATAAAAAAAAAGTGGTTGAGTTATTGGTGGTGGGAAAGACACATTTACAAAAAGAATGATAACCGATGGATCATACATATTGTAATATAAACATACTATGTGGTTCTTTCGGTAAAGTCATGTTGGTAGAAAAATAAAATAAAACAGTGTAACAGTTCCACTGCTGGATTATTTTTCTTACCGCCCGAGGACGACCGCCTGCGTTGCGATCGAAACGTCGCGATATATTATTTTTTGTTTTATTTTATTTTTCTACCTACGTGACTTTACCGAAAGAACCAAAGAGTGTGGATTCCTGCAGTCACGAAAGCTTCAAATTAATATAAACATATTAAATCCATACACGTTAAATTAATACATATGCATAGTAGACATTCAGTTAATATTAATTTAACATGGAGATCTGAGGCTCAGTAAAACAAAGTGGCTCTCCGTTGGGTTTTTGGGTTGTATTGTGTGTTGGAACTGAGAAAACTCCCATTACATGGGACGAAACGTCAGACATTGTGCTGAACAACATGCGGTGCAACTCAAAAACACATTCAAGAGCTACATAGCACCACAAATTGTTAAAACATATGCAGTGGTAAGACATGCACATGATGGATTTAGCAATATGTGGCATCACCTACAACTGGTGTCCAAAAAAAAGACCCGCGTTGACTTGCTTAGAGCCGTGGGCCACAAACATGTATGACCGAATACTCATACTGTGCACATATTTATAATGTATCATGTTACCAGCAACAGATATAAAATTAAATCTTGAGAAAGGCTAGCGATATATGAGAAAAATCAATATATGTAATGAGATGTATAAACTCATTATTAACTGAAAATGTCTTAAATTATGCACCTCCATGTTTGCAGATTGCATAGTTAATTATAAATTTTTTTTAAAATACATTGACGTCAGATTTGAGAAAATAATTGTGAGATGTCAGAGAAAATAGTCGATCATTTAGGGATGGTCAAAAAACATTGATACATCGGTAACAGATGGTTCAGATATTTCAATTATTTGCACATTGATATTGATCCCTCTGATACGATCGAAACATCGTTGTTTTCATCTTCTTGGTTCTTTCGGTAAAGTCACGTAGAAGGGAAGTAATAAAATAATAAAAATAAAACATAATAAAACAATTCTCACGACGTTTCGGCTACAACGCAAGCAGCCGTCTTCACCTGAAGACTTTACCGAAAAAACCAAGAAGATGAATCCCTGCAGTCACGAAAGCTTTAAATCGAAATCGTTGTTTTCCTTTCAATGTTTTGCTGTTTTTAATATCGATAAAAAAGCATATTTAAAATAAATATTTGTTGAAAATAATTAACTTCCCGCTCCAAATGTCTGTGACAGGTTTATATCCTGGAGATAGGTTTCAAGTCAATATTCTGTTTATTTTTTAAAGATATTAATAATTTGTTTTACTTAATAGTAAACATTTGTTTGGGATATGTATAGTTCGTCCCTCTAAATAGTTAATAAAAAAACACATGTCGTTCAAATATTTTAGTATACATCCATGATTTCATTAAAGCAATGATTGTTCAATGTTTATTTAATGTTCTATCCCTACATAAGAAAGAGATTACGTCAGATATGCTAATAATTGTGAAATAGCCAGTATATGCAATCCATCATTTTTAAATGGAAAGCATTTCCATATTTTGAGTGTGTTTTGAACCATGTCTCATTGTATAATGCTGTCAATTTTACCATCACGTGTTTCATCAGAACTTAATTTTGCAAGGCTTCAGCTATGCATATTTAACTGTTGATTTTTAATAAAGTATAATATAAAAGGGCAATCTTTCGTGTGGTATGAAAAAGGGTCATTGCCCGAAACTTCACCTGTTATGGTATTCATGTTAAGGCCAGTGTTAATGACCAATGTTGAAATTCATATATATCGAAGGGACAATATGCACGTAGTCTACAACTCGTACAAAAATTTTTAATATAAACACGCATTTATATGAATCCATTTACTTTTATAATTCCAAGTACGCCAATAGCAACACAAGCAATGCGCGTAAGTAAATTATATACACGTTGAACTTGAACGCATACAAATGAAAAGTGTATTGATTAGTATTCTTGGTTCTTTCGGTAAAGTCACGTCGAAGGGAAATAATCAATATAAAACAATAAATACTGTAATTATCACGTTTCGACTGCAACACAAGCAATCGTCATCAGGTGTGAAATCCACAGCAATAATTTTTTTTCAAATTTTCTTGCTGTGGATTTCACAATTTTTTTTCAAATTTTCTTGCTGTGGATTTCACACCTGATGATGATTGCTTGTGTTGCAGTCGAAACGTCGTGATAATTTTTTATTGTTTAATATTTTTATTCTTTTATTATTTCCCTTCTACGTGACTTTAACGAAAGAACCAAGAATATGAATCCCTGCAGTCACGAAATCTTTAAATAATTTTTTTTTTATTAATTAGATTTGTTTTTTTTATGTTCTTATCACCATAAGGGGTTGGGGAACAGATAGTGAACGAAACCCATACACGTTCCAGCACACAACAGCGCGTGGCCACAACCCAAGAATCCCAAACACGAAGTCACGTGACCCACAAGCGCGCGCAGGGCGGGGCGGGTGGGGGGGGGCGCCAGAAAGGAAATTACATTTCCCACCCAGCATAGGAGCCACCGGGCAATTTCACGCCTCGCGATTGGACGCCGCCTCTCTCTAGCCCCGCCCCCACCCCAACATCCGCGTTACAATTGGCCAGCCTGAGCGCGCGCTCAAAGCCCCCCTCCCCCCACCTCTTTTACGACGACCAATCGCGTGCGTGCGTGTCGACCGCGCTATCCTTATGCGCTGTAGAGATTGCAAGAGGGTCGTGGTGTGTGGAAGTGGTGGTGGTGGTGTTGGCCCCACGGCCTGCTGGTTGCTGCCGGGCCCCGCTTCTCGACTTGCGTGAGGGTTTGCCGCGGTTTTTTTTCTCTCTCTTCTTCTCTTCATTTGCTTCGCTTGATCTCATTAGTTGGCGGCGGTGGTGATGAATGCGACCGACCGACGATGTGTGATTGTCGAACGCGTTTTTGTAAGTAGGGCACGCGGGCAGATTGGAGCGAAGCGAGTTTTATGTGGCGATACGGTTTGGCTAGTCTAGTGTGAGGCCCCAATTGCCGCCCTGAGGTGAAATTCGCAATTATACGATGAATAAAGTGCGGCGCCACTTAACCTTTTGTGTGTATTGCGATGTAGAAAGTATCGCCGATTTAAAAGTCTTATTTTTGAGCTACCCATGGACAACAACTTCACTCGTGTGGAGCGGTGTTGGTGGCATTGTCTCATTCGGCCCACGTGTATAGTGAAAGAGGGTTTATTGTTGGCTCATTTCTTCGATTTCCATAACGTTTCTTGGTGTTAGACGGAACTACTCTTCAATAATGTGCGTTGAACGCTATACAGTATTTATGGAAAATGTGGGCCATGGCCTAATTTTTATGAAAGTAAAATTAGCCCCTATTGGTGAAGACTTGTCTTTGAATTACGAACCTTTATTCAAGAAAGCTTAACCGAGTTTTTGTAAGTTCCTGCATTGGCATGTTTGGTCAATTCCATGCATGTGGCAGGAAGCTTAAGGACGTGGAGAAATATCACGCGCACAAAAGAATAACATTGAAAGGTCCCACAGTGGGGTTCATGAACTCACTTGACATATTGCCATCTCCTTGACCATCGCACAACGCAGAAGTTACATAATAGTCTAGTTTTAAAGTTATGTATCGTGTATATTCATTCGCAGAATGTGTTATTGGGTGGTGACAAGTTGGAATTTGCACATTGGCACGCACAGTTGTGAGATTTCTTTAGACGCTAGAAAAAGACATCTGCTTTTAAGGAGGCTGGCTACACTGCTCTCAGTAAATTATATCTTGCTGGGATTCATAGAGTAGCCAGCAAGGTTGATTAATATTTGGTTTAGATGTATGCAGTATCTCGCACATGACTCGAAATTCACAGCACGTCAGTTCTAATTTCCAGTAAGATATTGAAACCTGTACCGGTTTTAGGCGTCCTGAACCCTTCACAAATCCACACTCACTAATGTGGTGAGCTATGGTCATAAAACCCAAACGACATGGCAAAAAAAAGGGCCTCATCCAACAGTAGATTGAGAAAGGGCTACACGTTAAGTAATTTAAAGTTTAGACTCTCATTTCCAAATTTACCTCTGATCAGTACCCAAAATGTTTAATGCTGGTCTATGTCAATGTCATTGTGGGTTCCTTCTCATCTTTCAATACATTCAGCCAGTTGAACAACATTAATTGTGGTCTGCACTGTGTTTAGGATGCACCTGCTCAAGTTTTAAAGAAAAACGTTTTTGTAGCTGCTCTCAAAGTCAACCATGGCGGCCGCAGCAGTGGCGGCGGCAGTGTCGAGCATCAACCCGCGGCAGGACTTCCCCGCGTGGCTGGCCGCTCACGGCGTGAGCCTCAGTGTGGCCGAGGCCGTGGACAGGGAGCTGGGCATCGGCGACTACGAGGCGTTCCTGGCGTGCGCCGAGCAGCCCCACGTCAGGGCTGAGCTGTTCGCTGCTGCCAGGGAAAGGCTGCCCTTCGCCTTCTACGCTGTGCTGCGCCGCGTCACTGAGGCCTCGTCTCCCAAGCGCCACGACGGAGCAGGGGTAGCTGGAGGAGTACTCCAGGCCACTGCGGCAGCCACTGCTTTCCAACCGTTCCTCAGCGGCCTCCTGGACGCCATCGTTCTCATGCTCAACAGTCTGAGCCAGGAGCTGCTGCAGTCGGCCGAGAGGTTCAGCTGCCTGGAGCCTGCACTCTACCCTAATGCTGTGGAAGAAGGCCTGAGCCCGTATTTACAAGAAGACGGTATTGTTAATCACAAAACAGCCAAAGAAATGCAACTTTGCTGTGGCTATTGTCTGGCTGATTGGTGCTGAGGTCAAAGTGCTCAACTCACAATTCAAAGGGTCATAAGTTCAAATTCCGATTGGGGGTTGACTCAACCCATCTCCCCTGTGAGGTTGATTAAATTAGTGTCACTGTGAAAGACAATTGTCCTGTAGCAAGACTTGTCCCATCAATATGATTGTGAAATTATATCTTCTCAGGGTTGCCAGAGGAGATGAGCACCACATTATGCTTGTTTGAGCATAGAGAGACGGTTTGAAATGGCTGTGTCATTTAGTTTTTGTTTAAAATAAAATTACCAAACACCTAAATCTTGACTTAAAGCTTTCGTGACTGCAGGAATTCATATTCTTTGGGTTTTTCAGTAAAGTAACGTAGATCGGTTCAAAGAAAATAACAAACGTTCGTCATCAGGATGACGAATGCTTGTGTTGCGATCGAAACGTCGTAGTTTTTTTGGTTACTTTCTTTGAACCTATCTACGTGACTTTACCGAAAGAACCAAAGAGCATGGATCCTTGCAGTCACGAAAACTTCAAATCTAGAATTTAACGAAAGACCCAAAGAATACCAAACACCTTTTTTATTCGTTCACAGATATCAAGGATCTACAGCTTCACAACTGAAAATGTACAACTTATTAATAGTTCAAAAGTCACCCCAGTTCACTACTCAGTAGTTGGTCAATATGTGTATATTGGTGTATGCTTATTATGGTTTCATTAAATATGTGTACATTCATGCTATCAAACACGATATGAAGACAAGGACTGAATAATGTTATATCTTGTGGTTTTACTTTTCATACTTTACAGAATGCTCAATGTATTATTAATGTAGGTGAGTGCATTTCTGTATTGTTGGAAGATTAATGAAACGCCTCAATAAGTCATCTTTGTTTTGCTTTAAATTGCGTTTTTAGATGGAGGAGAAGTCTATGAGACTGATGCCCCTGCAGTGCCTGATGGACCCCCTGAGGATGCACAAGACAACCAATCCCAGTCTTGGGAAGATGGTAAACTTCAGTGACGTCATGCCACGACATTTTGACTTCCATGAATCGGTATCACTGTATCTTGTGTGCCTGTGCATGTATGTACATATATGCATGCGTTTACAAGCTAGTACAAAATAAATACATGAATAAGTCTGTAGTTTGATACGAGATCTTATTAGTGTGAAATATAGAAATGTTCTGCATACTTTATGTATTACATTGTGATCAAATTGCCGAGCTGTATTCATCATTGAGCTGCTTTTTAATGTTTTCTAGTCCAAAACCGTTATCGTCTAATGAAACCATCTCATTTGAGTTGGGCTTCAGTTATGAGAGCATGTGCACTGCTGTGTCTAGGGGGCAAGTCAGAATCTGAAGCAGTCCAGCAGGCCACTGATCTGGAGGACATGGAAGGGACAGAACAGCAGGAATGGAGTGGTTACAACGTCAAAATGGAGCATTACGACAACGCTCAAGCTCGAGGTATATTTACAGTTATCCTTTTGATGTTGTAGTGTTTTCACCTTCTAATGATGGTGCAGGCTAACGGATAACCTGCTGCCCAGGTGATGTTGGGAGCTTCCCAGAAGATTCACATGGTTTACAAGAAGTGGTAGAAACAGCTGATGGTGACTACCGTGTGAAGGATGTGAAGCTAGAAACTGGGCAAGCTTCAGCAGGTAAATTGATTTTTATTATGGCTCAGTGTAACTCAATTGACATCTGCAGGCTTATAGTTGTGAGATTGTAACCGAGGCCATCATTGTGGTTATTTAAATTGTTGGGATGTAACAGAGTAGCTGTTTTGTTCCTGCTATAACAATGTGGAATGCATACCATGGGCTCTGGTCGGTGCTCGTTTGAGCAGGTGGACACTGGTCTTTAACCTTAAATAATTTGAAATTATACATCAAAGTCCAGGGGACTAATACGTTATAAAAATGCAAACCTTTTTTCCACGTTCTCATCAAAACTGAAAATGTTTATTCCAACAGAATAGGACATGCCACTTTAAATGAGAAAACCGTACCATTTACTTTAAAGGAATTAATACAAATCTAGGCACAACTGTTCATCCAAGCTCGTAATTAACAAGCAACCAAGAACCCTACATATTTAGTAAGGGTCTCAATGGGTTAAAAGCAGGAAGAGATTAATCGATCACACTAATGGTAAACGATTCATTATAAATTAAATCTAACATTTGGTGAACAAGTGTACATTTATTTGTAGTTACATACACATATAAACTACTAATTTGTCCATTTTAGCAAACAGCTGGAATCAAAGCGGTGAAAATGAAACTGAAGCAGATGATGGTGGCCATTCTGAATCTTCGCGGCATCCATCTGAGACTGGGCGCCGCATGACGGAGCGGCAAGCGGCGCTGCACCGGCGGGCTGAGTTGACGAACCGGGGAAGCGGTGGTGAGGCTGGCAGCTGGTCCTCCCCCGTGGCCGCTTATCCACCCGGCGCCGCCTCACCTTGGGCGTCGAGGTCGCGTATTCAATCGCAGGGCAGCGGCGGTGGCCGTGCGGGGTCAGCACCACCCCGGGCTGCCAAACGGCGCAGGAGTGATTCAGGTGACCAGCCGTTCATCTGTCAGGAGTGCGGCACGTGCTTTAAACGCAAGTGGTACCTAGTGGCGCACGAGCGCAAGCATTCAGGTGTGCGGCCGCACGCATGCGAGCACTGCGGCAAGCGCTTCCTCGCCTCGCACGACCTGGTGCGGCATCGGCGCACGCATACAGGGGAGAAGCCGTTTGCCTGTCAGCTGTGTGAGAAACGCTTCTCCAGGTCCTATGGCCTTTCCTGTCACATGAAGACGCACGGTCTCGCGTAGGCGTCACATCTGGCTCCGTCAGGCCAATTGGAGAGCTTTACTTAGTTGGGGAGATTCTGCTTCAAGAATTGGGAGGAAGGTGTTCATGTTTATAAGTGAAAGTATTTTTTATTAAAAGATGTACATTGAGATGGTGGGCTTGAATGAACAATTTCCTTTGCCACTGAATTGTTTTCAGTGTTTCTCTTTACTATACTTTAATATTTCCACGTGCAGTCACAGTTATAATATAGGACCTTTTTTCAAGTGCTGTTGATATATACTTAAAAAAGTATTTCCTTAATCATTTACTGCGTACATTTCAATAGGCATCAATAAAAGTTAATCTGCTCAATACTTTGTTGGTGTGCAAACAGTCATGTTAGTATGAGGGATTGGGGACACCTTCAAATAGGTTCGGTTTGTTTTTAAGACCAGACTTTATGGGATAATCTGAAAATTGTGGATCGTGTCTGCACAAGTGTGGCATGTTAATTTTGGGCATTCTGTAATTGTGGGTACAACAGATGTTAAGTTGGTCTTGCATTTGTTAAAACTGCATTTCTCAAACGCCATTCATCATGACCCATACATGTTAACGCTACACCCTGCAGGTACCTGACCTTGTAAACGTGTCCTATGTGAGAACGGGCACTAATTCAAATTAAGATTCTCTAAATTTGAATTGGGACATATGTATATGATAGGAGATGTTTATCAATCATCAACGGTGTGTAGCGTATCTCAGCCTATTTGTGTTTGAATGGGAAATGTTGGTTCATGTGGAAGGCAGACAATGGGTTGCAAAGACTGCAGTTTATGAAACTCAGGCTTCAGAACAATTGCACTAGCTCTCCTGCATTTGAGGAATAGTGACGGTGCTTAGTGTGAGGCAGGTTTGATTGTACAATGATGCATCACTTTTAGTTCTCAGATTGAACTATTCTGAAATCAGCATCGCAAAGCACATGGTCTGTCACATCAGCCGTATTTGGATTATAAAGTGTGTAATTATTTTCCTGCCAACATTCTGTTTTTGTGCCACAGCATAAGGGATTTTAACAAACTTACTAATGCAGGTAAATGGAGCTAACTTGAAAAATAATAATTCTCAGCAGTGCTCTCTTTATGTTTTCATTCCACCAGGTCACAAGAAGATAATAGAATCTGATCCAGGTGAGCCTCAGCTGGGTGCTTCAAATTACGTGTCCAGAAGTTTACCCATAGGCAGCCACTCGAATTACGCTAGCTTCCCTTACCATGCAGACGTGCACGGCAGTAACAATAACAGTAGCAATAGCAACAATAGTAGCCTCTCGCTGGGCCAGTCGTGCGAGATTCCGACCTCCAGCCAAGAAAACGCCGCAGCATTGGACGCACTGCAGAGGGCGGAAGAGAGTCTGGAAAACGAGTCAAAGTACCGCGCGTACACGCAATACAGGACCATCGACGTCGCCGGTGGCAAAGAGTTCCAGTGCGAGCAGTGCGAGGAGTCATTTCCCCACCTACACATGATGCGGGTGCACCTGCGCAAGCACACTGGGGAGAAGCTGTACACATGCGAGTACTGCGGAAAGGAATTTATCATCTCCAACAACCTGGCGCGCCACCGAAGGACGCACACGGGGGAGAAGCCATTCGTGTGCGACGTCCTGCGGCAAGAAGTTCTGCATATCATACAGCCTGATCCGCCACAAAAAGACGCACGAACAGGGTGGGGGGGGCGAGCCTGAACTCGAGCCCGAAGTATTGGAGTAAAAAAGGAGAACAAGCGAGTGTTTCAAGAATAGTCATCTGGTCCAACCCATGTGAGACTAGGCTCTAAGGAAAGATGTCTCGGGTGTGGACCAATCAACTTCAAGGACAGTGCACATTATCAGAGTTATGTTCTTTTGTTTGTATTTTGACTGCAGGTATTGCGGTCTATGCAAACATGACTCCTTGTAAAAAGGTGTCAGTTTTGTTGCCAGATATAAGGGTAAAAAACCAATTATCATATTGGACAAACTTGTTACGTCTTTCTACCATCATGCTATAAAACTTACAAAACGGTAATTAAAGTCGGGATAAATGTATGTAATTTAGTTTTTAAACTGAGTAGAAGTCATCCTGTGGTGGCCTCTAAAAAGTCAGTAATGCCATAATTTTACTCGATAGCAAATGTGAATACACATGTGTGGCCATTTTTATTTACTTCATCGCAGCTGCAACAGAACTCCAAAATGGATTCCTCTGCCTAATGGAGGGCGAGCACATCTGGAAATGTTGGTCTCGTTGAGGCGTTCCATATAACTACAATTTTCTTAATCACAAATAAATACTGGAATTTGTGTGCTGTTGCTGGCTTGCATATATTCAAGTTTTTTTGTCAAATGCCTTAGTAATAGGTACCGAGTAGAGATAGATTATATACGATAACCTCGAGAGGCTAATCCTTTTTATTCAGAATGAATTACTATTTTTAGGACTTATTGTGAATGGATGTTAACAGGCATTTTTTTTTAAATGGGAAGTGATGGTGCATTACCTGCTGTTGGTGTTGACCCTACTTGGCAATACTGGCTTGACAATTGGGAAAATAAATACTCAGGGGATAATCACTAGATTTCAGCTTAACTAAAGGGGACATTTGGCACCCAGTATAGCTCCAAAAGTAAATTTGAAGGTGCAACTGGGTGGTGCCAAATTTGCAGACGAGAAACGACTTTTGGCAGCAGCTTCTGATAGCAGAAACCCCGTCTGTTTGGGTACCCTCATCACTCGAAGCAACCAAATAAGAACATGCTGAAATACAAGACACCACAACCACTACTGTACATATGAGCAACCTTAACCAGACAGAATCAAGTCCTTCATTATTGGTGGTACTACACCCTACATTTTCTGACACGTACCACCATTGATCTCTAAATGTATTTTTGCTGTTGTACAATATTCCTGTTGGCGTTAAAGTTAGGGACAATGTATACAAATGTTTTAATTGCATACGACTTGAATCTTTTTTAATTAACTTAAATGACATTAACCTATGGTAGGCTTTATTGTAAATAGTATGTGATGTTACAGCCACAGAAAAGAATTGGTAATACACTTTAATGTATTTTAATATTGATATTTTAGCTCTAGTGAGCTTGCCTTTCAATGAAATGCAAACTGCCCAAGAGATGCCCACTGCTGCTTTAGGCAGCTTTTAAAAACGGCAAAAAAATCCAATATTGAATGCTTCCACAGTTTTTAACCCTTGTGTTAAAACAAACATGTTGCTGGAATTGGTAGAATGCCGAACATTTGAATAGAAATACTTTTTAAGTGTATACATGACTGCATCTGTCCTTGCATGGATGAAGTTAACCAAGCTAATTAAGCATATGGTATAAATATTATAAGATGTAGTTGTCAATTTTCTTGCCCATTTGATAACTGCGCCACATTGTTATTTTGCCTTTATTTGTATACACCTGAAACCTATAAACTGCTTCAATATGCATGCTTTCTGTATTTGCAGTAATACATTGATATATTTGAGAATGTGTGAGCCTTATGAAATAAGGGATGACTTGTACAAAAGTTGTATATTTTAAAGATGCATAATCTTTCGACATTAAACATTGCTATTGTGTACTCAAACATTAAAAATGTCTGCTTAGTCTCAAACATGTAATGCAAACACTATCATACTACACTTTGGTCATCCGTACACGGACTCACTGGTTTCATCAATATATTGTCTTCAACAATGAAATAAATTGTCAGGTTTGCATTCCGAGAATTCAAACAAACCGAACCTCTTTTTGATGGGCCGAGTTAACCTTCGAAGATATGACATTCACATTGCTAGGTCAAGATTGGTCATCCTATGGAGAGGACAACCTTATGCTATAAGAATGTGTCGAACGTTCACTAACGGGCTCACGAATAGAAACGAACGTTCACCTCGTTTGCCTTTAAACCAGTATGACAGGTGAATACTACATAATTTTTAATGAAATACAAGCACAAACTAGTAATTTACACTGTCAATCGACTTCATGAATAGTTTTGAATAATTAGCCATTTGTCAATTCGCTGCTGGATAAAGGCTGAATGATGTTGACCCGTGGGGGTTGTTTGACAATGCATCGCCACGTTTGCTTAATGTGGCTTAGTGGAGGAGGCGCCTCAGGACTGAGTCCCTTATCTTCTGATATTAGCTGTGGCCAGGAATCGAACTTGTGACCTATGGCTCATAACTCGGTGCACAAACTTCTGCATTACAGCTCCACTCAGTTTTGAGTGGTAAACACGGGTATAATTATGCCTGCGTAACGATGCACCTGTGATAGTAAACCGGTCTCGTAAAGATTGCTTTCTGGTGGGTAGACGCGAATTATCCCAAATTTAGGACAAGTTTTACTTTTTGGAGCGCCTTAATGTCAGAACGTGGCAGCAGTGTCAGCACCATGGGGTCATCAACCTACCGCATGCGCCTCTTTAAGGCCCGTCTCGTATTCACATGAGTCGTGGCTTTTAAAAGTAGTTTTTTTTACTGAATTCGAAAACAAGTGGTCGTCATTTCCGACCCCTGGCTTAGGCCATGGGACTTATTAATTGTGGGACCATCCACAGCCGGATGAGGCCGTGCCAGGCGTGGACACCAGAGGGCGCCCCGAGCATGATAATTCCCAGAAGTGACGACTGCTTTGGTTTCATCAGCCGCCCTTTCTCCAGTTGTGGGGGTCGTAGTTGAAGGGACGAGGGAGAGGGGAGTGGTTATACAGTAGTCCGAAGCCGTGGACGGCTCCTGTAGAACATAAACAAATACCGACACAGTCTACTGAGAAGAGTTCACCCGTTGCAGCCGTGCATGAAGGGAGCGAAAACACGATATGCCTTAGTGTTATTTAGCAAAGCGTGGCCCCGCCTGGGTCTCTATTGTGACTTGGGGAATGCGGACATTGGTGCAGCCGTTTCTTTGTTGTTCTTTGTGGGGGTTTTCTTTTCAGTGATGAAATTTTGATTGCCTGTGCTCAGCTCAGTTTCAGCGAGTAGATCAGACCACCCATGGCTGTCGACATCCCTCGTTTGTTTCAGGAGCTCGCCCTGGATGATGCGACGTCCTTCACAGGGAGAGGGACAGGCCCTTGTGGCATGAGGGGCAGGTGCCCTCAGGGCACCCAGGGACATCCTCTCTTCCCTCGGGGAAGCCGAGGGTCAACTAACCACCGGGGAAGTCGAGGATCAGGTCACCCTCAGGGCACGAGGTCAGTCAACCACCAGGGAACTGTAGGGTCAACTAACCACCGGGAAAGTCGAGGATCAGGTCACGCTCAGAGCACGAGGTCAGTCAACCACCAGGGAACTGTAGGGTCAACTAACCACCGGGAAAGTAGAGGATCAGGTCACGTTCAGAGCACGAGGTCAGTCAACCACCAGGGAACTGTAGGGTCAACTAACCACCGGGAAAGTAGAGGATCAGGTCACGCTCAGAGCACGAGGTCAGTCAACCACCAGGGAACTGTAGGGTCAACTAACCCAGGGAAAGTAGAGGATCAGGGCCGTCACGCTCAGGGCACGAGAGGGTCAGGTAGTCAGGGAACTAGAGGGTCAGGTCACCCTCAGGGAACGAGAGGGTCACATTACCCTCACAAGACCATAGGGTCAGGTAACTTCCATGGCACCAGAGGATTATGTAACTCCCAAGAAATCCAAGGATCTTATTCGAAGGACTTGCATGGATGTTCCTACCCTCGGGGCACCCAGGGACCGATTGGCAGTCAGGGAAAAACACGGCGGTGGCCTTCTCAGGGCTCGGAGGTGCAAAGTTGCTTCAATGTGGCTCCCGAGGGCAGCTACACACACGGCAGCCCTCACAGCAGCAACGTCCAGGGCCAACAGGGACACGGAGGCCACCAGCAGGGCAGCAGAGGCCATGGCAGCGGAGAGCTGCCCAGAGAACCCCAAAGGAATGGGGGTTCCATGATCCAGCAGAACCATCAGACCCAGCACGGCGGTAAACGTGGCGACAGGGGTCCCAAGAAGCTGTTGTTTCTGCTACGAGGACCTCCGGGCTCTGGCAAGTCAACACTGGCAAGGTACTGGGATGGATGGCCAGCGTTCAGTTGCATAGTTTATGTAAGATGTTCAGTACTTTTTAAAATCCCACTGCAGGATGGGGGTTGACGTCATGCAGGTCATCATCACGATCCATGGGCATCAGTCCGTTGGTGGCCACTGCAGATTTCGTCATTTGTTGCCACTTTCCTCTGCCTCGTGCCAATATATTGAAGTAGTGCCACATCTTTCTGGCACCAATATCTTATGTTGTCAAGCTATTATATCTTGGTTCTTTCGGGGAAATAATAAAATAAAAATATATTTTAAAAAATTCTCACGACGTTTCGACTGCAACACAAGCAATCATCATCAGGTGTGAAATCCACAGCAAATTTTCCACAACAAATGTCCTTACAATCATCATCAGGTGTGAAATCCACAGCAAATTTCCACAACAAATGTCCTTACAATCATCATCAGTGTGAAATCCACAGCAAATTTTCCACAGCAAATTTCCTTACAATCATCATCAGGTGTGAAATCCACAGCAAATTTTCCACAACAAATGTCCTTACAATCATCATCAGGTGTGAAATCCACAGCAAATTTTCCACAACAAATGTCCTTACAATCATCATCAGGTGTGAAATCCACAGCAAATTTTCCACAGCAAATTTCCTTACAATCATCATCAGGTGTGAAATCCACAGCAAATTTTCCACAGCAAATTTCCTTACAATCATCATCAGGTGTGAAATCCACAGCAAATTTTCCACAACAAATGTCCTTACAATCATCATCAGGTGTGAAATCCACAGCAAATTTTCCACAACAAATGTCCTTACAATCATCATCAGGTGTGAAATCCACAGCAAATTTTCCACAGCAAAATTTCCTTGCTGTGGATTTCACACCTGATGATAATTGTTTGTGTTGCAGTCGAAACGTCGTGATAATTTTATTGTTGTATATGTTTATTATTTTAGTATTTCCTTTCTACGCGACTTTACCGAAAGAACCAAGAATATGAATCCCTGCAGTCACGAAAGCTTTAAATCAAATTTTGTCAAGCTATTGTTAGGTCTTCCTCTCTTTCCGGTGTGGTCAATTAATCCTCACGATCATGCAGTGGCAGATGCGGATACCTGATGCACAAATGTAAAATAAAATAAACACTTCAGTGTGTGACTGTGGCCATCCAGAACCGACCATGTATATAACGATGCAATGCCCGATCCACAAATATGAAGGGAGACATCACAGCGATACATTTCGCTGCTCCTGCTACAGTTGTGTGGCCTGACCACCTGAATGTTGCTCTGCATCTACATCAGCCATACGAAGGAAGACCAACACGTTAGCGAGAGTGCGTCACGGTGGCGAGATGTTTAATATATTGCCTGGTATGCAATAGGTCTTTGGAATTTTTATGTTCTCCCCGTAGTCGCGTAGATTGCTCTCCAGGTCCTCCAGTTTTCCCCTCCACGATTAGAAACATGCATTGAGTATTTGCCTGCCCTAAATGTCCACACGATGAGCCACTTCGTTGAGCTATCATTTGTGGCCAGGTCGCTTCTGAAAAAGATTTGTAATAGCTCAGTGAACTTTACCTGGTAAAATAAATAGTTGGTCTTGTTTCCAATAGCATCCCAGGTATTGACTCGGCCCGGACAGCACTTCATCTCCCCAAGCTGCCTCGTCACGCGACTGCCCATGTGTGTCTTGGGAAGGGCAGGGCCTAATGTACTGCCCGTCTGCCCTTGGCAATCATGCATGACCTTGTGACCCTACTATTACGCAATTCTAAACACGCTTGCCACAAGTTGGTGCCAATGTACGCACAACTTACGACCAAAGCCACACCTGTTTTAACATCGATAAAAACGTCTGAAAATAGGAACACGTTGAAATGTGTTTTTGCAAATCTCTAATCCAATAAACAAACAAAAATCCAAAACTCTTCACCGAAAATAATGAATATTAATTCAAGATTTGAAGCTTTCGTGACTGCAAGGATTCATGCTGTTAGGTTTTTTTCGGTAAAGTCACGTAGGTAAAAAATAAAAGTTAATAAAAGTAATAAGGAAATAAAATAAAATAATAACTTCGTGATTTATT